>NW_026844319.1:5173820-5719966 GCF_029955315.1 Cylas formicarius
ATATATATATATATATATATATATATATATATATATATATATATATATATAATATATATATATATATATATATAATATATATATATATATATATATATATATATATATATATATATATACTATATATATATATATATATATATAATATATATATATATATATATATATATATATATATATATATATATATATATATATATATATATATATATATATATATATATATATATATATATATATATATATATATATATATATATATATATATATATATATATATATATATATATATATATATATATATATATATATATATATATATATATATATATATATATATATATATATATATATATATATATATATATATATATATATATATATATATATATATATATATATATATATATATATATATATATATATATATATATATATATATATATATATATATATATATATATATATATATATATATATATATATGATGACACTATATTCCGGGATATCATCCGTTCGCTCGTTGAACTCCGACTGGAATCCTGCATCCGACTGGAATCCTGCAAATCTTGCATCCGACTGGAATCCTGCAGACGTTTCGCCAAAATCTCACTTGGCATCTTCAATGCTCGCGCTCCGAAAACACTTCGAACACAGTGTTCGAAGTGTTTTCGGAGCGCGAGCATTGAAGATGCCAAGTGAGATTTTGGCGAAACGTCTGCAGGATTCCAGTCGGATGCAAGATTTGCAGGATTCCAGTCGGATGCAGGATTCCAGTCGGAGTTCAACGAGCGAACGGATGATATCCCGGAATATAGTGTCATCACATTTTTCCATCCGTGAATCAATACGTGAGGATATATATATATATATATATATATATATATATATATATATATTCTCACGTATTGATTCACGGATGGAAAAATGTGATGACACTATATTCCGGGATATCATCCGTTCGCTCGTCGAACTCCGACTGGAATCCTGCATCCGACTGGAATCCTGCAAATCTTGCATCCGACTGGAATCCTGCAGACGTTTCGCCAAAATCTCACTTGGCATCTTCAATGCTCGCGCTCCGAAGTGTTTTCGGAGCGCGAGCATTGAAGATGCCAAGTGAGATTTTGGCGAAACGTCTGCAGGATTCCAGTCGGATGCAAGATTTGCAGGATTCCAGTCGGATGCAGGATTCCAGTCGGAGTTCGACGAGCGAACGGATGATATCCCGGAATATAGTGTCATCATATATATATATATATATATATATATATATATATATATATATATATATATATATATATATATATATATATATATATATATATATATATATATATATATATATATATATATATCGTTGCAATTTATTATTTTCTTTGTAATATAAATTTTATTAGTAGCTGACAAGTATAACAGAAGCTTAGTTCGCTTGTTGTAGAGTCCTTTGTATTAGTTATTTGTGTTATACTAGTTTCAAGAACATTTAAGCTGGTGTAAACTTGTTTTTTACCTTAAATTTATACTAAAAGAAAACCTACAGAAAATACATTATTAGGTACCTAAGCAACAGTAGTGGTTTCAAGATTATACTATTTTCCATGATTTTTTTTATTTCAAGTTATTGCAAGGGGTTTGATTAACTTGGTATTGTCAATTTATTTGCAGAACAAAAATATTAAAAACAAATGGATATAAAGATCTTTTTCTTTTACTTCTAATGGGCAAATCGACCAGGGTCACTCGGCCGCTTACACAAATAGTTTGACACTTTCTTTATAATCCTGGAGGGTGCCTCAATTAAAAGGGACTGGATAGATCCATCTCCTCCGAGGGGAGCAGAAACAACAATTAAACTTTATTCAAAAATCTTCGACCGATCATGAAAAACGGCTTCCCTCGCTTCCCCCGTGGACCATTCGGACCTATCCGGCCACCATACGGGCGTGGACAGGAAAAAACCGCGGGACCGATAACGAATAAACACTTATAACGTTCACTAGACACTTAATCCATACAATGGAACCAATTTCTAGTATGTTGTGTGGTTATTTTTCTTTGTTTTTATTTATTGTATTATTTTGCTTATAGTGATATTACTTATGGAGCTTGTTTGTTGTTAGACTTCGCTTTTCTAACAATTCTTTTGAAAATTTTATGTCGAAGGCGCCGATCAAAGGACCACAGGTGTGAGTGATATGAATGTGATTGGGTAAGGTTCATTAGCGAAAAATTAATTTGATTTGTTTTTTGGTGCACGTGAGGAAATAAATTACTAGAAATTCATTTTTGTTAATGTTTGCTTATTTGTTATATGCTATGTTATATCAGATAAATTGACAGTTGTACTAACTACTTGTTGATTTCAAAACCTGACAAGATCGATTAAGATAAGAGGCAATATATTATTTAATGTGTTTCTGATAATGTGCTGTTAATTTTAATTAAAAATTGTAAATAGTTGTTAAGAAAAGTTAAGTTTTTTTGGCATTTGCAATCTATTTTTAATTTCAGTGTTATTAAATTGTTTTTTTTTTTACTTCATTTTATTAAGATTATTTCATAGATATAAAATAATTTTCTGAAATGTAATAAATTAATTATTACTTATTGTTTTATTATGCATTAATTTCTAATGATGTAAAAATGTAATATAAATAAAAAAGTCTTCCACCCCTTCCGGCTCTTCTTCCACCTCTTCCGGCTCTTGTTCCACCTCTTCCCTCTCGTCTATATTAATTGAATTTACATTTAAATGAAAATTTAGAAAAGTGCTATAGTAGGTTATTTAATTTTCAATTAATATGATATTTACTTATTGTTTAATCATGAGGTTATTATTTTTCAATATTTTTTACATGAATTAAGTTGACGTTTTTTAAAACTATTTTGTTGAATTATATTTTTGTTGATAAGATATTTTTATTAAAATTGTAATACTTTAGCAATTTTCTTTTGAGTAATTTATCCAAGTGTTAAGAAAATAAATAGAAAATAAATACGGTATTTTTATAATAAAATAATATATACTTATCATTTAAATTATCTTCTATTTCAATGGTCGGAGTTGTCATGTTTTTGGATTGTTTAAATCTGTAGATAGCGATATTAATATGTTAAGATTCAAAATTCTGTTGTCTCAATATTTTAATAACAAATTTTACGAATAACATATTACAAAAATTGGTATATTAGATTTGTTCAGGCAGAATTTGTCGATTATTGATTATTAAACGTGAAAACTAACTATTTATAAAAAACATTTTAAAATACCGAAGTAAATTATGATTGTATAAGTAGTCGTAAATGCTCGATGTTATTAGGTATATTCAATTTCACAAATTTGTAATAATTTCTAAGGAAATGTTTCATAAACAATAAAAAAATTCTTACCTCTTTGACACGATTTTTATAAATGTAGTCAATTTCGGTTTCGAAGAGTGCTTTGATATCATGACCAACTTTTAGAATTTAAATCAAATAACCTGCCGCCAGTGAAAGTTTTATTAACCATTTTCTCTTCTCTGTTTAATAAATTTATTCATGGACCATATGCAATTGGGTTTTTTTTTTAGAAGACATGACCTTTTAGAAATAAGATTAAGAAGGATTTTATACCAATTATATTTGTAGCAATTTATTTTGAATTAGGTGAAAAAGTATTCGGGAGGTTGCAAGAATAATTCTAAGAAAATGATTTTGTTTGTGGGGAGGTGCAATAAATCGGAAAACATTATGGTTTTAATGTGTTATTTAAAGCAAATTAAAAGAAATGGAAAATAATTTCGAAAAGTTTTATTTCGAACAATAATGAAAAAGACATGTCTAACGTTTGTTATGTTTTCATGTATGTTATTAATAATCTATGAAATTGGACCGATCCGAATTGGAGGAAGAACATTAATTAGATCTATGGATTGACAATTTAGGTTGAAGGTTATATGAATCATGTTCGTATTCTTTTGGGTTTTATTTTAAAAGCTTTTAAGTGAAACTTCCGGAATTGGAATGTGCTGTTATATTTGTTAAAATCACAACCGTACTTTAGAAATCGGATACTTAGTAGTCTTTAAGTTACCTTTTAGTTTTCAGTATTGTATTAGGTCAGGGTGAAATTTAAACCTTATTGGCAACTTGGGCGGAGGTAATTTGCATGTTTTAGTTTGGTTTTATGGAAAAATTTTACAATATTATATTTTAGAGTCAGTACTTAATTTATGGTACATTCATCTCTTTTACGTATAGATTGTGTTTAGCTCTTTGGTAAGATAGTGTTGTAATGGATTTTGTTGTGTGTTAATTTATTTTTGTTTTTTTATTGTTTAGGTTATAGTATTATCACTTGTGGAGCTTGTTTGTGGTTAGACTTCGCTTTTCTAACAATTCTTTCGAAAAATTATAGGTGGAAGGCGAGGATAAAAGAAAGACAAATGTAAGGGAAATTCGGGATATCAGGATAAGGCTATTTAGTTTTAGGGATATGAATGTGATAGGGAGGAAAGGTTCATTAGCGATTATTTAATTTGATTTTTTTTTGGTGCACGTAAATTAGTAGAAATTCATTGTTGTTAATGTTTGTGTATTTATTATATTATTTTTGTTGGGCCTCAAATTCAATTTATTGTATGAGAATAGTTGACAGTTATATTGCTTGTTGATTTCAAAACCAGACAAGATCAATTAAGATAAAAGCCAATGTCTTGTTATTTAATAAAATAATTTGTTTATTATGAAGATTGTGAATTAATAAAAATTTATTGGCAAATTTGTTTTAAGTGTATCTGATAATGTACCGTCAATTTTAATTAAAAGTTGTAAAGTGTTATTAAAATAAGTCAATTGTTTTTGGTATTTGGAATATCTTTTTAATTTCCGTTTTATTAAATTGCTTTTTTTTTACTTTATTAGTTTGTTAAAATTATTTCATAGATATGAAATAATTTTCTGAAAAGGAATGAATTAATTATTGCTTATTGATTAATTTAATATAAATAAAATATATTTACTGTTATTTAATACAATTGTAATTTTTTCCTCTGGGTCCTCTTTCACTTCCTCGTCCACCTCTTGTCATTCTTCTTCCACCTTTCTCCATTCCGATTTAATTTATGTTATATTAGACTTTTCATCATATTTGGTATTAGGATATTTGGTAAGATAGCGTTGTAATCGGTCCATTGTAATATTGGAAAATAATTTTCTTTTTATAATTTAAAATAACTCAAAAAGGATTTTTAAAAATTTAAAGAAAAATTAAAATTATTGTGGGTTACTCAGAGTATATTACATTTAATAATGTTAATAAATATTTAATTATTTTTATTGTTGTATATATAATTTTCATTTACTATATAACTATAACATATTTAATCCTAAACGGTTTAAAAACATATTTGTTGAATTTACACATTAATTTAATATTAAAGAGCTTTGTTATTAACAATTTTTTACTAGTTTATTAAGGCCAACAAAATGTTATTTCTATTATATTGCAAATTAAATATATACAATCAAAAATATATAAATGTTTAAAAATTAAATATTGCACATTCCAAACAAAAATATAGTCTGTTAAAAAAAGTAAATTTTCCATTTGATTTAATGCATAGGTATTGGCCTACTATAAGGTTAATTATTATTTTGTGTTTTTTTTTTCAAAATAAAAATATTAAAAATTTTGAAATAATGCATTTTTATTTGGAATGTAGTTGTATACTATTTTTTTTTTAATGTATTACTATATTACAGTAAATATATTTGCAATTTTGAATGATATTAAAAAAAATTATACAAAGGATTTAAGAAAAGTCAGTACTAAAATTCGGACAATCTCTGAAGATTAAGTTAAATGAGTAAATAATTATAATAATAAAGCTGTCTTATTTCTTCGGTATCGTAGCATAAACAGCAACATTGATTTTGGTTCAGTATGCGAATTGATTTAAGCGCATTAGTTTCTACTAAAATCTTTCTTGATTAATACTAAAAAAAACAATAATATTTTAAAAACCATTTGCTAATATAACTGATTAATTACAAAATAATTTAAAAAGTGTGTAATGATTGTTAAAGATTTGATATTGATTAATAATATATTTTGCAGTTACGTACATAAAATACAATAAAAAATATAATTAAAAAATATCTGTAAAGAAGAAGTGATATTAAATGAAATGAGTAGTAATACCTCAATAAAAAAAATTACTTGAATTTTTACCAAATTTGTAATTTTAATATGATTTAAATTTTTGTTTCTTATTCATTTTAAAACATGTTATATAAATATAAATCGTAAATTGATAAATGTTCAACTATTCAACATTTTGATTAGTACTTTTAATTTTAAATTTTTAAATGTTTGTTTTTGAAATGAAAGTATCTTATGGACTTATTTTTTAAAAAAAGCTTGATATAGACTAACTTTTTAGAGGTTAGTTTTGGTAAGTTTTCAAAATTATTATTTGTTGTTCAATTTATTATGTTGATCAAACAAGTAACAAAAAAGTAACAAATAATTATTTTTTTTTGTTTTGTGCCTCTAGTGATAATTTGATAATTATATTGATATTTATTATAATGATAATTTTATAATAGAAACTACAAGTTTGATTGATTGATTTGCTAAATTAGGAAACAATTAAACCGCTGATAATGACTGAAATGACGAATGATAATAGAAAAGTTAGCCACTTTGTGTAATGAAAAATTGTTTTGTATAAAAACGTAATTAAAGCAAATTCTTTTTTTGGTTAAATGATAAATATTTTTTTTTTAGGGAATTTAGTTGTTATGGTATTGTTTTAATTCTTTTGAAAATTTAATCATAGCGATTTAGTTATGGCAATTTTTAATTACAAACATTTAGAATTTAATTGATGAAATAAATTTATCAATTAACGCATCATCAATTAGGCATTCCAACGACCTATCAAATGAAATTCAACAGTAAATAAAGAAAGTAAATAAAATTTGTTTATAGTTGCGTAAAAAAGCAAAACTGTGTTATTTTATCAAATGATCTTATTTTCTGTTTGTTGAATGTATTTAAATGTTTTATAAACTATAAAAGCTTATTAATTTTTGATTTTACAATTTACAAAACCCTCTCTGTCACGCAGCTAGTTGAGGCCACTTTTCACTTGTTGTTGAGAAGTCCACTTCATTTATTACAAAAGAGTGTTTTTCCCCTTCCTCCATGTTTGTGATATTTTTGGTTTGTCGCATGTTTATTAGATAATTACCAAATAGTTGTCTTTGTTGTGAATGCCATTTTTGTTGGGTAGCAAATTGTTTTTATTAAAGACAACAATTTAAAGTTGGATGCAGTTATTGTGCCAGATCATTGGGCATACCAGTTATGATTTTAATTGTCAAAAGCCTTCTCTATCGCTGAAATTTATTCCCTGCTAACAGAAAAATGTATTTTGGAATTTGAATTAATTCAGAATATGATTTTCCTACATACAACTCAATAAAAATAAGGAAAACATCAAATAACTTATAATATTCATGTTGATGAGTGGTGAAACTCCATTAATTGAATAGTCTAGACTATCCATGTTTAAAGCAAATGGAAGTAAACCATCTACTAATTGTAGTTTCATCAAATGTTATGTTGATGATGTCAAAAATTCTTTAGGATGCATTTGATCAAATTAAAATATTGTAGCATCCCAATTTGCTAAATTAAATTTGTGGATTAATTAAAAAGAAAATAATATACTTATAATTGATTTCCTTGGTAATATACTAAATAATACATAATATACTATTAATAATACATTAAAATATTATTTTTAACCTTGCCCTTTACTGATTTAGATGCTCGAGTTCTTCTAATAGTTTATTTCTTAGTTTTACTATCCAGAATGTTCTCCGTCGGTTTAGCAGTTATTGTGCTTGTGATAATTACTATTCTTCGGTAATATTTTGTACATTATCTTGTTTATATACATATTTTGGAGTAAAACTTGTTGCAATCTTAGTTTTGCCATTGCTTACGGCAATTATACGTCAAGTTAACAAATGTCATGGGATTCGTTACTGGCGCAGTTGCCAGGCTGTGGTCTATTCTTTTAAGTTTGTAGTGGAGGATAATAATTTGTTGCTAAAATTAATTCTTTTGCTCCACATTCTTGATTATTGAAATTGACTGCGCCTGGATACATTGATTTGCCGGTTGTTTGCCATTATGCTTTGAGTTTACTACCACCTGTGATCGTGAATGTGATGGAGTGAGATGTGCAATGGGACGACTGTATGAATGTTGGATAAGAATATTTTAACCATCTGTGTTCGTGGTGGTGGATTCTGCATGTGAAAAAAATTGATTTTGACAAAAGATTTTTAGTTTCCGTACCGTTTGATTTGGTTGTGCGGTATAATTAAATTTTTCGGTGTGATTTTAGTGATTTTTATATACGCCAAAGATTGATCGAATAGACTTTTATAACGATATCTTGGTTGTATCTTTGAATGTTTTTGGATTTATTTTCATGCCGGTTGTCCACATAACTTTCAGGGTTGAATATTTATCACGCATTATGCCTATTTGTTGATGCATTTGCACGTAAACTTCGATTAACACTTACAGAGATTTTTCTCCTTTTTTCCAACAGTCAATCCATCAAAGCTGTGCTATTGGATACAGGCGGATGCTTAATTCACAAGCCTCAAGTTATAACAACTTTTTTTATGTGGCCGAATTTAGCATAATTTCAAATTAGCACATTTTATAGTTGCTATATAAATTTCTTTCCATTTGTTATGGGTGTCTGCATATAAATAGGAAATTCTGAAGAATTATAATTATAAAATTTGATTGTTATCTTTATCATTAAATTGTATTATTATACGTTACCATTTAATTATATATACATTAAGCATTAGAGAACGCCTCACTTTGTACTGGCAACTTGACAATATTTCTTCTATAATTATTGTAGGTGTATGGTACATTAGTAAGGAGATATAGTACATAATTATTACATGGTTGATGGTATATAAAGAGATGTAAATTTGAAAATGTATGAAATTAACACCTTAAAAACATTCTCCAAATTTTATGTTTTGAAATAGTAGTAAATAATAATAATAATAATGAAATAGTAGTAAAAAGTAGTGAAAAGTAGAGCCACTAAGAGGCATATGGTTTCTACTAGTGCTCAGAAGCAATAGCTAAAAATAATTATTTTTTAAAATTTCATTTTTTTTTAGCTTTGATATATCTTTTATTTATAATTTCATTATTTACATTTTAAAAACTAATAATTCAATAACGTCAGTAATTTTCTAAATTTATTTAATATTGGTATTAAATATCTACATTCATCATTTTTATATCAATTTAATCACTAGATTATACAAATGATAAATTGAACATATTTTTTTTTACTTAATGACGTTAAATGTTTTCAAAAATTATTGCACGTCATATTTTAGCTATTGTGTTGGAGCAACTAGCGTTGACGCTGCCTTATGCTTCGATTAAATCGAGAGCATAATTTATTTTCCAGACTCCTTCACGCCTACATCTGAACCGGTCATCCCATGGCAATCGGGAATATTGTATGATAGTTGTCATAATTCTTATATAATTAATAATGATCAGTATAATAAATAACTGAATTAGTTAACGATCATTAAACAAGTACTTCAAAATGTAATGAAATGTACGATTTAAAGAAAATATCATAACTATATATTCCCGGGCCACCTGAAGTAAAACCCGTTAGGATATAATGTTGACTTTATTACATCAAATTGATATTATATAAAAAATCATGAACAAACTTGATAAGATTTATTTTTTGTTAAAAATTAAAGTCGTTTATATATGTGACAACGGTGTACTCCCCGCCCACTAATAGTGACTCTGGATACGGGCAAGAGCGTTTTAACAAGGTAAAACACTGTTTTGCTTGAATTTGTGCCCTTTGGTGAAATTCTATTGTATTTAGTTCACCATATGAAGTAAAATTTATTATATTAGATGTAAGTATATATCTACGTATTATTTATATCATAGAAATAACATTTTCTATCTTTATAGAATATTTTAATAGGTATATGTTATTTTGCTATCAATATTGATTGCAAATAGTTGAGAATTTTACCTATTATATAAACTGTACTTGAATACGTTTGTAAACATTATTAAAATTAGTTATAGCTTTTATTTCAATTAAATCAAGTATTTAAATAAATTTATGCATTTTTGCAAATTCCAATTAATATAAAATCCGGAAATTTGTTTGTTCAGATGATTTTTCATCGCTGCAATATAACCATTTGTTATTTAACTGCCTCGTAATAGCAACGCAATAAACTCAGATTATATTCTTATTGTTCAACTTGAGTTAATTTAAAGTTTGGTTTGAATATAACGTTGTAAATAATTACTATATTTAATGCCGTATTTGATGTTATCGAAACATCTGGAATTTGATTTGTTTCAAGTTGCTAAAATATAATAATTGTAAAATATTAAGGAGCATTCTAAAGTGGTGTTTATTAAACCAAGTTTAAGTTGCTTGGCAAATTTGTTTAAAAATTATGCACATATAAAAATGATGCACATTTAATTAAATTTTGCAAGATTTTTATTGTAAAAACTTTTGTTAAATTGAAACGATTTATGAAATTGTCATTTACTTGCAATAACTTGAAAATTTATTATTTTGCAAGTATTGAACATTTTTGGAAATATTTAAATAGTAAACGATAGCAATAACATACTGTCGAAGAAATACATAAATATGAAATTTGTCAACCCTAATCTAATGTAATGTGTCATATAATACAAATTTTAATGTATTTTTTCCAATATTAAAATATCTTTAAGGGTGTTGTGTTTGCTCAGCCAAATTTGAATCGTTGCAATATAACCAGTTACCGTTTGGCTGTCTCATGATGGCAACATAATGGCCAGACGTTATATTTTCTCCGTAATGTAATATTACGGAGGCAACTTTGAAAATAGAATTTTGGATGACGACTCGTTCATTATTAAAGTTGGTGAATGTCGTACTAATTTTTTCAAAGTGATTACCAATTAGTTGCGCTCTTTGAAGCGTTATAATTAAAAATTTGTGAACTTCAGTGAATTTGAAGTTAGTTTGTAAGTAATTTTGCGGGCAGTTGGGACATACAATGTCAGAAAATCTTACTTCACTCAATTTGGAACCGACAATTCATGCGAATTTACAACGTGAGCGCCCTGAAGTTAAGAAGCAACTAACTTTTAATCCGGCGAGAAACGAGGCACCAGAGCTTGCACATAATGATGCACTTATCAGCAACCGATTCGGCGAAATTGCATTTTGTTTAGTCTACGTCTACACTTTATCAACATATAACTTCTCCCCCCTTAGGAACGAACTACCCTTCTAGAAGCGTATGAGTTAAACAGCATACTCTTCTACTTCTGTAGTTTCTTCAGGATTAGACCTATTTTTCCATCGGTGTACCATTATCCAAACGAAGTATATCAGTATCAGGAACAAACCAATATAAAGGAGTAATGTCCAGATACTTAATCCTTTTACATTTATTACGTTTTCTTTAATTTTGTTAATTTTATTTTTTTGTGTTTCCAATGCAGTTCCAATAGTTTCTAAGTCATCCAGTGGAATTGTATCCAATACTAGTGGTTGCAAATTATTTTCTTCATGATTACTTATAGGTGTTAAATAATTAAGATTTGGTAGTTGAATTTGTTTAAGTTTCAGTTTAGATTGTTGATAAATTCTTAAAGTAATTTGGTCCAGTTTTACTTCACAATCTGGGGTAATTTCCACGATATAGGGTCCTTCAAGCGGAATATATTTTTTCTCTTCTCCACAGTTTTGCTCAGCGATTAATTCTGTTGGGACAATTAATAAAAAATGTCTTCCTGACAGTTTTTGTAGTTTAACATTCTTCAAGGAAATGTTAACCATATTATAATTGGTTACGTTCCTTTTATATTTCAATAACTGTACTTCACAGGGTGAACTGACGTCGATATTTACCGAATTATTATTTTTACACAAATTCGGATTCAGTTATCTCGTAGCACGGATCATTAGTCAGTATGTATTTATGTTCATTTAGAACAAGGAATATCGTAGGTGGAAATATCGATTGATAGGTTTTTAGATTTTTTACTGGAAGTGGGAATAGTTGAAAGTGAATAGATTTCCTTTTCGGTAATTGGAATTTCTATAATAAAAATCAGTTTATCGGGTTTAAAATAACTTTTCACTATTGCCAACTTTTCGAAGAATAATAGATTTTCCAATTCTGGTTCACAGATTAATTTATGATTTTTATTTAAATATTTTTTAATAATATTTTAATTCTTTTAGTAAATCTATAGGTTCTACAATAGAATTATGAAGAATATTCAACCTTGCAAAAGTTATTGCGTTTCCTAGGTTTTCCAAAATATTATCAATCATTTGATATTCTGTAATTATTTGAAATGAGACAGTTTGTATCAGCAATAGGTGGAAATTTTCTACCATAGTGATTTTAGTTTGTTTAATATTTTGTTCAATTTGCATAATTCGGCTTTGGATGATTACTTGATTGTGCGCCAGCAAATTTGTTGTATTATTGAATTTTTGAATCGAGTTTTCTAGGATTGATGTTTGGTCTTCAAGAATAGATTTTATTCCGTTCTGGTTTTCGGAGAGCGTTTTTAGAAGGTTGTCGTAACGTTCAGCATCTTCAATATTTAGGTTTCCTGTTATTAATTTTATAAATGAGCCTAACCCATTTACAAGTCCACGTTTTTTCTTATTTGATTTCATCAACAGTGGGTCAATTTGCAAAAATTGTGATTGAATTTTTTCTTCGAGTGTAGCCAATATCTGAAGAGAATTTTGAAATTCGTTTTTATAGCCCGCACTGTTTTCATATTGTTCAAATGCTTGTTTTAAATTATTTGTAGATGTCTTTACTCCTTACTAATAGTTGCTAAATCAAACATTTGGATAAATGTCCATGTATTCACCTGGTTTTGTGCGATTCCAATTTTATAAGGGAAAAGTCCGGGGTTGTTTTCGATTGGTTGAAAGATAGATGTTCCGGTTACAGCAACTAAGAACACGATTCTGTAACAGAAACGGGTATTCTTAATTCTTTAACATGAAGAACAATGATTTTATTATTCTTTTTGTTTTTTACTTTTAACTTTATTATTTTCAAGAATTTCTATTATTTCGAATGGGCTAGAAAATTTATTTTCATTTTTATTTCGTTTCTCGTTACATTTAAACACTGACCTAATTTAAATTGAATTTGAGTAGGTCCTTTGATGTTATGTTTATTAATTATTTTTTGTTTTGTCTGTTCATTTGTCTCATTTACTTTTTGATAGATACTTTTTAATTTATTTTTGTGGTTATCGACATAATCTGCATAAAATGTGCTTTCAATAAGTTCGTTCGGATCGCGATACGCTGTGTGTCCTAATATTAGTTCTAAAGCCATGTATTTGGTGGTTGAATGTATGGAACTCTTATATGCAATGAGGGCATATTCTATTATATTGGTATCATTTTTATACTTTGAACGTAATATTCTTAGATGCTCTAATAGAGTTGAATGAAAGCGTTCGACAGGCGAATTACTTTCATGGTGCATAGGGGTTGTGAAGTGGATATTTATTTTATGTACTTTTAGCAATTCTTTCACAGTTTCATTATTAAATTCCTTTCCATTATCCATTACTATTTTTTCAGGTAATCCATAAAATGAAAAATATTTAATGAGATTGTTACATACTTCAATCGCAGATTTTGATTTTAATTGAAAAGCTTGTCCCATTTTTGAAAATTTATCAAAGATTGTAACATAATTTTGTCCATCAAATTTGAAAACGTCTATATGTAGAATTTGAAAAGGTTTATTGGGTGTCTCGGTTAGTGCTAATGGAGAGTATAGTTTTTTTCTTGCATATTTTGCGGTTTGGCAGACCTCACAGGAATTTATATAATTTGAAACGTTCTGTTTCATTGTTGGCCAATAACAGTTTCTACGTAACTGTTCAATTGTTTCATTAATACCTCGATGGTTACATTTTCCTTCGTGTTGGAATTTTATAATCATAATTTGTTCGTCTTTTTCTTTAACTGTGTTTACCATTTTGGTACACCTAATTAATTTTTGTCCTTTGACATAAAAGAATTTTCTGTAGATATTTGAAAAATCTAAATACTGAGAGTCATCTTGGAAGTAAAGGTGAAATGTACGATCTATAGATGTATAATCTCTTAAAAATTCAAATATTAAGTTATCGTCTTTTTTTGGGATTTTAATTTCTAAAATTTTTAATTTTCCAAAGTCATTTTTTGTTATATCTAATTTTTTATGAATGTTAGGGGAAATAATTATTTGGAATGGCTTATTATTAATAATTTCATCTAATATGGGTATACCATTATTTACTGAATCAGAATTACTATCGGAATGTGGTGTTATTTGGCTATCAGGAGGGTTAGTATTGGTTAGATCATCATTTGGGATGTTTTCACTAGTAGAAGGGGTTGGACCATCTTCAAATGGTTTCTCACATAAGGATCTGAGAAATTCGACAATATCTTCATTTACATCACCCGGTTGATTAACGATGCTTTCAGTTTCGAGGGCATTTAATTGAATACGAGACCAAGCATCCGCGTTACTATTATATTTACCCTTTTTATAAATGATTTCATAATCAAACTCTTCTAAACGCAATCGCCATCGTACCAATTTACTATTAGGCTCTTTAAGGTTGAACAACCACACCAGGGGGCGATGGTCGGTATAAATTTTAAATTTTCTTCCGTAAAGGTACGGCCGAAAATGTTTACAAGCCCATACAATCGCGAGAAGTTCCTTTTTGGTAGTGGAATAGCGGGATTCACTATCGTTTAAAGTGCGTGAAGCATACGCCACTGGTTTGTCATAAGGAATATTTCCTTGGGACAACACTGCTCCAATAGCAACATTACTTGCGTCGGTAGTCAGTATAAAGGTTTTTTCAAAATCCGGATATTGTAGGATGGGGGCGTTTATTAGTAGTTCCTTGCACATTTGAAAAGATTGTAGGAAATCACGGGAATGTATAACTTTAGCGTTTTTCTTTAAACATGCTGTTAAGGGTTTAGTAATTGGCGAAATTATTAATAAAACGTCTATAATATCCAAGAAGGCCAAGAAAACTTTTTATATCTTTTTGAGTTTTTGGAAGTGGAAAGTTTTTAACGGCATTTATCTTTTCAGGGTTTGGTCGTACTCAGTCACGTGTAGTTGTATGTCCAAGATATTGTACTTCTTTACGTAGGAATTCGGATTTATCAATTTGAATTTTAAAATTAGATTGTCTAAATCTTTCGAAAATTTGTCGTAGTCTTAACATATGTTCTTCTAGAGAAACGGAAAAGATTATAATATCGTCTAAGTATACAAGGCAAGTCTCATTCTGTAATCCTCTCAAGATATTATCCATAACTCTTTGAAAGGTTGCGGGAGCATTTTTCAGCCCAAATGGCATTCTTTTAAATTCGTAATGCCCACCTTGAGTAGAAAAAGCAGTTTTGGGAATGTCTTTCTTATCAACCTCTATTTGATGATACCCTGATGCAAGGTCTATTGTTGAGAAATAATTTGATTTTCCTAACTTATCTAGGATATCGGTTATATTTGGTAACGAGTATCGATCGACTACTATTTTCTCATTTAACTTTCTAAAATCAATTACTAATCTCCACTTACGTTTTCCTGATGCGTCGAGCTTTTTTGGAACAATCCATATTGGACTGGACCAGGGAGATGTTGAATTCTGAATGATACCTTGGCTTAACATTTTAGTTATTTTAGATTTTACTTCTTGCTTATGAATTTCGGGGAATCTTTAACTTTTCGTGAATATTGGTGTTTCATCGGTAGTATTTATTTTATGACAAATTTGGTTTGTAAAGCTTAAGGAGATATCTTCGCTATAGAAAATATCACGGAATTCAAAACAAAGATTTCTAATTGCATTCTTTTCCTCTTTATTACAATGTTCCAATCGTAGATTTTTTCAATTCGATTTCAATAGGTCATCCTGCGTTTTTTCTAGCGGATAGTCATCTACTTCCATTTTTTCAATAAAATTAATTTCTGAACAATTTACAGTTTCCATGTCTAAGGGTTCAAAAAGTTTAATTTCAACGGGATTTTCGTTTGAATTTGTTAAGCAAACATAAGCAAAATAATTTTTCACATTGACTAAAGCCTTTGGCATTTCTACCTTATTTCCAAAATTTACATAATCCAAAATGCCTATACCTTCCTGAAGTGTAACAGGTATCTTTACAATCTGTTGAATTCTACCGGCTACTATTAAAGAATAATTGAAATTAGTCCAGCATTGATTTAAATTATTTAGATTTTGTCTAACCTGAGGTATATCAGATTCTTCATATATTATTGGTATTCTTGTAGTTTGGGTTATTAATTGTTTAAGATTAAAATCAATATTTGCATTTAACTGTTTTAATAGATCAGATCCGATTAAACCATCATATTTATCAGAAAACTTAAATAAGTGGAATTTTACATTTTTATTGGTGTTAAAAATTTTGAAAGTCGGAATTTGAATTACTTTATTATGATGTGAAAGTGCGTGAGCAGTTTGGATATAAAAATCTTCCTCAAAGATGAAATTTTGAAAATATCTTTTTGCAAGATCTGGGTTAATTAGACATCGAGAACTTCCTGTATCGATTAGAAAATATCCATCAATTTCTGGTATATAAATATATGGAAGGTCTGTTCTATAATTATTAAGTTGTATTAGGGTTGTTCTATTTGATTGGGAGTTGTGTGAAAATTTAGTTGGTTATTTTCGGCGTTACATAATTCCGAATCTATGTTATAGTCAAATGGATAAACTGTACAATCTGTATATTCGAATTCTTGTGTGTCACTCGGATAGTCAAAATTAAATTCGTATTCGGGATGGATATCGTTCTCAGTCGGATATGAACAAGATGGTGTTTCTATTGAAATATCATTTATTTTAGGATGTGGCTATTTATACATATTGTATGTATACGCAATTGGCTATTTATACATACTGTATGTATACGCAATTGGCTATTTATACATACTGTATGTATACGCAATTGGCTATTTATACATACAATATGTATAAGAAATTGGCTATTTATAGTTACGTATAACGTACTAACTAACCAAAAAGTTTATTGATATTAATATTTTAATAAAAACTACATAATTATAGAAAAATATTGTTTTATTTATTGTTTATTGTTACAATATACTTGGGTATTTATTTTATTTTTTATTTCGTGTTTTAATTTGCTTCTTGTAAAACTGAATCTGTTTAGTTTTTCTCTTCGGACGTCCTTTAGACTTAATTTTTGTTTTAAATTTTAGGTTTTCATTTGATTGATGATTTGTATCGGATTCGTTCTGACTTTCAGTACCAACTAAGCTATCCTGGCAACTTCCAGCTTCAACTAAGTTACTTGTCTCAAATTCTATTGAACTAATTGTAGGTTTACTATACTCATTCTCAAACAGAGAAACCCCACTTCTAGCATTTTTTTCAATTAATTTTAGTTCGTTCATATATTTGTTAAAGGTTGTAGTTCCATAATTTGATAAAATATCTGCGATATTTTTTGTTACTGTCAGTGCTGTATTGAATTTTTCTCGATCCGATAATACTTTTTGACAACCATCGAATTCATCCTTGTCTATATCATCAATGTCTACGTCATTCGTGTCTTCATCATCGATATCCATATTCATAATACTTTCTGTATTTCCAACTGAAGTAATGTATCTTGGATGGAAACATGTTTTTGAAAAAATATCTAAGTTATTGTATTTTCTTAACATAAAAATATGCCTACATGGTGCACTGAAAGAGTTCCAAAATGTACATGAACATGCTTCCAGCGACGTATTATAAATCTTCGATATTCCAGTCTCAAGATTTTCCTCAATGCCATTAGCCATTACTTTTATTTTAGATTCTAAAGTTTTAAACAATTTTAATTGTTTATGAAATAATTTCATTCCAGTCTCTGTGAGAACTTCGGAACATACTTCCAGCAATTTTCTTATTTCATTATCGTTATCCATAATTTTAAAAACTTTTTGTTTATTTTTGGCTAATTTATTCTTTATTCTTGAATCAATAAAGTCTATAAGCTCTTTAATACATAAATAAATTGTCGGCAAACTATGATATTTAGTTTGTATGTATTGCTTAAGAGTCCAAAATGATCGTTCAATTCTGTTTGTTGTCGTATCTCCCATTAGTGGCAAATGTTTTCTAAAATAATGTACCCACATTTCTTTACAGCTGTCCCAATTTTTAAGAAATTGCTCTTCAAGAGTCACGTATTTATCTTTTGTTCCTGCAAAAACTTTTACAGACTTGCAAATGTCCAGGAATTTCTTTTTCTGCTCTTCGTATTCTTTATATGATTGAGCATATAAACATTTCTTGAACGCATCCAATATTTTGTTTTTTTCATCAATTTGTTTATTGTAGGCAGTAGAAACTAGCCTTTTAATGTATTTAATGACATGAAATTTACAAAGTAAAACGGTTGCACTAGAAAAAATGTCTCTGATAGCTTTAATTTCGATGAAATCTTTGTCAATTAAAAAAACGGATGGGTGGGTCTTACAAATTTTTTTAAATTCATTCATACAATGTATGAATGCGGAATATGTTTCTTTAGCAATAAATCCTATAGCTGCAAATTCTGATTTGTCGGTTATGCTAGAATAGTAGCAAAATCCCAAAACTTTATAATTTTCGACATTAAATCCAAAGGAAACATCTATTTGTATCACTGGACACTGAGATTTATTATAATTTAGAACCATCGCCGAAGAGGCTACAAATAATGATTCTACTTCTTCTTCTGCATCTTTTTGTATAGCGTATATACCACCATTTTCTTCGATTTCCGCTAAGAATTCCATTAAATGATTTTGGTCCACTTCAGTACATGAAGGAAAAAGTTTGTTTCGAAAATTTTGTATATCCTTTCTTATAAACTGTTTCCCACTTTTTTTACTTAAAACTGCAGCAACCATTCCATCTTTGGCGCTAGACAAGATTAAATCTGTTGCTGTTTCGTAATCATTTTCATTCATAATTTTGGCTTTGCCGTAATTACTATATTCTTCTTTGCCAACGGTATGATTGTGATTTAGTAATAGTTTTGTTAATTTCCATTTTTCATTTTTGCTTTTATAAAAATTAATTTGAGCTTTACAATTCTTGTAGTAGTAATGTTGATTCGGACGTTTTCCCAGGCATTTTGAATTTTGCTTAATACCATGACAACATTTGTACAGCACTTGTTTCTGAGACCGTGTTCTAATAACAAATGGATGATAATGCTCTTTACAAAATACATTAACAGTCTTTGATAACTGTTCATAATCATTAAAATGTTGACCAACATTTAAAGTATGTTCACTAACATTGTTGTCATTAACGGACATTTGTTCTGTCATCTAAAAGTGAGGTTAGAATATTAAAAATATAATTAATTTAAAAAAATCAGCTAATACCTTGCAACACTTTTATAGAATAAGTCATTCACAATTTAGCACTTCGATTATCTATTCAATGTACATATGTATAAAATGGTAATTATCTTGACTTGAATCACTTGAATGGTTTCAATTATTAGTACCGGTGCACACGGGCGTCAAAAGTAAGCTAAGCGCGCGCGTCGATTTGCAGCAGATAGGTAGAGAGACATTGGCGCTTATGGTGCGATGCACACGGTAAGCTGCTTACTTTTGACGCGCCGATAGGTATCGAAATCAACGCGTGTTTCTGTGGAACGCAGCTTCCTATCTTGCCGATCCCGATACCCACAGAGGCATTGCTGGCTATTGTGCGATGCACACGAGACGCAGCTTACTATCGCCTATCTCCATTAAAAATTATTTATGAGCTTCGTGATGGCTTGAAAATCGGAATATGTGCACTGTGAGTAAACTAGCTCATCACGATATGCAAAATTAACGCAGATTACTTTTGAAGCCCGTGTATGTTAAACAGAAGTATTAGCAAGAAGAAGGGGCACTTTAATGGATATAGTGGAGGCAAACATTTTAGTTGAGGATGGCATTCATAGATGGTCACAATCAATATTCTACTTTTCTATCTGCGTTATACGTAACTATAAATAGCTAATTTCTTATACATATTGTATGTATAAATAGCCAATTTCTTATACATATTGTATGTATAAATAGCCAATTGCGTATACATACAGTATGTATAAATAGCCAATTGCGTATACATACAGTATGTATAAATAGCCAATTGCGTATACATACTGTATGTATAAATAGCCACATCCTTTATTTTATGTTTTTCAACAGTATTTCCAATTTGTTGGTTAAATAATTCTTGGGAGACAAAGTTTGGTTTTGGTTCGATTCGAGAATTTCCAGAACTAATATCCATGGGTTCAGGGCAGTCTTTTATTGGATTTGTTTGAGTATTATTTCTCATATTTTGATTACGCAGTATCGCACTTGTACGTTGATTTGCGAAATGAGGGTGTTGTTGTGTAGGGAATTTATTATTTGGATACCAAGTCATTGGTCCAGGATATGAAGGTTGCGAAAATATTGGTCTTGCGAACCGTTGAAAGCTTTGTGGAGGATTAACTAATGGTCTTGTCGGATAATTATTTGGAGGCGGCGTCCAGTTACTTTGAATTTTTGGGAATTGTGACACAAATGGTGCACGAAAGTTTGTTGAAGGAAATTGAACTGGTTTAATATTTACGTTATCCTTTTGGAATATAGGGTTTATACG
The DNA here is from genome assembly GCF_029955315.1 of Cylas formicarius. Taxonomy (NCBI): domain Eukaryota; kingdom Metazoa; phylum Arthropoda; class Insecta; order Coleoptera; family Brentidae; genus Cylas; species Cylas formicarius. The sequence goes on from NW_026844319.1 coordinate 5,194,669, forward strand.
AGTTTGTGGTTTATATGTAGATGTTATTAGATTAGCATTTTGACCTATTTTAAGGTACAAGAAATTTTCCTCCTCTCTGACAAAAGCGAGAGCTTGTTCCAAAGTATTAGGATCTCGTAATCTTACAACTAACTGCATGTTATAAGGTAAACCGTTGATAAATGTTTTTAGAGCGAATTGGTCGTAATGATTTATTTTTATTAATTTTTCATTTGCATCCTGTATTTCAGAATTTAATTTTGCAAATAATAAACTCCTAGCATCTTGTATTCTCTTACCAAATTGTCCGGGTGGTTCATTTTTAAAAGTTTTTAACGAAAGCAAATCATGAATTAAACAATCAGTTGATCTTTGATCGCTAAACGTTACGTTTAAAGCCTCTTTTACTTGTGCCCATCTTATTAGTTCACTTCTACAGCATATTAAATCGGCAGCACGATCACGCAATTTACTTAGAATCGTATCGAAAATACAACTATTTATAGGATCATTAGGTACCGTTACATTTTGGAAAGCCCTTACAAAATTATCGCAAGAGTTAATGAATCTTGATAATAATTTAGGATTTCCGTCAAAAACAGGAATATTATCTGCTTGATATCTCATAAGAGCGATGTTTGCCATATTTTGAGTTTGTTCAGGATCCCTAGTAGGTTCAAAATTAATCTGTGCGAACCAATCTGCTAAACCTTCGATATCGGTTTCAGACATAAACTATTAGTTCCAGAAATAGATTTGTTTTTTAAATTATGAGTTTTAACAGGAAAACTTTCTTAAACAACAAAATGGAAAGATAAAAGGGATTGAGCACTTACTGAACTAATTCGAGTTTCATGTCTTCTCTTAATTGCTACTGCCTATAGGTACCAACGATGTGTGATTGTACCCAGGACTTCCTATCCTAATCGTTGTCCAGGTCCCTTGAAAATGTGGTTCGAGGTGCCCCGGTGGTTCCCACGAAGTTTTTTGTTAGTTTCGGCGATGTTAGCACTTCTCCAACTTTTCACTCCGGAAAAACTGTCACCGACTTTTCCGAATGTTCGGATTCGCCAATTAATCGATGAAACGAAACGTACGAAATGTCCGTTTAGCGAATCGTACCGACTGCGCCAGTTTCGTGGTGGAATCGGTGAAAACAATTTTTAAAAAATTTGACTTTATTTCTTAAAGTACAACTTTGGAACCGACAATTCATGCGAATTTACAACGTGAGCGCCCTGAAGTTAAGAAGCAACTAACTTTTAATCCGGCGAAAAACGAGGCACTAGAGCTTGCACATAATGATGCACTTATCAGCAACCGATTCGGTGAAATTGCATTTTGTTTAGTCTACGTCTACACTTTATCAACATATAACTTACGCACTCTGGACAAAGCGACGTACAATTGACCGTGAGCAAAACACAGGACGTTTGGACACAAACCGACTCGCGAAAGAGTCTGTCTTTGCGCTTTGTTGATGGTAATTGCGTGCGTCAACTTAATCGGAAATTGTTGAAATATGCCGCCGCCCGGTAGCAACGGCGTTTCTTTTTCTTTTAAAACCAATTGTCTGCGGTCCAGAAATTGCCCGGAAACGATGCGGCCAACTATCACGTCGTGGCCCTACGACCTTGACGCCAAGAGTGCGTTTCGACGATGTCTTCGGAGAACCGGCGCCTCCTCCGCCGCATTCAATTCTAACCAAGCTTAGAATGCTCGCCCCTTTCGACTACCGCTACTTCGTCCCCTTCCCTGTAAATTTCACAGGCCTCTCCTTCCAAATGCATGGGCAAGTTTTCGATCGTATGACTAATGTGGAACATTCTAGTTCAAGAATGCCGCCGCCTCGCTCTAATCGATCGTACCGGTGGTCGTATTCACTTTCATCTCAACGCATTGGATGTTCGCTACGCCTAACCCCTTATTAACGTAAGCATTAATGTATCGACACACCTGGACCGGGTTTCCCACGCAAAGTTCCAAATTGACGTGACATTTGAATCGCGCCAACAGCGTTGGATTATAGGGGATAATGCATTCGTTGCCGACTAAACGATTTTGTTGCTTGTTAAAAAAAAAAGCAAACACCCAGAGGACGTCTGTATAGAACTTGCCTCTCGATCTTAAACACGGTGCTCGATATTTGCCGGATATTTCCACCGGCATCGATCGGCAACGGTCCAGCAAGGGGGTCGTCTGACCCTCGAATTTTCACAACCTATCTCCCCGTCTTGTTCCTCCTCCTCGTCATTGTCGTCGATGTCCTGTTCGACGTCTTCCGGTTCGATGTCGTACTTGTTGTGGATCATAAACGTGTTGACCCTATCTACGTCCTCTCCCGAAACGGGAACGTCTTCTCTGGACAAATAGAGAAGGATATGGGCGTGAGGAGCGCCGCGTTTTTAGAATTCTACTCTGACGACGTACCCTTCGATTTTCCCTAAAATTTGACGCTCGGTCAAATCTCCCATCAAGGTATTCAATTTTTGTTCGAATACGCGACATAAAACCTACGGAAAGTTCGCTATATCAGACACGGATTTGTCGCAGTGGTTCATCTCTTGCCAATTTTTGTTTGAAGTTAATGTGAGAAGGTAAATGGGAGGTCTTCTCAACTTCGCGCACAAACTGTCGAGGTAACCGTTGTGGTAGTACCGCCTGGTACCGAGAATCGTAGCCAGTAAGATGATGATGCGACCGGGACGTACGCGAGCTACACCTTCATTTTCCTCGTTAATTTCAGGCGTCCGTATTTCCAAGAATCTTTTCGAACTGTCGTAGGTATCGGATCGTAATACCCTTTGATTTTTTTCCGCCCAAGAAACGTCATTGTACTCGATTTTGACGGCGGCGTCGATGATGTATTGCAATCGCAGTTTACCTACTAAATCCCAAAAACGATCGCCCTTTGTCCTCGGAATATCCGATAACAATCGAAATCTGTAACACTGTCTCAACGTGTTGACCTTGTCGGCGGATTCGTTCCAAGAACTCTCCGCGTGCAAATGAATTAAAGGATACAACATTAGATCTAATGTCGCTGTGATAACGGAAATCTTTCTATATGGCAACGCCGCGTCCTCCTCAATCGGTCTAGGAACAAACCCCACGTCGTAGAAGCAAGGGGGCCTGTCCCCGATGTAAATACCCGCGATCGTTTCGTTTCTCGGAAATTGAAGTCCCGAGACGCGAGTCGCTTTCTTTACGTGGACCGTTTCGTTCGTCCCTGATCCGCGGATTAACGCATAAAACAATTTCCCTGACTTTCCTGTTATTGACAGCGGCGTTCTCGACCTCCCCGTTATATAATTAGCCTGCCCATTTAAAAATTTTGCACAATCGATTTTCTCGTCTTAAATTCGATTCGAATAAATCGACACTGTCCTCGGACAATTGTCCCGAAATAGTGGAAAAAGACATTCGCAAATTGGCCTTGTCTTCCGATACGTCCATGAAATAAAGATGCGCCTCGTTGGAATCCAAATCGTCGTCGTCGTCGTCTTTTTCGTTTTTCTCTCCGTTTTGTTGTTCCGCTATCGTGGCCGTCTCCCCCAAAGGACTCTTGGTAGGATTTACGATAATTTCGATCGATTCTTCGCCGACGACAGACGGCTCCGATTTCCTAACGTTCTCGAAGACAGAATCCTGGACAAAGGTGTCCATGATCTCCACACCTGACCTAGACAGATCGAAATTGCGCCGCATTTCGATATAACAATCGTAATGATTGCGTCCACTGATCGCAACAAAATCGGATTTTTATCTTCCATTCTTCCCTGATCTAAGAGAATTTTTCCGTTTTCGATGATCAGAAACCTTCTATTGTAAAAAGAAGAAAGTGCGAAAACTTCCATCGCGGAACCCCATTCGCCGTTTTTTGACATAACAGTTTTATAATCATTGAAATTTATAAAATCAGTCCAGACCGCTAAATCGTTCCAATTGTGTTCCGCCACCGCGACCGCGTCCGATCTTACCTGGAAATGTTGCCGATCGTTACCGTGCAGTCCCACGACGATAGAACAGAACAGGCAATTCCCGTCGCCGGCCGCCACTCGATCCGTGCGTATCGATCGCTTCTGATTTGTTTGCGCTCCATTATTATTTTCGCCTTGAAACTTCTGAATAAAAAAAGAAAAACGCGAATAAATTATACGTTAAGATGAGCACGAATGCATAAATTGATACATATTTAAAGAAAAACGTTTTAAAAAAATGATGAGATTTAAAGTTTAATAAGAACCATAAAAATAAAAATCATTTCGTGCAATTACAAAAGGAGGTACGGCGAAGGTATAAATAATATCGAGAATGGAAAATTTTATCCAAAAATTCTTTCACGGACAATTATATAAAAACGAAAAAAAAAAGTAACACAACGTTCATGAATTACCCTATGTAAGAGAGGACGACCCGTACACCTTTTTTTAAAAAAATAAAAATTTATATAAATCAAATCAAACAGCAAAAAAACGATTAAAAATGCACGAAAATGAAAATGTTTCCTGTATGGTTTATTAGGAACCAACAATATAATAACGTAATACGTAAAAATACGACCAAAAAATCGGACAACATGTATGTGATTCGACGCAAACAATCTTATCGGAATACGTGTGATCGTGTAAAAGCAAAGTTACGCAACCCGCGCGACATTTTACGTAAGAAATAATATAAGGACATCCGGTATATTTTAAAAAAATAATATGGAAATTATAACGCCAGAGATGCAAATGACGAAAATAAAAATATCGTTCGTTCGAATCAAACGATATAACATAATACACAAAACCAACGTAAAGAAAATCGGACAACCTATATATGATTCGACGCAAATAATCTTATCGGAATACGTGTGATCATGTAAAACAAAAGTTAGACCACCCGCGCGATATTTTCCTTAGGAAATAATTTAAGGACATCCGGTGTATTTTTAAAAAATAAAATGGAAATTATGACGCCAGAGATGCAAAAACTTTAACAAAATTAAATCGAAATAATCATTTATCGCGGAGAACGATTTCGCGACGTCCCGAATATAATGTGAATTTAAAAAAGGAAATGAAACACCGAGGAAGCGACGAAGTAAAAATGACGAAAATGAAAATATCGTTCGTTCGAAACAAAAAATATGATAACGTAACACATAAAATCAAAGTAAAGAAAATCGGACAACCTGTATGTGATTCGATGCAAACAATCTTATCGGAATACGTGTGTTCGTATAAAAATAAAGTTACGCAACTCGCGCGATATTTTCTGTAGGAAGTCATTTAAGGACATCCGGTATATTAAAAAAAAAGAAAATTATGACGTCAGAGATTCAAAAAATTTAACAAAGTTAAATCGAAATACTTATTTACCACCGAGAACGATATATCGACATCCCGTATATAATTTAAATTTAAAAAAGGAAATCAAACATCGAGGAAGCGACGAAGTAAAAGTGACGAAAATGAAAATATCGTTCGTTCGAAACAAACGATATAATAACGTAACACATAAAACCAATATAAAGAAAATCGGACAACCTGTATATGATTCAATATAGAAGATCTTATCGGAATACGTGTGATTGTGTAAAAACGAAAAAAAGTAAAGTCTCGCAATCCGCATATTAATCTACATAGGAAAGAGTTTGGGGACTTCCTGTATATATTTAAAAAAAACAATTGTAATGTGAAACATGGAAAAATTTCAGAGAAATTTAATCAGAATCTCGATTAATCGTGGCGAATAATATCGGGACATGCTGTATACAATTTGAATTTGAAAACGAAATCAAACACCAAAAAAGTCGTGAAGTAAAAATGATGAAAATGAAAATTTCTCCAATCGAAGTAATAACGTAAAGCGTAGCGGAACAATGGAAAGAAAATCGGATAATCTATATATGATTCAACGTGGAAAATTTTATCGGAATATGTATAAGCGTATAAAAATAATAATAATAAAAAAAGTAACCCATTGAAATGTAAACAATTATGAAAATATATTACCGTTTTTGGAAACAGAGTATATCTTCAAAAAGGGGACAACTGTATCGTAGATCTTTTTTTTTTGCGTAATAATTGCGCCTCTAAAATTACGACGCTTAGAAGTGTCGAACGTTGCCACATTTGAGGAAAGCAATATTTATAAAAATAATCCGATAAATGAATTATCGATTTTTTTGTGTAGTTTGGAGAATAAAAACAAATTTATTAATATTAAAATTTAACATTAATAAATTGGAAAATAAATAATTAAACATTAATGCAAAAGAATTTAAAAATTTCAAACGAAAATACAAATTGCCCGATAGGACGAAAATTACATATTAATCCGTCACCGAAAAGTGCAAAAGCATGAAAATAAATTATCGTTTTCTAGGACAGAGTATATCATAATTGCTTCACGCCTCGAATCGCACCCGTTAAATTCGTCGAGCGTTGCCAAGTTGAACGAGAACTAAATTGTAAAAAATAATCTGATAGAGCAGAGCTTTTTCACATTAAATAAAGATGGGCGAGATTTTTTGGTGGGTCCTTCAAGAATGCTGTCCGGCCCCCTTCCGGATAGTCATAACACATTATTTTAGAAAATCGATACATATTAATTATCGATACATATTAAGTATCATATATGTAAAGGATTAAGATGCTCCTAGCAACGGTGCCGCTCCTTCCACACCATAAAAAAAAATCAACGAAAATCTAAAGTTGTTAAAAAATCATGAACATACTTTTTATATATTATCGAGCGGATAGAATCGAGGGACAAAAAAATACAAAGCATTAATGTGAAAATCTGAAAACCGCACGTCTCGTATTTAATTCAATCCAAAAAAAAGAAATGAAAATGAAAAAATTAAACCACTAAAATATATTGATGAGAGGATGGTCGAAGAAGTCGCAACTGGAAAATGTTTTCTTGATATTCGGGTAGGAGCACATAGCAATAGAAATGTATTTAATTACCTTAAAAAAAGAAAATCGATAACAATCAACTTTCTCTGGTTCACTTTTGAAACATACTAAATGCAAATCTCGATGAAGATCATCCCAACTACATTGTCACCCCCACCAACTATCTAATATTTCGCGACTAAAATAACGATCGTTAAGATCGTCGAACGTTGCCACGTTGAACGAAAACGAAGTTATTATAAATGATGCGATTTAATTTTTATCTTTACCCATTATCAGAATTGTCGAAATCTATCTGGAAATACTTTAAACTACACCCCGTCCCTTTTCGTTTAATCGAATTTGATCTTTCTTTTCAATAAAAATCGATATAAATTAATGTTTGTCTTTCGAAACAGACAATACTGAAAACAATGCAGGGATGCTTCTGGCAACAGTGTCACCCCGTCCAATTTTATAACGGTTTTCTCGTCGATTGTAAATCATTTTTTCGCGCCTAAAATAACGGCCGTCGGAGAATCGTCGGACGTTGTCACATTTAAGAGATGCAAAAATCGCGAAAATAATCCGATAAATCGATGATTGATTTTAATAAGGGAAGAATAAAAGCAAACTTGAAAATTTTAGAATCTAACAATGATAAAAAAGGAAATACACAATCAAACATTAATGCAAACAAATTCTAAAATTTCAAATTTTCGAAAATTACAAATTTGGAGTGTTTTTCGTTATTCAAATTGAAATACAAATCACTCGATAAGACGATAATTATAAATTAAGCTCTAACACCGAAAAGTAAATTTACATTTTTAAATTTTTAAAATACCTACGTTGCTCCGAGAAGGTTGAAATTTTTCTTGTAGATAGAGGTCAATGAAGTCTATCCACAGATACCATAAAGTCTACCCCAACCCCCTCTATTTAATGGTAATGAATTATTTTTTAAGAAATTTCAGCTTCCCACAAAAAATGTTCCCTACGATAAAAGGTACAACTTGGGTGAGACTTTTTGATATCGACAAATAGAGGAAGGGCCAAGGTATATAAGGTATAAACTTTAAATTCTCAAAATTGTAAATAAGCGAAATATTAAACTTTTAAAATTAACCATCGATTTTTGGGCCATTTTTTCAGTCCAAAATGCGATTTCGAGGTGATTTCCCAAAAGTCGGTAAAATTCTGCATTGGGGAGCTTTAGAGGACGAGAAATTAAAATTTCTAATAATTTTTTGAAAATATCTATAAATTATCAACATTTTTTTGAAAAAAAAAAACGTTTTTTACCAATATTTGCGCCGTCGGCGGGCCAAAAAAATTATAATTAAACAAACGACTATTTCTTTTTTAAATCCCTTTGTGCCAAATTTCAATCCGATCGGTTAATATCGACTTCGATCCAAAATTGTCATTAGCACTTGGGCGTGAATTTTCCCAATAATTTACATTTTTGATTTTTTAAAATGTCTACGTTGTTCCGAGGAGGTTAAAACTTTTATCGAAGTTGGAGGTCAATGAGGTCTATTCGGAAATACCATTTCCGACGTTCAACGGTACGACTTGGATGAGACTTTTTTTAATTTAAACTTAATTTTATTTATAGACCTAATCAACCTTAATTTTCAGTAAAAATTTCAAAATTTCATAGTATTTGTGAAAAGAACTCATTGATCTCTAACTTTGATACAGATTTCAATCTTTTCGGAAAAACATATATATTTAAAAAAAGTTAAAATCTTAGATTTATGGGGACAAACATGATGAATACGAAAACAATAAATCAAAAATACTAACTGAAAACGGAGGCTGGGAAGGACATTATAGTTTGTGCGGATTGACCATATTGATGCGCATTTTTTATAAAAAATTTTAACCTCTTCGGATCAATATAAGTTGAGAAATAAATTTAAAGTCTCATTTGAAATTAAAAAAAAGTTTAAAAATCAATGACCAATATTGAATGTTATATATATTATTTATTAATAATTTTGAGAACATTTGAGACATTTATACGTAAAATACTTTGGTCCTTCTTCTATCCAATGATACCAAAGAGATTCACACAAGTTATACTGTTTGCCGTCGGGAACGGTTTTTGTGTGAAACTGTAAATTTATAAGAAGTAATTAATTATATTTCAATGGAGGGAGTTGGGGATAATTTTGTGATATCTGATTGTCGATAATTTATAGATATTTTCAAAAAATAATTTCAAATTAAAATTTCTTTTCCTCGAAAACTTTTGGGAAATGACTTCGAAATCCCATTTTGGGCGGAAAAATCGGCCCAAAAATCGATGGTTAATACTGATAGTTTAATATCTCGCTTATTTATAATTTTAACAATTTAAAAATTATATGTTATACACTTTGGTTTTTCCTGTATCCGACGATACCAAAAATTCTTTTTAAGGCGGAAAGATTTTTGTGCGACGCTCCAAATTTTTAAAAAATGCTTAATTACAATTAATTATGTGACAGAATATGCTGATGAAATGCTAGCTTCAGTATTCCCCGTATCTGCGACGCGACGCTTGCATAAAAACTGTATATATATGACAACTTTGTACTTTTCGTTCAGTTCTCCTTGCAACGGGTTAAATAAAACCTCGTAGTTCTGTAAAACAAAAAACGAGACCCTTCGTTCGAAAACCTTAACTGGCGCAGTCGGTAGGATTTGGGGTAGTTTTCGGTCAAAGCCACGTCATCGGGACGATTTGATCGCGAAACGTGGGTTTCAACCCTTAGACTCCAAAACGAACCAGTGATAGACTGTCTGACAAACCCAACGTGATTGAGTTCGACTGAGGGCAAGGAAGGCAAGAAATCACCCCCGCAAGCAGTGCTATGCAAGGAAAATTGCAATAGGAAGAATAGGCTGACGACTAAGAGAAATCAAGGTTAGTGCCCAAAATTCCTATTGTTCTCCTTTCATCTTCCCTGGTTAGGACGGTGGAAATAATTTTAGGATTCTTAGTTTTAAGTTCAATTTTAAGAAATTTCAAAATCAATTAAATTTATTTACGAAGATAAAGACGTCGACAATTTAAGTGCGTTTTTTACTTCGTTAAATTTAGTGGAAAAGAAAGTAGAGAATAGTCAAATCAATTTGAAAATGAATTCTAATCAATCGTCGAATTCAGGTGTAAGTTACACTTTATTAAAAATGTTTATAGATAGTATTCTGCCATATAATGGTGATTCCAACACTTTAAATAGTTTTCTATCAGCTGGAGATTTCCTTTTTGATACATATGGCCAAGGAAACGACGAAATTTTAAAACAATATTTGTTAAGAACTATAAGAATGAAACTTGTTGATCGCGCACAAATTCTAGTAGGCTGTAGAATGGAGTTAGTAACGTGGGACAATATTAAAGTAGCTTTGTTAAATTGTTTTGGCGATAGACGAAACTTAGAATGTTTAGAACAGGATTTGTTTATGGCCACCCCCCTTAAAAATGAACATCCTTTAGATTTTGGGAAAAGATTACAAGTTTTAAGAAGTATCCTTGGTCAAAAAATTAATGCATTTCCTGCCGATACTATGGATAATGCAAGCAAAGTAATTCATTTACGTCAATAGGATCAAATTTGTTTAAGGACGTTTATTAGAGGATTTCCAGGACAATTACAAAGTATTACAAGACTTAAAAATCCAAGCTGTATAGAATTAGCTATGACCCAAATTATTGAAGAGGAAAATTTTCAATATACACAAAATATCTTCAGAACTCCAATTCAATCAAAAGTTTTGCCTAATACTTCTATCGAACCCGTTAAACAATTTTCACAAAATCCAAATTATTTTAGTAATCAAAATTTTAATTATGTACAACCGATTCGCCCTACAAATTATTCTCAAAACAACAATCACCATAACCAAAATTTTAGAATTAGGCATGATCAAAATCAGTTTACTCCCAAGACTAATAGTTTTCCCAGAGGTACCTAACAATAAACCCGAACCTATGTCAACAAGCACAAACTATACTATACCACGTCAAAATAATCAAATTAACAACAAACATTTCAAACCTACTGGCCCTAGAAATTTTATTTCGCAAGAATTATACCAAATCGACGAAAGTAACGCGGTACAAACAGATGAAACATCTGCGATATTTCAAAATGAAAATATCCACCAAGATGAATACTCTGAAATTGAATTTTCAAATCAAATTGAATACTTTAATGACACTCAAAATTTTGACGAACACCCTAAAATTGAAAATCAAATCTCTCAAAATTTTACAATAACGAGCCAATGCGACTCAACGAAATGACATTAGAATTGTATACCGAAATTAATAATAGTTTACCGTACATCCAGATTAAAGAACCCGCAATTAAACTTTTAATTGATACTGGTTGTTTTCACTCGATTCTTCGACCTTCCATTGCAGAAAAATTTTATTATCAAAAAATATATCATTCCCCAACTATTATTAAAACAGGAACTGGTGAAAAGGAAACTCTATTTAAAGCAGATATTCCGGCTTTCCCAGAATTAAAGGCTAATACCAACCTATCTTTTATTCTTTTTGACTTTCATAAATTCTTTGACGGTATAATAGGATTAAACGACCTAAAACGTTTTAATTTTTCTATCGATCTTGTCAATAGACAATTACGGAATAATACAACTAATATACCAATTTTATTTAGACAACCACAAAATGAAATATATTGTATTACTGTGAACGCACACGAAATTGTTAATGTAAGAATTCCAGTAACACAAAACAATGATGTTATTATTCCCGAGCAAGTCATTGAAGGTCTCTATTTTCCAGAAACACTTACTACTGCAAAAAACGGTTTTGCGTAAACAGAAGTTTTTAATTACACTGAGAAAAATATAACGTTAAATTTCCCACAACCTCTAAATGTTTTATCTTTTCCGGACTTTCATAAAGAAAATTTTGAACTTTTTAATTTAGAAGACATCTTACCAAAACATAAAGAACAATTTAGTAAATGCGACATTTCCAAAATAATTCCTTGCGAACATTTAAATTTGGAAGAAAAATCTGCTATAATAAGGCTTTGTAAAGAATATCACGATATTTTCCAACACGAAAACAAAAAGTTAACATTCACCAATAAAATCAAACATTGTATAAGAACAACGGATGAATTGCCTGTATACACTAAATCATATAGATACCCCTTTATCCATAAAGAGGAAGTTCAACGGCAAATTAACAAAATGTTAGACGACGGCATCATTAGACACAGCCAGAGCCCTTCGAGCAACCCCATTTGGGTAGTCTCGAAGAAACCTGACGCCAGCGGCAAGCAAAAATTGAGGATTGTTTGTGACTTTCGTAAGGTAAATGAGAAAACGATAGACGACCGCTATCCATTGCCTAATATAAATGATATACTCGATAAATTGGGACGGTGTAATTATTTTTCGATCGATCGATCTTTCATCTGGTTTTCATCAGATCGAAATGGATCCGGAATTAATTGAAAAAACAGCTTTTAGTGTCGAGAATGGTCATTTTGAGTTTGTTAGAATGCCTTTCGGATTGAAAAATGCCCCCGCGACATTCCAGCGTGTCATGGATAATGTTTTGCGTGATGTACAGGGAAAGGTTTGTCTAGTATACATGGACGATATCATAGTATTTTCGTCATCCCTAGAAGAACACATCAAACATCTTAAACTTGTTTTCCAAAAACTGCGACAAGCTAGACTAAAAATTCAACTAGATAAAACGAAATTCCTACGAACCGAAGTAGAATTTTTGGGTCACATAATAACAAAAAACGGAATTAAACCGAATCGCAAGAAAATTATTGCAATCCAGAAATTTCCTGTACCGAAAACAGCAAAAGACATAAAATCCTTTCTAGGCCTTCTAGGATACTATAGAAGATTTATTAATGGATTTGAAAAACTCACCAAGCCATTCACAAATTGCCTAAAGAAAGGAGCGACCATCAAACACACGCCAGGATTTCTAGAAGCATTCGATCTTTGTAAGAATATCTTGTGCAATGATCCAATACTACAATATCCAGATTACGAAAAACCTTTATATTGACAACGGACGCCTCTAATGTTTTTATAGGAGCGGTTCTCAGCCAAGAAAAAATTGATAGTGATCTTCCCATAGCCTTTGCCTCTAGGACATTGAACCCGGCTGAAAGCAATTACTCAATCATAGAGAAAGAATTATTAGCAATCGTGTGGTCAACAAAATATTTCCGACCATATTTATTTGGCCGAAAATTTGATAGTTACCGATCACAAACCTCTACAATACCTGTTTAATATGAAAGAAACAAATTCCAGATTGCTAAGATGGCGACTAAAACTGGAAGAGTTTGATTACACAGTTCATTATAAGAAAGGCAAACTGAACACTAACGCTGATGCCCTGTCACGCATCGAACTAAATATGATAGATAAAGAGTCACTTTTCGGAAATCCTGGAGATATTAATGAAGACATGGATAAATACATACATGACGAAGATCAAAATATAAGCCTTGAACAATTGGAACAAATTGAAGACGTGTTTAACCCTCTAGAAAAAGTAAACACTCCAAAAATTAATATCATCTCGGACATTCAAATTAAACCGCCAAATATTCCTAATACTGGTGAGACAGTACACTCAGCAGCCGAAGATCCAATATTAAATATACCAATTACCGGAAATATTTTAAATACTTACTCCAATCAAATAATATTTAACCGAAAAACAAACGGTCGTTATCACGTGATTAGGAGTTACCCATTTCAAAATAAATCTAGATTTTCTGTTTGTTTAAGTCAAAACTATCAAAATGAAATAATTAAATTCTTTTTAGATTATTTGGATCCAACAAAAATGTACTGCCTTTATGTACAAATCACCGAAATAGATTTAAATCGAGAACTATCTGTTTTGTTACCAAATACATTTAAAAACCATGCTTACAAATTGGTAATATCGAAAACTCTTTTAACTGACATCACTGACAGGACAAAACAAAAAGACCTAATTGCATATCATCATGAAAAAACCTGTCATCGAGGAATTAATGAAAGCCTAATAGCATTAAAAAGGCTCTATTATTGGCCAAATATGAAAACTGATCTAACTGAATATATTAATAATTGTGACACGTGCCAACCAACAAAATATGATAGATATCCGCCAAAATTAAAGTTTATGTTGACACCGACCCCTTCTGAATCATTAGAATCCATCCATATGGATAATTTTCAAATATGTAACGTAAAATTTCTTACAATTATAGACATATTTTCACGGTACGCCCAAGCTTATCTATTAGAACCCGCTTGCACAGCAATTGCTATCTTAGACGGTTTAGCGACCTTTATAAGTCATCATGGCCTACCTCAACAAATAAAGTGTGATAATGGTACGGAATTTAAAACGTCTTGGCTTTTGGATTTCTGTAAATTGCATAAAATTGCAATTCATTTTACAACTCCCGGCAATTCTAGTAGTAATAGTCTAATAGAGAGATTTCACTCTACTCTTGTTGAATTATATAGGGTACTAAAATTTAAAGAACCTAAAGAAGCCCCTAAAAATTTAATAAAATAAGCAATTATAGGTTACAATTCATCAATGCACAGCGTAACAAAACAAAAACCTTTTGACGTTATTAATGGAAAAGTAAACGGTTTAGATCCCTTTGATTTAACGGATGAAATCATTGTAAATAATTATATCGCAGATAGACGTGAAAGACTAAAAACTATCTATCAACAAATCTACGAAACATCGTTAGAAACAAAAATACGTTTAAATGAGAAACAAAACGAAAAACGAGAAAATCCACCTGAAATGAAACAAAATACCAAGGTTTACGTTACTGACAAAACAGCAAGACGTAGTAAGGACAAACCCCGAAGAAAACCTGTTATTATAGATCAAGATATTAGAAATAAAATTATCACAAAAAATAAAAAAATAATTCATAAATCTCAGATCCAAAAACCTAAAGCTTTTTCTTCTTCGCAGGTTAATGAACCGGACAACGCTGTTCCTTCCTGCAGCTACGCTGTTATTAGTGATACCGAATAATGATATTGAAGTTATCCCAATTAAAATACCACTTCTCCCCTTCCGCTTAGGAAATGCTCGAATAATTCAACATCAACATACATTTTTGCATTTTGTAGAAACATCTCAACTTTTTAATCAATTATGTAATTTAGAATACGCTTACGCTGTAATCTCAAAATCATTAAACTATACAAATAAACATAATTATCAGAATGTACACTACATTAATGGAAATAATTTACTTAATAATGTTCGATATTTAATTACACAAGTAAAATTTAAACTTGGTAACATAAAACCTAATAACCGTACAAAAAGAGGTTTAATAAATGTTGTAGGTAAATTATCGAAATGGCTTTTTGGCACTCTCGATTCAGAGGATGGACAAAAATATGATAAAATTATCACAGAACTTGTGCGTAGTAAACATTCATCTGACATCCAACTAAAAAAGCAAACCTCGTTGATTCAACAGCTGATTGACAACTATAATGATACTATAACACTTCTACAGAAAAATCAAGAAGCTATTAAAAAACATATAGACATTTTTGAACATAATTCAAATAAAACTATTACTGACATAACTACTTTCATTAAAGCTCAAAATACACTAATGCAAATAATTCTAAATTGCCAAAGTTTTATAACTTTTTGGATAATTTAGAAAATGCCATTACATTTGCAAAATTAAACACATTACATCCTGTAGTAATATCGGCGGCTGAATTAGAACAAATAATTTTTAAATTGACTGTTCTCTATGGTGATGATCAAATTCTAATTTTTGAAAATAAAAATAATTACTATCAGTTAGCAAACTTACAAGTTAAAAAATTTACAAAAGACAAAATAATTTTCTTCGTCCATATTCCGATTTTTCTTAAAGAAATTTTTGAAATATTCCACTTGTTCCCAGTACCTGTGAATCACTCCTTAATTATACCTAATTTACCCTACCTAATATTGGGCACTGAAGACACCTACGTTTGCGAAAATCAACTTACCCAACCCATCGGTGATTGTGTGACAACCCTCATTAAATATGCCGAAAACAAAAATTGCCACGTAATCAATGTAAATGTTTCAACGCATATAATACGACCAATCACTAGTAGATTTGTTTTGATAATACCATCGGAACAGAAACTTCAATTACAAATGAATTGTCGAAACAAAGAAATAGCTTTTATTGAAGAAGCTTGCCTAATCAATATTCCATATAATTGGGGTATAAGTACCCAAAATACTGAGCTTTGGAATAAAGAAAAAATTTTTATAGCAAACCCATTCTCACAGCCACCCATTAAAATTGAAAATACGGAACATCACGATGTGAAGTACCAGCCACTCCAACTACAATCGATTGATCTCAATACGATCAAAAAACTACGAGAAGCTGCGAAATCATCGATCCCCGACATTGGTTATGAAATTCATCCAGTCACTTGGAGTCTCGCCACTTCAACAGGAATGATGTTTATTTTAATCTTGTTAATAGTTATAGCATGGAAAATCTACAAGAGCCATTTGCTGCAAGATTCCAAGAAAACCAGGAACGACCAGTCTTCCGAAAACAACCCTTCGTCCCTGTTGTTTTCCCCTTCGGAGGGAGGAATTATGTGACAGAATATGCTGATGAAATGCTAGCTTCAGTATTCCCAGTATCTGCGACGCGACGCTTGCATAAAAACTTTATATATATGACAACTTTGTACTTTGCGTTCAGTTTTCCTTGTAACGGGTTAAATAAAACCTCGTAGTTCTGTTTGTAAAACAAAAAGGTGTTTTTTAAAAACGAGACCCTTCGTTCGAAAACCTTAACTAATTAAATGGTTGAAGTTTTTATCGAAGATCGACATCAATGAGGGCTGTCCGTAGATACTATAATATCCACTCAAGTCCTACATTTTCGGTTAATATTTTCGATTTATTATTTTCATGTTTATCATGTTTTTCCTCAAAAATTTTAGATTTTTAATTTTTTAAAATATTTACATTTCTCCGAGAAGATTGAAATATTTCAGTGGGTCTATTCGCAAATACCATAAAATCCACCTGCAGCACTCTCCCTCATTAGTTAATATTGTCAATTTTAATTTTTATGGATATCATGATGCTCTTCAAAAATTCTCGTTTCTATTCTAAATTTTTTTGAAGATGAAGGTGAATGAGGTCTATCCATAGAAATTATAAAGTTCTCCCCAGCTTAATTAATTAATTGTAATTTTAATTGTAAATAATAATTTTTCTTTTAATTACAGTCTCCGATAAAAATCGGTCCCGGCAACAAACCATACAACTTGTCTAAAACTGTTTGATGTTCTTAAATACAGAAAATGCTAAAGTATATTTCTTGTAAGATACACAAATATGTTTTCTTGCCAATATTTTGTCCCCCGTAAGGACTAAGAAATTTAAAATTAAACAACCGATTATGTTTTTTTTTAATACGAATCTTCTAAAATCAATAAAGGAAGACTTCGAGTTATCAATAAAAATTACAAATGCATGTACATTTTTGTGAATGAACATTTATTCAATCATTTCTAAAAATGGGTTATACGTTAAATAAATGCCCTAATATCTATGATTTTTGAACAAAATACGAAAATTATGAAATAGTAGTACATATGTATGTATGTATTTACATAATATATGTACATACAAATGTATTGTATATGTACCCAGTATATATAAACATAGTATGTATGCACATATACATACATATGTATGTACAAATTAAAGTTTACTCTTTCACTGGAAAAAAGTCAGTTATTTGTGACTGACGACCGGATTTCTCATTTTGGTTTTCAACAAAAGCTTCAATTTTATTTAAACAATCGTAGAGGGAATCGGTTATATATTCACTGGTTTTCAAATAGGAACGCAAGACAATCAACGAATTTTCAACCAATTCATTTGATGGTGGTTTCTGAGAATCATCTTAAAATTCCTCCTCCATCGTGTCACTTTCGCAGTAATCTTCGATGTTTAACTGTACCGGTTCAGATCTGCAGGACTCGATAATATCTTCATCAGTAGGAAACTCTGAAGTAACAAATACCCCCATCCACATGTATGAAATCGTTGATGGTGCTACCTTCTGCTATAACTCTAATGTTTGACCAAGCTTTAAACTCGATTTCTATTTGGATTTCGTCTTCACTTTTTTCTTTCAGGCGTTCACTTAGGAAAATCAAGGGAATCTCATCTTCTTCTTACCATTCAGAATACTGATCAAAACCGGCTTTTTTAAAACAATTGGAAATTGTTTCAGGCTTAACGTCGATATTCAATGCGGTAGTTACGTCGTCAACACAATCCACTAGTGTAATGTTATTGTTTTTGTTTTCTTCGAAACGTTTGATAGATTTTTGAAAAATTCTTCGGCGGTAATGACATTTCAAACTTTGTATGATTCCCTGATCAAGTGGTTGTAACTTAGATGTCATATTCGGCGGGAAAAAAGCAAGTCTAATACATTTTAATTTTTCCTGGACGTCTTTAGGATGAGCCGGACAGTTGTTAATAAAAAGAACTATTTTTCTTCGCTGGTTTTTAAATTGTTTGCACAATTTTAATAGCCATTCTTCAAAAAGTGCGGTGGTGATCCGAGCTTTTGCATTTGCTTTATAGTCAAGAGGTAACCACTTAACATTTCGAAACCAGCGAGGTTGTTTACTTTTACCTATTAGAAGCAATTTTGCTTTCTCTGATCCATCCATGTTTGCAAGAAGCATCAGTGTAACTCTCTGTTTACTATGCTTACCTCCATGGCACTTTTGATTTTTAAAAATTAAAGTGTTATCTGGAAGACATTTGAAAAATAATCCTGTCTCATCTGCATTAAATACGTCCCGTGCTTGATATTCTTCTAATAAATGAGGTAAAACATCACGTCTCCATTTAGTACAATCTTCGTCAATTACGTCACTGCTTTCTCCACAAGCCTTTTTATAACATTCGCCTAACTAACCAAAACAAAAAAACGAACTTTAAAACCTAATTATATAATGTATAAATTTTTATACGGGCGTCCCTTTTAAAACTGCCAATGGGCTTGTTTAAAATGAAAATGAATTAAAAAAAAATGAAAAACTTATGGGGATTGGGGATGCGATATTTTGTTTATTCGCGTAGCACTCCGTCACTAAGTTGCTGTTTTTTTAACAGGTATCACACATCATCTAATCATCATCACATAATCTTATTAAAGAATTGGTATTAAGGGTAAGTGAGAGAGGGTTACAAAATATCTTAATAACGTTTATTTTATGCAACCATAATTACATATTTTTTATCATTTTTCTCTAAGATTGTTGATTTCCCAACACTCATCTTCCAAAACAGATTTTTTTGGAATTTTGGAAAACAACTCAAAATAGAAGAAAAAAAAGTGCACCACTGTTTAGAAAAACAAAAGACCTTTCGAATGAAAAACTTATGGCGATTGGGGATGCGATATTTTGTTTATTCGCGTAGCACTCCGTCACTAAGTTGCTGTTTTTTTAACAGGTATCACACATCATCTAATCATCATCACATAATCTTATTAAAGAATTGGTATTAAGGGTAAGTGAGAGAGGGTTACAAAATATCTTAATAACGTTTATTTTATGCAACCATAATTACATATTTTTTATCATTTTTCTCAAAGATTGTTGATTTCCCAACACTCATCTTCCAAAACAGATTTTTTTGGAATTTTGGAAAACAACTCAAAATAGAAGAAAAAAAAGTGCACCACTGTTTAGAAAAACAAAAGACCTTTCGAATGAAAAACTTATGGGGATTGGGGATGCGATATTTTGTTTATTCGCGTAGCACTCCGTCACTAAGTTGCTGTTTTTTTAACAGGTATCACACATCATCTAATCATCATCACATAATGTTATTAAAGAATTGGTATTAAGGGTAAGTGAGAGAGGGTTACAAAATATCTTAATAACGTTTATTTTATGCAACCATAATTACATATTTTTTATCATTTTTCTCAAAGATTGTTGATTTCCCAACACTCATCTTCCAAAACAGATTTTTTTGGAATTTTGGAAAACAACTCAAAATAGAAGAAAAAAAAGTGCACCACTGTTTAGAAACACAAAAGACCTTTCGAATGATGTGCTAAATGACGACCCATGTTTCTATTTAAGATTTTGAAGTGGGGTAGCTACCCCTTAGGGGGTAGGTCGGGGTGGGTTGAAAACTACCTTGAAATGATTCCTCCTTCCAACCTTTCAAACCGGTGTTTCATTTTTTTTAAATTCATTTTCATTTTAAACTTATAGCCCATTGACGGTTTTAAAAGGGACACCTGGTATGTATGTACTATACCTGCGTTTCCAATTATCGAGCTTGCCTTAAAGTTTGGTTGTCCTAGTTTTTCACTAAACTCCAATGCCTTTTCTTTGATTAACCCCCGGATATAGGTAAGTTCTGTCTTCTTGTCGATTTAAACCACTCTAAAACTGCTTTATCTACATTTTCATACATGGGCTTTTTTAGCCTCTTAATATCCCCACTTGCACTGCCACTTTCCATTGCGGTGATGACTGAATGTTGGTAGAGTATGTTAGACCAGCTAAATTGGCTAAATGTCGGACACTTCATTAGAAGAGCAAGTTAAATGTTGGTTTATGGAATTGCGCACGATCACCAGCCAGGCTATCTTAAATTATGGTTGGAAAAAAGGTCAAACTTTTATCAACATAATATACGTTCCAATCAGCACTTCAATGTCTCTATGGTAAAAACAACAAATTTACAGAAAACTCTATTCTACGATGGTGTTTGTAATTTTAATGAACTGCCGGATAATATTAAGGGCGCGCCTTGCCCAAGAGTGTTCAAGAAGAGACTTACGGGGGTATTTGCCAAGTTTATAGTTTTGTTTATGCAAATTTTACTTGCTTATGTAAATAGCCAAGTGCTAAATAAATAAATAAATAAATAAATAAATAAATAAAAATAAATAAATATAGGGAAAATAAAAAGAAACTTGTAAATTTCAAAATCAATAAATGAGCGAATATATTATATGTATAATATATATATATATATATATATATATATATATATATATATATATATATATATATATATATATATATATATATATATATATATATATATATATATATATATATATATATATATATATATATTAATTCGAAATATTTAAAAATACAAATCACTGTTACCCCAAACAGTTTAAAATATATTACTTTTATCTCAAAGAGTCCAAAACAGTATAATATAATTTTTCTGTTATCCTAGACGGGCCCAAATAATAACTTATATATATATATATATATATATATATATATATATATATATATATATATATATATATATATATATATATATATATATATCCCGCTATTTTCCGAGCGTCCTTTCATGGATCCGTCTCTGAGCGTCCAGTATCGTTTTCTTCAAGATCCTTACTTTAACAAGTGAATATTTTGAAGTTTTATAAACGAGATGGCGTTGAGTTTCCTTAGGACAGATTTTACGAAGATCATTTTTGTGAAGTTTTATGATACTTATATGTCGGCGTCCTTTTATAGAGGTACCTTGCTAGCGTCCAATATACACGGGAAAACTTTTACATTTCAGCATCCTAGCGTCCGTATGTATATTTTTCATTTATTGGGCAGATTTCTGAGCGTCCGAGCAACGTTGCCCGATTGATTGTGTATTAAAGTACATATAAATAGATATGGTCTTTAGAACACGCTTCTCCTTTTTAACATGACGGTGCACAGTCTAGCGGGTATAAGGCGATTCATGTTTTCGCTATATTTTGAAAAATGTTTTGTTGCTAACTCTTTTATTTTTTATTTTATTATTTTTTTTTTGTAGATTTGGTAGTTTTTAAAGCTCTTTGCTAAACTTAATTTCTTTGTGTAGATGTTTTCTTTAACACGTCGCCCGATTTTGGAAAGTAATTCTTGAATTTTTTGATTCTTGAATATGTTTGCCAGAAATATTGCACATATATTTACGTTAGCCAGGCGCTGCTTGGACATAAACCTAACCAATAATAATAATAATTGAAAGCAAATACTATTATTAATTTTTCAAAGAAACTTCCACAGGCTACTGTAATAATTTCTACAAAACTTCTGGTTTCCTCCTGCGCCGGTTTTTGCTGAGTCGAACTTGCTGACGTTTCGCCAATCTTCCTGTTGGCTTCTCCAGGGATTGAGTGAAACTGGCTCGCATTTTACTCTGTACCTGTATATATATTGTTTGAGGGGGGCGGAGCTAAATGAGGGGCATGAACACCGTCTCGGATCACTGATTCCCATGTTGGTGACAGGTAAAGACCAGAGTCGCGGTTAAGATTCTTTGGTTGTTTAGAGATTTGTTTGATTACATACAAGAATTCGCCAACAGCTGATGAATTTATTTGTCTTAGTCGTAAGGCTCTTTCGTGTTCTTTGAGCCTAGTTGATATTTTTCGTCCGGTTTCTCCAATGTATACTTTGCCGCATATGCAACCCAGAAGTTTTGTAAAAAGTAAATACTAATATTTGAATATTATTTTTTTAAATTGTTTACTAAGTTCTTGACTGTTGACTTATTTGCAGATCAATAAATTATGGTACCAAACTAAGAAAAACTGTTAATTTAGAAATTATGTAATATAATTTCAACTGGCCAACTGAGGCAATATTACTGTGTTGTTTGTGCTTAATGTTGGTCTAAAATGGGCCGATGTTAGTTATTTGGAATAATTAGAAGTTACTATTTTAGTTTAATTAAAAAAAATTATAAAGAACACAGACAACTGCGATGAAAACGGCATTCGTTACTCGTTAAAATTAACATTTTCTTCAGAAGGCTATTTACAAATCTTCTAGATCGCTTCTGCATCTTTTGTTTATAAATAAAGCTAGCTGACGTTTCACCAATCATCCTGATGGCTTCCTCAGAGCTTAAGTGAAGCTTGCTCACATTCTATTCTGAACTCACTGATATACTGTTTGAGAGAGGCGGAGCTACAAGAGTGACATGAACATTGTCTCGGATTTCCATATTGTTGAAAATCAGAGTCGCGGTTAAGATTGTGTGGTTGTTTAGAGCGCCAATCGAGTTCATTCAATATGAAAAACAAAACAACTAGGCGAAGCAGAGCCGTTACCCCACAATTTCGCGCCAGTCTGCAAAAGTTAATAGTGACAGTGTTGCCACGTAACAAAGGCGCAGAGGACGCCTGGAAATCGACGAGCTGAAAGTAGAATATATCTTGTAAAATATACAGAGACTGGGTCTCGCGCCTCTACCGGGTATACAATAACTAACTAATACAAGAAAAATCAGTTTACTATGATCGTAGCGTCTTTGTGAAAATTTTAATTTAGACTACTTAGATCTTGTTTATACCGTTTCTATAGCGCTGCATCCGGGCGTCCATATATGGACGCCCGGTTGTAGACGGACGCTCGGAAAATAGCAAATTGTTAATGTACGGACGCTTGGAAGATAGTGGGATATATATATATATATATATATATATATATATATATATATATATATATATATATATATATATATATATATATATATATATTAATTCGAAATATTTAAAAATACAAATCACTGTTATCCCAAACAGTTTAAAATATATTACTTTTATCTCAAAGAGTCCAAAACAGTATAATATAATTTTTCTGTTACCCTAGACGGGCCCAAATAATAATAACTTACTATTATTTTCAACCTGCTTTCTTGTTATTCCAAACAGGTGAGGATAAGAAATTGCTGCATAGATATTTACCTACATTATTCTCCAATCGGAGCAATCACTCGGATTTTGCGAACTAGATGCACTTTCACAAGAACTTTCTGATAATGATTGTCGTGGTTTTTTCCGATTTTTCTTTTTTAACGCGTCCATTCGGCGCTCCAATCTTTGAAGAATCATCAAGACGGAACTTTTTCCCTCCTGGGTCACTGATGACCCGGGCGAAGGCGACGGACTACGTCACCGTTTTCGTGAATACATTGACATAACAGTACACAGGAAATAACACGGAGATGTGAACGATTCCGCACTAAAACGAAGACTGAAGTAGGTACGTCTCGGGACCGGTCGGAAGCCGGGGGTGCGACACAGCCGGGGTGAGTAATTTAACGTTTGAACATAGTGAGCGAGTTATGTACAATGATTTCTACGTAATAAGGATAGGACACCGTGAGATCTACGATGTCAGCATTTGGCCACGATGGTACTATGAAGAGACCGTGAGATTCACATCGTCAGCTTTTCGGATACGAACCTACAAAGTCTTAATTTTAAGTAATATGATTATTCTTGTTGTAACTGCTGCTGCAGAAACTCTTAATTTTCGATTGTATTTTGAAAATAAAGTTTTTAAAAAGTTATCTCGTCTTCGCTTGAATATAATTGGCGCAGTCAGTAGGATTGTGCACTCGGAATTCAGAAAACGAAAAAGCAGAGACAATTCGTGCGTGTACGTCGCATCGTGCGGAAAAGTGACACTTACCAAATTAGGCTACCCTGAGGAGTGGTTTCAACCGCTACAGCGCAATCCAAAGAACTTGTTGGCGAACCCAGAGAAGACTCTCGTAGGCAGTGTGCAACAAAGGATCAGGGAAGGGAAAACCGTAAGTGCGATTTTTTCCTTTCGCCCCTTTAAGATCCTCCGTTAAGGCTTTTAATAGGGATAATTTTAGGCAAGACGCATCGGACGTCAAGTAGTTAGGGAAATAATTTTTTTTTAATCGATCAATTTTTGATGTTAAATTGTGAATCAGAAACAAGCTGCGAATATTTCAAAGCCTTAAGTAGTGACGTAGAATCTGAAATTAGTGAAATTTTCAAAAATCTAACCTTTAGTGAAAGAAAAATATCAGAAAAAATGACAGACCAAGTAAATTGGAATTTATTTAAATCAAAATTGCAAAACATTCAACCTTACGAAGGTGATAGCAATACCTTAAATAAGTTTATCAACACATGCGAAAGCTTAACTAATGGTTACGCTTCCCTTGCAAATTCGGTATTAAATAAACATATTTTTGAATGTATCCAGGAAAAATTGGTAGGCAGAGCCGCAGTTCTAGTAGGTAATAGCACAGAAATTAGTGATTGGAAAGCATTGAAAGATGCATTGACTCAATGTTTTTCCGATCGCCGAGATCTGAATTGTTTAATCCAAGAATTAGTTAGGACTAGGCCCAATAAAAACGAACACTTGATAAATTTTGGAAGTGGACTTCAATTATTAAGGAGCGACATTGCACAGCGTATAAGTAATGAGTCTAAATATACACCGGAAGAAAAGCTTTCATATATTAAACATTATGATCAAACCGCCCTAAATACATTTATCGCAGGGTGCACAGGCGTCTTAAAAAACAATATGCATTTAAAAACACCGGAAAGTCTCGCATATGTAAATGAATTCGAAAATTTTGAAAGATTGTACGGGACTCTGAACGAGCCTTATAAATCTCAAAAACCGAACTTCCAAAATTTAAACAGTGCACCGACAAATCAACATCTTCAAATTTTTTATCAAAGACCGTTTAGCAATAATGCGTTTGTATTCAGTCAACAACTTTTTAATCAAAATTACTTTAAGCCCCGACAAAAAATGTTTCCAACTGGCCCAGTTGACGTAAGGCCCAGACAACTACCCCCTCAAAAATACTTTACCAACAGTCAAGTTTTCGGTAAACCAAAAAATGTATTTAAGCCCGGACAAACAAACCCACGCGATTTGCCCAAACCTGAACCTATGTCGACAACGTCTAGGACAACTTCCATAAGACGAGACCAATATCGAAACCAAAACGCCTATTTCCGATCGAACCCAAACACTCGAAATAACTTTGTCTTTGTAGAATCACATTCAAATGATGTGACGAACTTCGACAACCAAGACTCTGAGGATAACTTAGATTATTTTGACCCGCGTTTTGAAAATAATTTTCCTCAAGCATATTTTGAGACAATCGATGAATCAATACAATGTCAATTAGAAAATCAAAACAATCAACACTTAGACGTATCCCAGCCTAGAAGAAACCCCAACTTAATTGAAATAAACGTATCTTCGTATAACCCCCTTCCTTACTTGCAAATTAACTCTTTAAATATTAAATTATTAATAGACACTGGTAGTAATAGATCAGTATTAAAACCTATTATTGCTGAACAATATTTTCCGAATTGTATTTATAATGCACAAAATACTATAAAAACAGCCGTAGGCAGCGAAAATACTCAATTTGAAGCTACTATACCTCTACTTACAGAGTTTGGTATCGATCACGAAATCGATTTTATCCTTTTCGATTTTCACGACTTTTTGGATGGCGTTATTGGATTAACTGATTTGATGAAAATGAATTTAAATATTGACTTAAATAACAAAATACTTTCGAAAGAAACAATCCAAATTCCTTTTAAGTTCCGCGAACCCACAGATTTAAAATTTTCATTTTCGATAAACTCTCATAAGAAAATTATTAAGAATTTGCCAGTTAGCGTTTTTGAAGGCGATATTTTAGTACCACCTACTGAAATAAATAACTTCTTTATTCCTAGAACCATATCCCACGCGAGAAATGGATTCGCACCCGTTGAAATACAAAACCACACCGATAAAACCATTAACACCACCTTGTTGCAACCAATTCCCGCAGAATCATTTATAGTAGTTATTATTCGTTACTTCACCATCCCCCGTCGCCCAGGGGAGATTTTGTGATTGAAAATTTACAGATTCCCAAGCAACCGAAAAAAAAAGATTAGTTTGACCATTCTACGAGAGATGTCGCCGCCCATTAAGAGCTCAGGTTTCGATCGCCAGATGTCACCCCTAATGGGGGGGTAGGGGGTAGTTTTCGCGTTAGTGCCTTTTTGGCAATTTCGCCATGCTAGGGGTAGTTTTTGCGTTAGTGCCTTTTTAGCAAACACACCCCTGGTAAAAAAAAGGGGGTTCGTAGAAAAAAGAAATTTCGTAGTGCCTTTTCGGCACTATGGAGGGGGATGCGGGGTGGGGGGAGAAATAAATGTGACGTATTTTTTGCGCGAGATGAAAAAAGCGACCGGTGTGTCGCGCGCGGTCGGGGGATTCGAACCTCGAACCTTCGGGTGTAAGTGCCGCCGACGCGCTGTTCCTATAGCCTAACTCGGCCGACACGGGGGATGTCGTTTATGCCCGGTGACCCGTTTCGCGCGCTACGTTAGTCGAGCCTAGCCGAGCCTAGCCGACGACGACGACAACTAATAAAAGGTCCTCGATGTCGCTTAAAATATAATAATTTATTGACAACATTTACGAAGTATTGACATCCGATATGGTTAAATTTGTTAATCAGGGAAATATTAGAAATGCGCGAATTCAATAAACACATTTTTATTAACTTACAAGTGTGACCCCGAGGTTAGCTACTTTGTGCGAAATTGCATTGTTCTGGTTCCGCATAAATATAATAAAAGGTCGTCGAGGTCGCGTAAAATATAATTAAATTAAATAAATGTGCACCGATAAAATTTATGATGTAACATTTCTATGAAATATCGCTAACAAATGGCAATGGCAGTTGAGATAGTCAGGTCCCTTTTTTGACTTAAAGTAAGTTGGTGGTGTATGTTGTTTTGCGGTCAGACAGAAACAAGTTATAGACCAGTATATGTTTAGGAATTAAATGAAAAATGACAAACCAAATACGTGTTACTAATAAAATTATTTATTGATTATATATATTTACATCTCGGTTATGTATATTTAAATCTCGGTATAAATTCATAGCTTTAAAAAGACTGTGCCTTTTTGACATAATTTTTTCAATATCTTCTCTTTCGAGAAAAATTTGCGACCGTCCATTTTTTAATAGCCTCAAATCACAAAGCTCTTCTTCGTTACAATACATCACCTCGATGTCGTCACCGATGTGCGCTGAAACGTCGTTCCACTTTAGATGTTCCCCTACTTCTTCGTTTAGAAAATTGAAAAAATCCAAGAACTCTTCTAGTTGAAAATCCATATGTTCGTCCCTGCTGGTGAAACGAACGCCAGTGTTGTAAATTTCAAACAGCATATTTTCGTCAATCCTAACAACATCAGTGGCCATTTTAATTTTTTTTTTGGCTGCGTTAAGTACACTTTTTGAGTCACAGTCGATTTAAGAGTTTTGGAATAAATGCGAACAATTTATACATCCACATATCCCTACTTGCGAAGATGGGCGGAGCAATGAATTTTTGTCAACTTGTATAAGCACTTTGATAGTAATAGGAAACAAGCACCGGTGACTAGATACAGTAGAATCAAAACCTTTTGGAGGTCTGTCCCAAAATTTTCCTCCTTATCACTGCGATAGCTGCTATTATTGAAAGCAATCGTTTGCCATTCGCCGTGGTCGCCGAAACTGCGATCAAAGAAAAGCAAACGGACTTTGTAATTTAGATACTGAGCGGTAACGTTTGGTAACCTTGCTCCAAAAATGTGTAGCTTATCGTTACCGTTAACTGTCATGGGATACAGCTGACTCCATTCTTCCGGCCAAACGCCACTGATATTGTTATTTTTAAAACAAACGCACGCTTCGATAACCCCTTTGGGTTTATTTAAGTAGAACATATTTTGAACTACCGCTGTTAATAAAATATTTTGAGCACTTAACAAAGCCATGTTTCTCACTATATTGAGGCGATTTAAATCAATGAACTACTTTTTATAACACTCAAACAAAGCGGACATTTATTTTGTGGAGGCACGGGTCCGTCGATATGAGTTCTACTATCCGATCGATTATACTGAATAAAACAAGGCAAATGAGTCTGCAGGTCGAAATTGCTTTTCTGCTTGTCGTATAACGTATGCCACATAGCCAGCAAGTCGTAAGATTTCACGTATTTGATTAGGTATTCCGCGGGAAGCTCATCGACGTTGCTTATGGGGCGATTCATCACTTGAGAATTAATTTTGATTTCCTCGCTTTGCGTTAGTCTGTTTTATATGTTGCCGCTCAAAATAAAATTGCAAATTTTGAAAGCACATCTTTTTATTGTCATTTTCATATAAGAATTTTAGCATATAACCAATTGAATAATAATACAGAGTTTCGTAAGGCACACATGCATAATCCACCATTCATATGAAAGGTGCACTGAGGTCGATCCAATTCAAATTTGAACGGTATCAGCCAACTGTCGTCGAATTTTTCGATATTAACAATCAAATTAAGGTGTAGCTGTAGTTGTTGGATCTTCGAAGTCAAAAAATCAATTTTCGGTTGCCCTCTGAGGTATATAATGTCCGCGGTGTCAACCAAACGCCTAACCAATTCGTCGATAAAGTTATAGTCTATAAGACCTGTACTATATTTTAATCCGTGGTGAAAACGCTCGAGCCACGTACGCTTCGCTTATCAGCATGAGTCAACGTTAAAAAATCTCTCGGCGGCTTCATTATGTAGTGGGCCATTTGATTTCCGTCGTAAATTGCAATTTCTTTAGCGACGAAACCTTCACCGTCCTTCAGATTAAACCCTTGTATTTCTAGTGCCACGATCCGCATGATGACAACTGTCAAAAATGTACTGTTTCGCCTGATATTTATGGCAAATTTTTTGAACATCTGCGAATCGGGTTTTTAAAATCCGTTACATTGGTTTTACTATTTGAGTTAGCGGATTATAAGTAAATATTTTGTCATGTAAAATGAGACAATAAACCGATGTATCCTTCTTGATATTAGCGCTAGTTTCAAATTCAATTCGCATTACCACGGAACCAGTTTGTAGAGACTCTCTTTGATGAGAACAATCGATGTGTGTAATGGGACATTTTTCTTTGAAATGCTGCGGTGTAAAAATTGGCTCATTGGACGTCCCGTAATAAGAGTGTCTAAAATTAGCAAACATATCATACAGAGTCGAATACTTGTTTTCTTTAAAATTTAGGTTTAAATCATGGTACGGATATCGTTCCGAATTTAAAAATACTTTTATATTAGTTAAATCGACGTCATCAAATTGACTCATATCCTTTTCTACTCGACCTTACCTATTTTCGTGGAAGGCGATAATGATATGACGCGGAGTTTCTAGTTTATTTGTTGCTTTCACGGGCCACGTGTGAGTTGTGGTTTCAGGCAGAGATGAATATTCAATAATTTCCCAAGATCTGAAACCGATTGTTATCTCTTTATTAGACTCCATGATTTTCGTTAAAACAAGTTCTTCTGCAATATTTGTCATTATTTTTGGGATTTTCCAATATATCTTTTTAAGCGAAACTTTAGGTATTTCGGGACTTGTGGTTTTTAGTTCA
Source organism: Cylas formicarius (assembly GCF_029955315.1). NCBI lineage: Eukaryota > Metazoa > Arthropoda > Insecta > Coleoptera > Brentidae > Cylas > Cylas formicarius. Next base: position 5,224,916 of record NW_026844319.1, read on the forward strand.
TTGTCGTCTAAAAAAAAGACCGCATCTAAATCGTTGCTGGCTCGTATTAAAACTTGCTTCATATTCAATACAATTTTTTGATAATCTTCGAAGAATCCTGATAGCATTTTCAACGGAATAGAGATGTTAAATTTTCCGTGATCGTCGACCATAATTCTGTCACTTGCATTTCGATTGGGAAACCATCCTGCATTTTGAAGTTTTATACTTTCGTTGGTATTATAGGAAAGATATGCTTTTAATGTTGATGCCAAACCAACGTTCCTGACTGCGTCCAAGGTAACGCCATTAAGTTCGTACCGGATATCTCTAAAGAGAAAAGCAATTCCATTGTTAATAAACCTTAATTTTCCAGTGTACTTGTCATCTTCATTAGTAAGGACCCCCTCGATGTACAACACACTTTCACAGTTCACAGTTGTCGATATGGAGTTTTTCGTTAACATTTAAAATTGTCATTTTAAGAGCACTTGGAATCCCAATGATTTGAAAAAGGTGCGGTTTGTACGTGTTAAACGTTGGCCGTTTCTAATGGCAGTGGATTTGCAAACGATATTTCTCTTTTTATAGTTTTTTTGTGATTGTACTGTAACCACTGATGGTTCTCTTATAAAAGTCCTGTTATATCTGGTAACCGTTATTGCTTTTTAAATGCAACCGCACTGTTATCGTTTCGTTTCTAAAATTAATAAGATCTCCGTCTTGGTCGATGATTTTTATAGTGATATTATTAATTGTCTTAACACTGATTGGAAAATAAAGTATAAGGGCGGCTCGACTATTTTAAACCCAGGAGCTACAGCCGGAAAAAACTGATGTATTATGTGAACCGGCTTACCATTACTGTATGAGCCAACACATATATTACAATCGACGCAAATAGAATTGACTTTATTAATATTTACTACTTCATCCGACTGTTCTGTAGTCGATGTTTCAAGTACTCGCTTTTTAAATCCAAGCAGTCGACCTATGGAATCATTCGAGGAAAAGTCAATTCGTTTAGAACAAAAAATTGAACTCTTTAAAGTGTTGGAATTTGATTCCAGAATAAAATCGACCTTCTCTTTAAATATCTTTTTCACTTGGTTTTTGACGTATTTCTCGTTAAATCGTACGTTCCCTCTGCAATAGTTATAACTTTCCTATATGTAACTTGTTATTACCGGGTTCAATATTTGGTATGCTCATGTACGTCTCGAAATCTGCTAGTCCCAAAAAGTATTCCTTATCGTCATCTAAATAAATTGGCGGATTGAAATCGGCGGATAATATAGAAGTTTTCCCACTTATGGAAATCGTAGTCGACATTACGAATCTAAATTAATCACTGACGTTTCACTTTAACGGCAGGTTATTATATAGAAATTTTAGTGACAGATGTCCGCAATTGTAAGAACTGGACTTTTGTTTGGTTTCATAAGTGTAATATATGTTAACATTTCCGTTAGAATTAAGATATTTAACTAATTCTACAGGCGGTTTCAAATTTCCGTAACCATCAAAGTAGAAAGCCTTAGTTTTGTCCTTTATGTAGCTGACTCAATGAGTTCCCTGGTTTTTCTCACTATCCAAGTGAACAATTCCGCATTCTTCAATTTTAATTTTTCGCGGTAAATTATCACGCATAAAAACGCCCCTGAAATGCGGAATTTGTAGTATTTTGCATATTTTTCCAGATCGAGATTTGTCAAAGCTCTTCGGGGTAAATTTATTTGGACTTTTTTTTCTCTTTTGGGTATTTTTCTCCTTCGACACAACACCGCCTTTATATGGTTTAATATAAGGACCTTTTCCTTCACTTCTACTGTTTTTAAACGGTTTTACGTATAGTCCTTTGCCTTGGGCTTCGATGGCTCTGTTATGACGTTCTTGTTCTGCCAACTGCTCTTTGGCCGCTTTAGCATCGTTTACTGCTTTCGCGATACCTGCCGCTCCTCCGCCTAGCGCGCCCAGTGCTCCCAATATCGGTAGTAAAAGAGTTAAAAATCCACCAATTTTATTAGGTGTTTTTATAAAACGCTTTTTTTTTGCTCGCTTTCATTTTGCTTGCTTTTTTAACACCCATTTCCAATTTTCGCTTTCCTTTCATTACACCTGTTATGCCTAAAGCGGCTGTTTTTCCTCCAAACGAAGAGTCCTTTGCTTTAACCCTCTGCCAAGCTTTATCTTCTAAGATCTTGTCTGCTTCGTGTCTCTTTGTTAAATTGTTAGACTGAGAGTATGCTATATCGTGCTCTTTACAAGCAGCGTCTAAGAGATTTATACCTGAATCACCTCTATTTATTCTCTTTTGTAAATGGGTACCCGGTCCGCAGAATTGGTAACCAGGAATATGCAGTTCGATAGGAAGTTTGTTTATAAGTTTATTTACCAATCCTGAACCTTTCGCCCTGTTTCGATGTACAATCATGAGAGTGTTAGGAAATACTGTTTAAATATTTAGGAATTATGCTATAAATACTTTTGCAGGTTCTTGTTAATGTCTCAGTCGAAATGAAAGTTGTTAAGCAAGCCTTTTCTTTACCCGTAAAAAATCACGACGCAAGCTTGGTCCGCGAATTTCAAAAGCATGGCGATCTCTTTGGAGGTAGTTGCAAGAGGGCACTAATTGTAGGACCCTCAAATTCGGGTAAAACCAACGTCATGTTATCATTGCTCGAACATCTTAATGGAATTAGATTTGAAAACGTTTACTTATATTCCAAATCCCTGCAACAGCCAAAATCCGTGTATTTGAGAGAACTGCTAAAGCCTTTACAAGAGATTGGCTTTTTTGAGTTTGAGATCGATGAGAATATCGTTTCTCCTCAGGAAATTAAACCCAATTCTGTTATAATATTTGATGATATTCCTTGTCACGACCAAAGTGTCATTAGAGATTATTTCACTCACGGTAGGCATAAAAACACCGATTGTTTCTTTATTTTTCAAGGATATTCTTCTATACTCCAGCGATTTATCAGGGAAAACGCCAACCTTCTGATTTTATTCAAGCAAGACATGATGAGTTTAAAGCATATATATAACGATCACTGTACGTTGGACATGTCATTTGAACAGTTTAGAAATATCTGTGTGTACTGCTGGAACGAACCTTATAATTTTCTTCTGATTGACAAAGATTGTGAATTAGATAAGGGCAGATATAGGAAAAACTTCGATTCCTTCACTTATATATATAGTATCCCAAAATGGATAAACGCCTAGCGACGGAGCTAAAAAAAATCAAGAAACGCAGTTAGAGAAAAATATTAAAGGCTAAAACAAGCGGCAAGTGAATCCCAGACCCAACTCGAACAAACCTATAAACCGATAACTCAGCCTCTGCAGCAATTAATTTCATCAATAAATAAAACGGATATCAAACAAGAGCTGTTTGAAGAAAAAGAAAATATTAAACATGAAGTGTTAACCTCGACGCCTACCAAAATAAAGGACAAAAGAACCGGATCCAATCTTACCTTCAGAATTGCCCTCATTTTTTGATACCTCCTTTCCGTCGATCCAACAACAACAAAGCAATGTTGTAGCTGAAAGTACGGGTCTTTCGGACAGCGAAACTACGTTGGGAAATCTGTCAGATATTTTAGAACAAACTAAGCAAGCGATACAGGATTACGTCGACACTCCCGCTTACGAGCAATGGTTGAATGACTTTGATAAATTACCACGAACATACATAGATGACAGCGTAAAAGATACCCAACATATATTTGACCATAATTATGGTATCGTTCATGACATAGAAAACGATAAATTTTTTTTGGGCTTAACCCAAAAAGCTGTGGAAATTGTCGGTAAAGATGTGAAGGTACAAGGTATTACATACCCTGGAACTGTGGGTTTGTATGAGTTACTTTTCAAGAAGGTGCCGGTCGGTTTCAAATTGCAAGATCTAGATAATTATATGGATATACTGAAAAGAACAAACGCGTATCGGAGAAACCATGATCCTAATGAACAAGTACAAGGAAATGCATCATATAAATATATAAATATAATTGGACCTTATTTACAGCAGCGAGGAATAACAAAAACAAAAAACCCGGTGAGACGACTAGCTGACGCATTTTCTAAAGTGCCTCCGCCTTATAAGACAATCAAAACTGGGACGGGGCTAACTTTAAAATCAAATAAAAAAATACAGATCATATTTATTGGGATAATGTTAACGAGCTTGTTGATAGATTAAGACTGTTATTGGCATCTACTGCCGCTGACAACCGCTGTCATGACTATTAATAAATTTGGTACACACTTTAATCACCACCTTAACGAGAAATACGATAATTCAATGAAGGAGTTGGAAAAACATTTATCCAAAATAGAAGAGCTTGAGAAGACATTTAAGAGCTATCAGGCAGATATCATTTCCCAACTTAATAAACTTTTGCCACAACAAAACCGATATACACAATGGGCGAACAAATACAATACGAGTTTGGACCAAATAAATCAGTTAGCGACAACAACTAATGAATGATTTAAAATGGTATTTAATTCAAATTGACGGGCAATCGACAAAGTAATGAGCAGTGAGAAAGCACAACTCGTCCGAGAGCTGCACAAGCCGGCACGCAGAAATTACGCGCGTCGCAGAACTATAATACGAGGGCTGGATGATTTGTGGCAAGCGGATTTGGCTCAGCTAGAACGATAAGCGAAACAAAATAAAAACTTTAAATTCATACTAGTCGTGATCTATTGCTTTTCAAAATACGTGTGGTGTCGATCGTTAAAAACAAAAACCGGTGTTGAAGTTACCAAAGCGTTTACCCAAATTCTCAAAGAAGGACGCCGGCCGCAAAATCTGCAAACTGATCTCGGCAAAGAGTTTTATAATATCCATTTTAAAAAAATGACGGGTAGGTTTGACATAAATCACTACAGTACATATAGCAACGTGAAAGCTGCCGTAGCCGAGAGAGTTATACGTATTCTCAAGGAAAAATTATTTAGATATTTTTCGTTAAACGGCACCTACAAATGGATAGATTTTTTATCCTCTGTTGTGGAAAAATATAACAGTAGCGTGCACAGGACTACCGGAATGAAACCTAAAGAAGTGAAAAAAGATAACGCGCCTAGTTTGCTGAAATCAGCGTACAGTCACTTGAAAATTGTAGGACCATCTAAACTTAAACTGGACGACGTTGTAAGAATCAGCAAGACCAAGCACGCGTTTAGCAAAGGTTATACTCCCAACTGGACCACGGAATTGTTTAAAATCGTAAAAGTGCAGATTACAAATCCGGTAACTTATCTGTTGGAAGATATGAAGGGTAAGCCTGTAATGGGCGCTTTTTACCAGGAAGAATTGCAGAAAACCGTTAACCCTGACGTCTATCTCGTCGAAAAGGTGTTGCGCAAACGAGGAAATAAGGTTCTCGTGCGCTGGTTGGGCTTGGACAAGTCACATAATTCATGGATCGACACCGCGAATATCCTATCAATTTCTTCTATTATTTTTGATTTTGTGAGGGTTCGAGACAGACATGGAACAAATTGTGTTGCCGGATAATTTTTTAAATTTATTGCAAGAGAATGATTTGATGGGTCCACCGCCTTCGCAGCCACCAACAGATATTCCAAAACGTAAGCGTACTGCTGCAAATTCACGAGTTAAGAAAATAAAAATTGAATCCCTACCGCAAGCACAAGGAGAATGGTTCGAGGCGTTCAAAGATGACAACGAAAAAAGGATAGTTTGTGAGGCGTTCAATTTGAAAAACAATTTGGAAAATCAGCTGATGCAATGTGAAGAAGGTATCCAGCAGCTCGAAACTCAGATAGCAGTTGTTCAGGCTGATCTCCAAATACTGCGCTTACGTGCGGAAGAATACAAAGCAAAAATCGGATATTTCCAAAATTTGGCTCCAGGACATATTGTATAAAAATGAAAAAAAATTCAGTAACTGTATTTTGATATAAAAATAAAATCGCGTAAAAATATTTTCATTTTATTTCAAATGTTAGCCAGGACGCTTTTGGTCAGATTTAAATTAGGTCTAAAATATCTATGGAACAGCTCTCGAACAGGTCTAGGACAGCCTTAAACAGGCCCAAGACCTCTACGGAACAGGTTTCGACAGGTCCGACACAGATATGGACCATTTTGCTTCTTTAAACAGGAATGTTTATTTCGCATTGCGATCGAACAATTATTTTTGGTGACGCAAAGTATAACATACTGACAAAATGAAATTACGAAGTGTCTATATATATATATATATATATATATATATATATATATATATATATATATATATATATATATACAGGGAGGGATGTGGTTGAAGTAATGCGGGGTGATGACGCATTCTCCCTCATCGAACATTTAGATTATGGTTTCGTTTAAAGATTTTTTTTTTGCGTTTTTGTTCACGTCGAAGGAAATGCGACGATAAACTCGAAGGAAGGAAACGCATGCGGTAAGAATATCAAACGTTTCGGTTAAATCATTTCTTGTGTAGCAGGAAAACACGTATGCCGTTCCTAAGCGGTCTAATATGAAAGTCTCGTTTAAAACATTTTTTTTTGCGGCGAAGGCAGGCGACGCGATGATCTCACCCGCCAAAGTTTCGTTTAAACATTTCGCAAAGCGATGATGTCATGCAGCCGCTGCCGCACACCGGCGACGCGACCACGCTGCCATGCAGCGGGCGATGATGTCATCCAGTCGTAAAACGCGACGGCGGCGGTACGCCTGAGTCATCGCACACAATCGCGCTGCAATTTACATTCACGCCGCGACCAACGGTTGAGTTTCGAAACGAAGCGGCCCCATACGACGACGGTTTGGCTAGGTTAGGTCGCTAACTACGACCAATTTTATCAGCGGGTCGCGTTATATTGCGCAATTTTCGCCAGCACAAATCTTAATTATTCTGAAGGAACGTTCTCGAATGTAATTTTAAATTCATTACCCCAGAAAAATTGGCTTAATTGACAAGTGACCGTCGCCATAGTGAGACTTCATTCTTTGGATTTTTGTTTGTGTTTCACCACTTAAAAAAGTTAAGTGTCAAGTAGAGATCTGGAACAGTTGGAGAGTGAGGCGCCTATTCCTCGCAGCAAATAAAAATGTTCACCTGCGAATATTGCAACTGCTCGTTCAACCGTAAAGATGTTTGCGGCGGGATATACAAATCCGAGGGGGCTCTCCGACGCCATAAACGCGAGAAACATGAGGTTCCCAAGGCGAAAAGACCCGCCGCCGCCCCTATTGCTGCAGACGAACCCAAGCGCCCGAGACTTGACCTACCGGAAGGTAAGGATTTTTGCTTTTAAATCCCAAACAATTCTCATATTGTATTTTATAGCTTGAAAGCGTCCGAGTTTCAGCAAAGGGACAGCGGTATGATTCATAAAAATGTATATTTCCGAACTAATTTTTTCTAATAATTTCTTTCTCTTTTTTACAGGCTGGGCGTTGCAGGAACTCCTCCATTTAGAAATAGGGATTAACAAGTACAATCCCCTAAGGGCGTCGACCTATGTTAGCCTGCCCAAGGAAATCGAAGCCAAAAAAGCTGTTTTGAACTTGCAAAATACGGACGAAAAATGCTTTATGTGGTCGATCTTGGCTGCTCTTCACCCAATTCACTGGACAAATAACGCTAACAGGGTCAGTAACTATGTAGAGTTTCATACCGAGCTGGATTTTACAGGTATCGATTTTCCCGTTAAACTTAAGGACATATCCACTTTTGCACGACTTAATGAAATTTCGGTCAATGTCTATGGCCTCGAGAGAGTTTATAACAAAGTCCGTAATGATGTTGAGGTCGTGGGTCCTTTGCATTTTACTGAATCTCGTAAAGAGAGACATGTAAACCTCTTATTAATTAGTAATGACTATGGAGAAAATCATTATTGTTTAATAAGAAGTATGTCTCGGTTGGTTTCAAAGCAATTAACTAAAAGGTCCACTACAAAGTTTTTATGCGATGGGTGTTTGGTTTATTTTTATAACGAAGAAAAACTAAAGCGTCATAAAGAACACGACTGCACTCACATTTCCATCAAACTTCCGACCACCGAATTGCGCAAGGATAAATACGGTAAAGATGTTCCCGCGAATAAGCTGAAATTTGAAGAATTTGAAAAGAAATTAAAAGTGCTTTTTGTTGTGTACGCGGATTTTGAAACAGTCATGACTCCTTTACAGGTGGAAGGCGAACCGAATCCCGACAAATCGTTTTCCGTCAAAACTCATATTCACGAGCCTTACTCTTTCGCCTACTATGTCAAATGTGACTTTGACGATTCCCAGTCTACTTTTAAACAGTACAGAGGTCGGGGCGCACACAAAATTTTCATGGAATGGTTGGAGACCGACTGCAAAACGCTCTACAACAAATTCATGAAAACTTCCGTGCCCATGACCACTCTATCGTTTGAACAAGAGACCGGCTTTCGAAACGCTGCGGCTTGTCACATTTGCGAGAAGCCATTTAATGCAGAGGACGAAAAAGTAAGGGATCATTGTCATATGACGGGCGAATTTCGAGGTGCGGCTCACTCCACTTGCAACTTGAATTTCAAAGTTCCGCGGCACATCCCTGTCTTTTTTCACCATTTAGGTTTCGACAGTCATCTATTTGTAAAATTTATGGCTGAAGAAGGGGAAAAGATCGATGTCATTGCCCAAAACAAGGAACGTTATATTTTCTTTACGAAACATGTCCTAGTCGATAACATTGAGTCGGAGAAAGGAGGCAAAGGGAAAAGGGTATTTTTAAAACTCCGATTTTTAGATTCATTTCGATTTATGGCATCCAGTTTGGACAGATTGGGTCGAAATTTGAACGATAGTCAGTGTCGGGAAGTCAAAAATTTTTTTAAAAATGAACAAGAATTTCAACTTATTCGACAGAAGGGCGTTTTTCCATATACGTATCTAGATTCTTTTTCAAAATTAGACGAAACCAAACTGCCATCGCACGAGGACTTTTATGACTCCATGCGAAAGAGCAACATAACCAGGGAGGATTACAAGCGTGCCTGGACTGTGTGGGATTTGTTCAAATGTAAAACTTTAGGCGGATATTCAGATATTTATTTAAAATCCGACGTTTTGCTTTTAGCCGATATTTTTGAAAACTTCAGAGAGGTGTGTCTGAAAACGTACGGTCTGGACCCGAGTCAGTTTTATACGACACCGGGTCTATCATGGACGAGCGCCCTTAAGGCGACAAAGGTCGAACTGGACCTGTTGACCGACGTGGACATGATACACTTCTTGAAGCACGGTATTCGCGGAGGAGTAAGTCAGTGTAGTGTGAGAAAGGCCGCGGCTAATAATAAATTTTTACCTAATTACGACCCTTCCAAACCTACCTCTTACGTCATGTACTTGGACGATACCAATTTATACGGGGCGGCCATGTCACAATACCTCCCAACGGGAAACTTCGAGTGGTTGGAGGAGGGCAAAATTCAAAATTTAGATATTACGCGTATCCCCAACGATTCACCTAGGGGCTATATTTTCGAAGAAGATTTGGACTATCCGGAAGTGCTGCATAACGCACACAACGAACTGCCTTTTTGCCCGGAATCCATCGTTTCGCCAATCGCGAAAACCAAAATGAAAAAACTTATTCCAAGTTTAAACAATAAACGTAATTATGTATTGCATTATAGGAATCTGCAACAGGCTTTAAACAACGGCTTAAAGCTTGTTCGCATCCATCGCGTTCTTGCTTTCGATCAATCTCCCTGGCTAAAACAATACATAGACTTGAATACGGCGATGCGTAATACAGCTAAAAATAAGTTTGAAAAAGATTTTTTCAACCTTATGAATAACGCTGTTTGGAAAAACGATGGAAAATGTAGACAAAAGGGTGGACGTGCGGCTCGTTTCCCATTGGGAAAATATTGGGAAAAGGTTGGGGGCAGAAGCGTTAATCGCGAGACCTAATTTTAAAAATGTCGCCATATTTAGCGAAAATATAGTCGCTCTCCAGATGGAAAGGACTAAAGTCGTATATGATAAGCCTATTTACGCCGGATTTTGCATTTTGGACATATCCAAGACTCTCATATACGACTTTTTTTACGGCTATCTAAAGGCTAAGTACGGCGACAAAGTCGTCTTACTCTACACCGATACCGACAGCCTTGTTGTGCAAATTTTTTGCGAAAATTTCTACGAAGATATGAAAGAAAATTTGGACAAATTCGATACGTCTAATTACTCGCAGGACAACCAACACGGCATTCCTGTAAACAAGTCCGTTCTTGGTAAAATGAAGGACGAGTACGCAGGACGGCCGTTGTGGGAATTTTTGGGTACGGGAGCGAAAGCTTATTGCGTAAATGTGGACGGCAACGAGTTGACCAAAAAGGCCAAGGGCGTTGCTGACTCGGTCAGCCAGCGCGAACTTAGTCTCGACGACTATAAGCGCGCTGTCGACGAGGAAGGCACGCTAATCTTGCGCCAAATGTCTTCGTTTCGCTCACATTTACATGATGTGTACGTCGAACTGAAAAATAAGGTGGCGTTGTCTTACGCGGATGACAAACGACATCTTACACATGGCTCAGAGTACACGCTAGCTTGGGGCCATCGAAATTTGGTTGGTTCAAAGGACAGCGGGAAAATCACTGACTGATCGACCACATACCAAGCAGATATTTCTTTTGGCAAACTAATATGTTACGATTCCTTTAGATGATTGTAGTTTATATTTGTGTTTAATTTATGTATCTATTTATGTCCATATATGCTATTTATATATGCATAACGTTCGAATATATTTATTAATATGTGTCTATCCTGATGGGGTTTTGTATATGATTAATAAAACAATTTGTTCGATATTAGTGTCATTAAACGTCTTTTTTCCTGTTGCATTTTATTTAATCCGCAAAAAAAAATGTTGTCAATAAATTATTATATTTTACGCGACCTTGACAACCTTTTATTAGTTGAATTCTCCTATCGTCGCCGCCGCCGCGAAATCGTCGTCGGCTAGGCTCGGCTAAGCTCGACTAACGTAGCGCGACTTAAGTACCTCGGATGCCGAAAAATGTTTTTAAAAAAACACCAAAATTACAACAATTGTATTTTAATGACTTAATTAGTCGACTGGTTATATCGATTTCATAGACAAGACTGACTGTTTTACAATAGAAAATATTACGTTGAAGAATGGGATGTAATTGTAGACGCGACACTGAAAAGCGCATCTTGCCGTTGGGTTTGTGCTAACTCAGGGCTAATTAAATACATTAGCGTCACGTTGGGATGTATAACTCCTCCATCCCTAAAGGGGGCTTCTATCTCTAGGGGGTGAAAAAGGCGTCAGGCTTGGGGTCTCGCTTCTCTTCGGAAGGTCTTCTTGTTCTGGTGGATCGTTCCTTTCTGATTTTTTTGAAAACCAGATAAACTGCTACTAGGGACAGCACGATGTAAATCGGTATTGTCCAATAATGATTTGTTGATCGATCTTCGATCGGTGACAGGTCCACTGGTCGGAGGCTTGATTGCTGTTTCTGAAGCTGCTGGATTTCGTCCAATGACACATCTTTGATTATAACCTTTGTTAAATTTGTGTCCGACGTCCTTGAAGGAATATTGATTTCAGGCAACAGCAGGAGCAACGATCATCGGTTTCAAATCGGCATCCGGGTGGCAGGTGGATTAGATAATTTCCTTTTATGGTTGTGGAGTCCGTTTTTTGGCAAATTGTTTTTATTTTAGTATGGTTTGAGTATCAATATATAATTCGCATCATCGATTTGCTGAATAATGTGTTCCGTAATTTCGATAGACGTTTGTTTACAATTGATGTAAGTCGATTTTAATCTTAGGATTTGATGAATGCAGTCTTCTGGGTTGTTTCCATTTATCAATTCTACTTTGGAACAGTAGAAGTTGGGGTGCAGCTTTCTACATGGCGTGGATATATATTGGTAGATGTTTTAGTTCATTATCAGATAGGTATTACTTGGAATAATCGTTGTGGAATTTTTGGTAGGGATGGAATATTGGTGATAGTAGTCGAAATCTTGGGGGTGAATAATTGGGAAGTGTAAAACGAAAACGATTTTGTTATCTGAAAAATACGCTTCCACTTCTAAAATTTCATAGTATTTATAAAGGTTTTTCGTATAGTCTGTAAAAAGTAAGTTATCTGGTGGATAATACTTTAATATAGTTTTAATTATTGATTCGAGCTCTTCGATCTTTGAGATACTACTGTGAACAATTTTTAATCGAGCAAATGTTATAGCCGTTTTCGATATCAGAAAGCAGTTGCAAAACGGTGTTTAATGTAAAGTTAATTTGATCTAAAACATTTCGAGCTTTTAGGAAATCGCTAAAATTAACAATAGTCGCATTGAGTGTTTGAATCACTAAATTCATTTCCTTATATATTACTTCTTGAATATGTTTTATCAATGAAACAGTTCGATTATAATTTTGAATTACTTTTGTGATGATAGAGATTTCCTTGTTTAACTTACTAATAACTTCAATTTGTCCATTTTGCAGGTCAGATATTGCTTTATTGTAGAAAATTGCATCGTTTGCGTCTAGGTTAGCCGTTAATTATACCACGTTTTTCTTTATATTGTGGGCTGAGAGAGTTTATTTTTTGTTCTGCCAAAATAAATTGAGTTTACTGTTTGATCGAAGTTTGAAAGTTCGAAAAGGTATTCATGTTTTTGCATGCTGATAGAAATATTGTCATAAATATTTCTTATTTTTTCAATTTCTAATTTAACTGGGTCAAGATCGTAATAGTGAATAAAGGAATGTTGTTTTACTTTTATTCTTGCGGTTCCTATCTTATAGGGAAGAATTCCCGGGTTTTTGTCTAGGTTCGTTATCGTCAGTTCCTTGGCTGTCATTGTTCCTATCAGGTTGCACCTGTAACAATTTTTTCTGATTAGCCTTTGGCCTCTTTAGGGATTGCTTATGAAATACTTTCTTACTAGTTTTAATTTTTATTTTTCGGTCCTGGAGGACTTTGTCTTTAACGAATTTTGGTGTTAACTTGTTACGAATATTGGAGGATAGTTTTTTGTATACGTCCGCGTCCGGTTTGTACGGAAGGGGGTCTTATCTATTTTCGTTCTGTTTTTCGATCACGCGTTCTTTATAATTAATTAATTGTTCATTTAGTTTTTTGTAAATTTCTTTAGTCAACTCGCGATGTTCCTGTACATAATTATTAACTAGTTTTTCGTTTAGATTTATATTGAAGGGGTCTTTGGAATTTAAATGACCGTTTATTACGTCAATTGGTTTTTGTTTTGTCACGGAGTGTATAGAATTATTGTATCCTAATATTGCATAGGGCATCTGGTTTAAAATGTCGGCCTTGCCTTTATTTTTGGTTATAATTATTCTTAAGTGTTCGATGATAGTAGAATGAAATCTTTCGAGTGGTCCAATTGATTGAGGGTTGCTAGGTGTTACATAATGGACATTAATATCATGTGTTTTAAAAAATTCTTGAACAACGGAATTTTTCAATTCAGTACCGTTATCCATAACAACTAGGGATGGTAGACCGTGATGAGTCATGAAAGTTAGAAATGCACGGACTACTTCTATGCCGGATAACCCAACTAAAGTATAAGCCTGGGCGTATTTGGAGAAGGTATCGATAATCGTTAGAAATTTTTGACCGTGGGCTTGAAATGTGTCTGCATGTACGATTTCGAAAGGTTTCGATGGGGTCGGAGTCACCATAAGCTTTTGTTTGGGGGGATTGCGATCATATTTATTAATTTGGCATATTTCGCAAGAGTTTACGTATTCATTAACATGGTTTTCAATTCCTGGCCAATAATATGTCCGTCTAATTCGAGTTTCGGTTTCAACAACTCCACGATGGTTTGTCTTGCCTTCATGGAATTTTTGAATAGTTTCTGTTTGGGCATCTTTCTCAACAACGTCTTCTAAAACGGTGTTACATTTCACAAGTTTGAAAGCAGAATTTTTAAAGGTATTTTTTGGAATATTACAAATTTCAGGGATATGGGTTTCGTTTTTGAAATGTAGCGCATACAAAAATTTTGGTTGAACAAAGTTTTTGAAAAATTGTATAATATCGTTTTCTAGGTTCATTTCCGATATTTGCACGAAGTGTCGAATTTTTGTCGGGAAAATCTGCTTCTTTTTCGGATTGGCCGGTGAATGGTGGACAAAATCAATAACTATTTGATGATCGAACATATTGAGTGGTTTTTCTGTAATCGGTATGCCTAGAATTGGCTCTTCGTGGCTGGTATGTCTGGTGTTGTCATCCTTTGAGTTGTCTTCTTCGGTATTAGGCGTGAATTCTATGTTAAGTGATTGGTCGGGTAATTATTTTCGCTTTCTCTTATGTCTTCTATACAGGGTGCTTCGTCAATATTGCCTACGATTGATTCGTTATCTCGATCGGGTTTTTTGGACATCTTATCGTTAAAATCTTCCATGTACTTAAATAATTCCTTGGTGTGTATTTCAATACGGGATAGTGCATCCGCATTGGTATTGTTTTTGCCTTTTTTATAAACAACTTCGTAATCGTATTCTTCCAGTTTTAATCTCCAGCGGACTAACCGTGAATTCCGTTCCTTTAGTGACATAAGCCACTGGAGTGGTTTGTGGTCTGTAACGATTTTGAATTTTCGCCAATATAAATATGGCCGAAAATATTTTGTCGCCCAAACTATCGCGAGGAGCTCTTTCTTGGTTGTTGAGTAATTTTGTTCCGATTCGTTCAGTGTTCTTGATGCAAAGGAGACAGGTTTGTCGTTACCTATCGGTCCTTGAGATAATATGGCTCCGGACGGCTACATTACCGGCATCTGTCGTAAGGACAAAATCCTTGGTAAAGTCTGGGTATTGCAGTATCGGTTCATTTGTTAGTAGGTTTTTGCAGCGTTCAATACAAGCGATGAATTCCGGGGTGTGTTCTATTTTGGCGTCCTTTTTTAAACACATCGTCAAAGGCTTAGTAATTTTTGCAAAGTCTCGTATAAATTTTCGGTAATATCCCAAAAGTCCTAGAAATCCTTTTATTTCCTTTGTTGATTTCGGTAATGGATATTTCCTTATTGCCAAAATTTTGTCGGGATTGGGTTTTACTCCGTCAGGTGTCACGATGTGGCCTAGATATGCCACTTCTTTTTTCAGGAATTCCGATTTGTCAAGCTGTATTTTGAAGTTGGTGTCTCTTAGACGCTGAAATACCTTTTTTTAGTTGACAAGGTGCTCCTGGAGTGAAGTTGAAAATATAATGATGTCATCTAGGTACACCAAACATATCTCATTTTGTAGATCTCTGAGTATGTTGTCCATAACTCGCTGGAATGTCGCAGGGGCGTTTCGGAGTAAGAACGGCATCCGTAGATACTCGTAGTGGCCATTCTCCACGTTGAAAGCTGTTTTGGCGACGTCTTCCGGGTTCATCTCTATTTGATGGAAACCACTGGCCAAATCGAGGGTTGTAAAATAGGTGCACCTTCCTAATTTGTCTAGGACATCAGATATATTAGGTAACGGGTACCTATCTTCTATCGTCTTTTCGTTAAGTTTCCGGTAGTCCACGACGATTCGCCATTTCATTTTACCGGAGGCGTCCGTTTTTTTAGGTACAATCCATATCGGTGATGACCAAGGTGAATTGCTGGGTCTTATGATTCCTTGGTTTAACATTGAACCAATTTGACGTTCCTTGTGGACGAACCGGTACCTATATGATTTACTATAAACCGGGATTTCATCTTTTATCCGAATGGAATGTTTTATTTGATTCGTAAAGGTCAACGGCTGATTTTCAGTGTGAAAAATACCCTAAAATTTTTTACATAATTTAATAACATGATCTTTTTCTTCTGCGTTCATGTGGTCAGTGCCTATAATTTTTTCAATATCTAATCTCTGTTTTTCATTAAAAGATGTGACATCAACGTGGTAAAGTTCGTAGTTATTTTCGTCAAAAGGAATCACTTTTAAGGGACTTGTCAATATAATTGTCACTTCATTGTCCGTTTTATTTAATATTTCGACTAAAGCTAATCTATTCTTTACAACAGAAAATGTTTCAGGTATTTCGCAGTTTTGAATATTGCTGCCCGAATAGTTGCACCTAGAGGATCCTTAAGTCCTGCTAAGAATGTTTTTAAGGCTTGTTTAACAAAGAAATCTCTCTTACTTTCTTTTAGTTCATCTGGACAATTTATATCAATATGGTTGCAAATTGTATTTAATAAGTGAATAACTTTTTCGTGAAATTGATAGGGAGTTTCATTTTGTTTTTGTCTCAAGTTAACAAGGTCTTGATTTAAACAATTTTCGTCTCTCTGATCGCCAAAATACTGTATAAGAGCGGTTTTAATACCGCCCCAACTTGTCGGATTATTAATTGCAACGATTTCCTCTGCTCGTCCCTCTAATTTATTTAAAATTCCATTTAATAAGAGCATATTTTGAAAACACGTTGGTTCTACAGGATTGTAATATTGTTTTAAAATTGCTTCAGATGCCGTAATAAATCGATGAAGTTTATTTGGGTTGCCATCGAATTGCGGGATAATGCTTACATTTTTAATATCAAGAACGGGTCGTAATCAAATAATTGTAACCGAAGGAGATAATAATCGAATCCAATGTCAATTTTCAAATATTTTCAATAACACTAGAATTTTGGTAGTATTTCCAAAACTTGAACCTATCCCACATATAATTAAATTCTTAAAGGAATTTATAGACCCCAAAAATCTTTACGCACTTTATTTTAGAACCGAAAAACTAGCTCAAACCTTTACTGTAACACTACAAAAAATATTTCTAAATTCTTCCTACAGGTTTGTTCAATGTTCAAAATTCTTAGAGGATATTGAATCCCAGGAACAACAGGAAAAATTAAAAAATTACCACACTACAAAAACTTGCCATAGGGGCATCTCTGAAATGAAAATAGCATTGACCACTAGATTCTATTGGCCTAAAATGACCGACGATATCGAGCGGTTTGTAAATATTTGTGATACTTGCCAGAAAAACAAATACGACAGAAACCCCCCTGTCATTAAATTTAGTCAAACACCTATGACATCTAAACCATTCGAACAAATTCATATTGACTCTTTTAAAATCGACAACCAAATATTTTTAACCATTCTTGACGCCTTTTCTAGATACGGTCAAGCGTATTCTCTTAAAAGTCTGACAGGAGCAGCTGTCATTGATTCCCTCCTAACTTTTGTATCACACCATGGTTTACCTTTAAAAATCACGTCAGACCGTGGAACGGAGTTTAAAAATAAAGACATAGAGGACTTTCGCAAATTGTACAAAATTGAGTTGCATTATACCACTTCAAAGACACCAAGAGAGTTCGAAAAAGGTTTACCAATTAATTTCGGAAAATAATCAAAAAACAAAAGAAAAAATAATTGATAAAAGAAACAAAGAACGCGAGGACCCCCTGATTTCGATATTGACGAATCGTACTAAGTTACGTAATAAAGCTTTACCTAAATTTAAGAAAACTACTATAAAAAATCAAACAACCTACAAAATTAAAACCAATTCGGGAACGTATCATAAAAATTCTGCCAAACGACCAAAATCTAAACAAAAATTAAATTCCCAGGAAAATGAACCTCCCGAGGATGCTAGTGGCATCAGCGTTAGCAACCCTAGCCCTTCGACGAGTAAATAGTGAAGATATCAAACTAATTCCCTTGAAAACTTTAAACTCTCAAATATCTTAAGTGTTTTATCTCAAATTATACTTGACTGTCAAAACCTGATAAATTTTAAATAAATAAAATAAATAGTTTCTGTTTTGGAAATTCAGAAAATGATCGATTATTTAAAATCAATTTATGATGTAAAAGAATTACCAAAATTTAATAACACGTTATCTTATTACCAATTTTTAGGAACTCAAGTAACATTTGCAGATAGTAAAATAATTTTTGCTATTCACTTCCCTATTTTAAGGCTTAAATATTTTTCTGTCCATCACCTGTTTCCTGTTATCCAAAATAACACGATAATTATTCCAAGATACCCCTATGTCGCACGAGAAAAAGAAGATATGCATTTCAAAGAGTCCTGCTGTCCCGAAATCGAGCATACTTTCTACTGCCACGAAAACTACAACTCGAAGGATGAATGCACGATTCAATTACTTGAAAATCAGCCTATAAGCAACTGTCGAAAACACCATATCGAATTAATACAACCTCTTGCAGAGCAAGTAACGCAAGAAAAGGTGCTTGTCTTACCTGTTAAAAATACAGTGGTATTTGCTAAGTGTAAAATTGATCGATACCTTAAGATCGATATTCCAACACTTATAGAAATTCCAGCTGCTTGTCAAATTACCTTGGGCAAGTAAAATTATTACAACAATGCCAAAATTATGAAAGGAAAGCCTTTGCTTTTACCTGAAGTCTATATAGAAGAATTTTAACGAATTACGTCAAACAGATTAGCGAACATCAGTCAAATTAACTTGCAAGACCTATATCAATTAAAACAGATAACAAATGAACTACAACTGATTGAAGAAATTGGCCAGCCTATGTCTACAAGTTTAATAACCAATATTATTGTTATTATATTTTTTCTAGCGATCATTGCAACCCTAATGATCGTTTTTAGAAAGAAACTTCTACCGAAATGTCAACATAATCAATCCGAACCCAATAAATCCAATCAGCCGGAGCAAACTCATTCCAAGATACCCCTATGTCGCACGAGAAAAAGAAGATATGCATTTCAAACAGTCCTGCTGTCTCGAAATCGAGCATACTTTCTACTGCCACGAAAACTACAACTCGAAGGATGAATGTACGATTCAATTACTTGAAAATCAGCCTATAAGCAACTGTCGAAAACACCATATCGAATTAATAAAAACTCTTGCAGAGCAAGTAACGCAAGAAAAGGTGCTTGTCTTACCTGTTAAAAATACAGTGGTATTTGCTAAGTGTAAAATTGATCGATACCTTAAGATCGATATTCCAACACTTATAGAAATTCCAGCTGCTTGTCAAATTATCTTGGACAAGAAAAATTAATAACTAATATTATTGTTATTATATTTTTTCTAGCGATCATTGCAGCCTTAATGATCGTTTTTAGAAAGAAACTTCTACCGAAATGTCAACATAATCAATCCGAACCCAATAAATCCAATCAGCCGGAGCAAACTCATTCCATTATGTTTGCTTCTTGAGGAGGGAGGAGTTATGTACAATGATTTCTACGTAATAAGGATAGGACACTGTGAGATTTACGATGTCAGCATTTGGCCACGAAGGAACTATGAAGAGACCGTGAGATTCACATTGTCAGCTTTTCGGATACGAACCTACAAACTCTTAGTTTTAAGTAATATGATTATTCTTGTTGTAACTGCTGCTGCAGAAACTCTTAATTTTCGATTGTATTTTGAAAATAAAGTTTTTAAAAAGTCATCTCGTCTTCGCTTGAACATAATTAGCGATAACGCCGAAGCGGAGGTACTACGTCATCCTTATTTACGAAACAAGGCTGAATATAATTATATAGTAATCTCCATCGCCGAAAAATAAAACACGATGTAAATAAAACATCGTTTTCAAAAACGTAACATATCTTCAGAAGCGGTGCACCTGCATCGTAAATGATTCCAATTACGTCATGGTTTCGCAGTTACAACCGCTACCGTTAGTATCGTCGGACGTTGCCACGTTTAAGGTAAGAATAATAAATGAAGATATAATTAACAATTAAATATTAATTTTAAAAATCTGAAAATTTCAAAATATCAAAAACTGCAAATTGGAATAATTTTTTTATTCAAGCGACACATATATCACACCGCAAGACGACTATTATTTATTAATCCATCACCGAAATGTGAAAAATGACGAAAATAAAATATCGTTTTCCGAAAATGAGTATGTCATAATGATTATAATATGTTACACCTCTTCTGTGAAATCAATATACGTAGTCCCCCTTCTAGTCGCTAGGTGGCACCACAGCTTTAAAGCAGAGCCAAAAAACTGTGGAATAACTTACCGTGTACGGTATATTCGCCATCTATGGTCTTAACTTCATTCTATTTTAGAGCCCGTTTATAATAAATTTGCCTAAGGATGTTCCGATACCATTAAAGTATCGATACCTAGGTACTCATTTCGATAGTACTAAAATCTTTTTTCGGTACTACTCAAACAAATACTTATAAAGTATCGATACTTACTCATATCGATACTTTTAGCACTTTATTATTTTTTTATTTATTTTAATGAACGTTGAAGGACAATAATTAAAACAAAATTAAGAAGGAAAAGAAAACTTTTAATATAAACGTTTGCGTCACGTTAACGGAATATCCCTAAATTTGCCAAAGGGCATTTTAGTACTGTTCGTAACAGTACATTGGGCCTGAAAGGGTGATTTCTACGAAGAGGTGTAACATATAATTACGATCGAATTTCACTTACCAGGTAAGTTCGTTTGATCATCGAATTATGTTACACCTCTTCTATGAAATCGATATACGAAGACTTTCAAAGGCAATTTAGCAAATTTGTTATAAAACGATTTTATTCGGCTATATAAAAAAATCCAAACTTTACGAAACTTATGAAAGCCTCTAGTACAAATACAAAATAAATGGCTGTCCGAGAAAACACAAAAAAATCTGAAAAATAAATTCTATGTCGCAAATGTGGCATTAACAAAACCTGCACCTGTACCTGCTGTACAAATAGGTCTATTATAAAAAAGGGCCAAAACATTTAGAGCGTTCTGAATAACCAGCCGTTTTCCGAATCATATCAATCGAAACACATTTACGAAACGCAGACGATGTTGAAGCATGTCGAGTGCTGTGAGCAGTAAAAATAGATGTGTCCACACCACTATCCTCTAAACCTATCTTTATCGACCGGCTTATGCTAGCTCTAGTTGCCGCCCTCTAAGGCCTTTTAAATGTAATAAGCAAACGAGATTCACTCCGTCTTAAAGCACTGGTCCTCTCAATATAAAACAGAATAGTTGAAACTACACTAAGATTAACATCCTCATATTTATGCAAAATTAAAACAGGCTGAGCCTTATTTATTTTATTTTATTTTATTTTTATTTAACTTGATTCGTTATTTTAATTTCTAATCGATCTGGAAAAGATTTTATTTTGGCCAAATCTATAAGAGAGAGCGTTTGGACTTGTCGTTAGCGCCAGTAACAAAACTAGTTTAACAGTTAATTGTTTTAATAACAACAAGTCATTAGACTGTAAGCCTTTTACAAAGTCAAGGACACAACTAGGGTCCCAAGTACTGTCATATCTTGGTTTACTTGGCCTTAGATTTATAAAAAACCTTGTTAGACTTGCATTGTTAATTAATTCTGATCCAAAAATAAGGCCAAGTGCTGCCCTGAAAGAACTCAATGAGTCATAGGACTTGCCTTGTCTATAATGAACAGTAAGGAAATCTAATACAGCAATAGGTGAGAAGGAATAACAATCCACTACCCTCCTTTTGCAGAAGCTACACCAAAGTTTAAATGCATTATTTATATTGCCTCAAGGTAGCGCTCCGAACAGATTATAGGAAAATATCCAGCCAATCTTCTGGAATATTCCTCAGGCGGAATGCTTGCCTGACAAAATCCCTGCAGCCGGGGCAAGGGATTTACACAAAGGGTGAGCTCTCCTATCAAAAGAAGAAAGTAGTTGTTTGTCTGGGTTTAGAAACAATAATTGGCTACATCGCATCCCGTTAAAAATAGGAAACCACGGCTGGCTGTGCCAGTAAGGGATTACTACGATCCCTGTAGCTCGATCAGTCTTGATTTTCCGTAAAACTCTTGGCAACAAGCAAAATGGGGAGAAAGCATAGAAAAACTGTCGCCCCAAAAAACAGTAAAAGCGTCTACATTAGATGCCTCCGGATCTGGAAACCAGGAAATAAACTTTCTGCATTTCTTATTTAGGCGAGAAGCAAACAAGTCAATTTCTTGAAAACCAAATTTACTTGTTATTGTTAAATTGGTTAAGGCGTTCCCGGCCCGTTGATAAGCTATTATCTTGATTCGGGTTAAAGGCCGTAGACTCAGTCTACGTCCAACATCGGAGATGGAAGGACCTCTGAAGAAGCTCGCCACTCGTGCTAGCGAAACGTTAGGAAGTAATTCCAACCGACGACGGCCTTTAAACCCGAATCAAGATAATAGCTTACTTGTTATTTTTGAAAAAGCATTGTCTGAATGAATGGTGCCTTCATCATCAAAATTCAAATTCCAGGATTCCTTATCCGCTTCAAAATTATCGGAAGAGCTAATGTAAGATGCTTTAACCCATAACCTTCTTTCTTCGCACCAACCCCAAAGGCGCCTCGAAATTTCGTTTAAAACAAGAAATTTTACTCCCCCTATTCTATTTACATACGAAATAGCAGTTGTGTTATCAACCCTCAGAAGTATCTCGCGGTTACTCAAATGGGAAGCGAAGCATTGGACACCAAAAAAGGCCGCAGTTAATTCTAGTGCATTAATATGACGCTGAGCTTCCGTAGGGCTCCAAACGCCTCCGGCACAATTCCCTTGGCATACAATTCCCCAACCCAAAGGAGTAGCATCTGAGAAAATCTCAAGTTGGTAACGTTGCTGCCTTATAGGACATGCAGGATTCTGTAAACTTTTTAGCCACCACATAAAATCCTTTTGTAAATTATCATAATTATCGTCAGAGTCTAGGGGCTAGTCTAGGGCTAGAAGCTAATTCTTTGGAAATCGTTTCATTTCATCAAGACGCTCAACCTTTTCCTCTACGAAAATTGTTGTAGCAGGTAGCTAACTATACGCGCAGGTATAAAATTATGTCAATTTAGTTACCATACCACAATGATCAGCAACAGTTTAGTTTTTAGTTAAATTTATAGATATTGAAATATATAATTTGAAATTAAATTTGGCCTACAAACAAATAGGTTTGGTATAGTAGTGGTCACCCCCTCAAAGTTGTATCTATTATTTATTTATAAAAAGTGATGAGCAACATGCTATTTTTTTTACTGTAGCTTGCTAATAATTTTTATTAAGAAATGATCACATTGTCCTACAAATAAACTGGTAGGATTTTTCGGTCCTACACTTTAAAGTTGTTGTTCAAAACTATTTTTAAAAACCATCCGCAACCGCCTAGATTTTTGTGAGTGGATTCGTTTTAATAAGACGCCCAGCTATTATTTTGCGAAAAGTTGCAAAACAGGTAGCTGAAAGAAAGAACAGCTATCAAATCATGTCAAATTGATTATTATTTAAAAGTGATCAGCAACAGCTTATTTTTTAACTAAGTTTGGAGATAATCAAATAAACAATCTAAAACAACATTTGTCCTACAAATAAACTTGTACATACATGTATATTTGAATATACGTGCATATGTATACATACACATATTTATATCAAATCGGCGGTATATATTCACATCAGACACGCATGCGCGTAACATACCAACGTAGTATCCAGCACACGCATACAACGTACATTGTGCATTAAAATGTTTTGTTTACTTGGCTTCTCAACACGTGTTAATTAATTTTCTTTTATAACATTTAAAGTAAAAAATGAATGATTGTTTCATGAATAACGACATATTTTTTTCATGATTTCCATGGATTATAAATTTTTGATAATGACAATTAATATTCATAAAAAATATTTAAACAAATAATTATTTATTCAATGTGTAAATCAAAATCTTTAATATGCAGCCCCGAGTCGACGTGGATCCCATCCCAACAGATTTGTAACTCCGATTCTTCGACATGTTTAACGTCTTCTAGTATTCCAGAAACTAACACATTACCATCAACTTCACAGTTTGGAAATTTGCAAGGATAATTATAAGTTTTTTCTGTTCCATCCAAGTAAATTAAGTAAATGAGAAATTTATAAGATTTTGTATCCATTTTACTTGCAGAAATGATTCTTCAATAGCAGCTGAATTACACCAGAAAGTAAGTAATGAATTTTTACAATTGTTTGTTATATCAAGTGAATTTGGAACATATTTTTCAAGAGTTAATCTTGAAATTCAAACAAATAATTATCGAAATATGCAAATTCGGTTGATAAGTTTTATACTACTGGTTATTCAATTTTTTTTTCTTTTATTATTCACTCAAACTGTACGTATTTTTATTAGATATCAAATTTTTACAGGCTTTTTAAATTCATCAACTTTGATATATTTCTGAAAACCTAGCTTTGATTTATTTCTAAGAACCTAGGAAACTGTATCAGTAAGATGCGGAAATTGGGACAAAATATTTTTTGAATTCTATGTAAAAATACAATTATCTCGTAAAACAATAGAAATACCTAAAAATCTTATTGAACATTTTTTATAAGAAGTTTTATTCTCTAAAAAAAGGTTTCAATTAAAAAGCCGTAAAAATATGTATTTGTAAAGTTACAGCTGTTTAAAAAAAAACATTACAAAATAATGCATATGTTTTTAGCATTAAGTGAGATTCTACAACTTTTTAAAAATTAATTTTAATAATTTATTTACCAGAATCTTTTTTAAAAAAAAAAATGTTCCAAGTTTTCAATATTTCTGTTCGATGCGTGATATTTCTGCTTTTATAAACAGTGAGAAAAATATTTTTCCCCAACTTCCGCACCCCATTCATTAAGTAACAAATCTTGCACACCCCAGATGTATAGTGCCTTACTTTCGCTCAACGAAATTTTGGTGAGATAGCCGCATATATCTAGTTCTACATTTTCGAATATATATCCAATATATTAATATAGTAATCTAAGTCCATTATTTTGTGATTTTTTATTGGTTTTTCTGGTTGTTTTATTCTATTTTATAAGTTGAGTAACTTTTAAAATAGACCAATATACTAATGTACAAAGAAGTAAGTGGGTGAGTGGGTGCTAAATTAGGGGAGGAAGACAAGCAATGAATAAATGAAAATATTTTTTTATCTTAAGAATTGTCTTATTTTTGTTCAATTCCAGTTGTCTTCTTATTAAATTTTTGTTTTACGAACTATCGTTTGCACATTAAAAAATTCGATTAAAAAATGTTTATATTAGTATATGGGTGGGTGGTTCACAGAACAGTACATAAATAACTGAAATATTTTTTTCTACATATTTTCACATGAATCGTTGAAAGTTCGATTACTGAATGCTTATATTTGGGGGTGGGTGGATCGGAACGTTAAATAAGTAATGAAAAAAAAATCCCATAGTTTCTGGTGTGCCATTAAAACGTCAGTGGTAGGTGGAGGGAATTAATAAATTATTTGAAAAACATTACATTTTTTTATTATATGTTATCATTTTTTTAATAGTGATAAAAAAATTATTCTTTATATTGAGATAATTATCCTGGGGTGTGCTTATTGCTTTTACCAACAACTGTTACATATCTTTGAATAATAACTTTATTATTTTATAACAAAACCTTTTATCAACTATTGTTCAGTATTTTGCGGCATAAATTAGTACAATCAAAAATGCATTTTATAAATATAATGATAATTTTATTTTTTAATTATATAATCACACGTCATATTGTCATTTACAGTGATTTTGACGATATTGGGGGTGCTTTGGAAGAACCAGACAATATGGATGAAGATAATATTGACTGCAGTGCAAACGTAGAAAGTTTTGCAAATGAAAATGCAGCCAAAAAGTGTTTCTTTTGTAATAAAATTTCCATCAACAATCAACAATCGGTGATATTGATATGATTGAAAAAATTCAAGAAAGTTTGAGTAATGTTGATAATGTCTTATCATATCATAATAACTGCCATCCCCCGCAAACTCAAGATTGGTGTTTCAAACGGGAATGTCATAAAATAACACGACAGAAAATAATTCATTACATTGAGCGTGAAGTTATTGAAAAGAAACGAATAATGTCATTGGCACATTTGAAAAATTCTTGTCTCGAAATTTTAAAAGAAGTGTACGCAAACGATGATCTTGATAGTAACTCATTCAGCACAGTGTCTCTTCAACGTCTCATACAAGATGAACTGAAACATAAAGTTTATTTTAATAATATTTACGGCAAACCTTACCTCGTGTCTTCTGAAATTGATCTTAAAACAATTGATGATGACGAAATAGAACAAATAAAGTTTCAACATACTAAAAATTAAAAAAAAAGCCTTTACCGGACTCAATAAATTGTGAGGTATTGGAAAATAGTGAATGCGATATTTCAAAATGGCTTGATATGTTTTGGACCACAGCATTAAACGGGATTGACAGTCATGTTTCTGATCGTATTCAAAGATTATCGTCATGTTATTCTCAGGACTCTATTTTTACAATAACGAGGGGAAATATCAAACCGAGTAAAAATATTTTGTTGGGAATGTCGATGAAGAGTCTGTCTGGAAGCAGAAAAGTAATAAATATATTGAACAGACTAAGCCATTGTATTAGCTACTCAAGTGTTCTGGAGTTGGAGACGTCTGCAGCGTACTCTTGTATTTCAAATAATCTTGTATGTCTTTCCGGCATTCATGCTACATCTATTTTGTCTTCTGGAGTTGCGTGGGACTATTATGATAGATTTGTAGAAACAACTTCCGGCAAAAATACATTGCACGACACCGTGGGTATTATTTACCAAACTATACCTACGGCAGCAGAATCGAACGTTTTAGCAAGAAATAGTGGTATATCCACGGAAACAGAGGATCTTTCAACAACTGTTCCTAATATTCTTGGACGACGGAAGCCATCGTTTGAGACTGAAGTATGTGGAGATTTATTAAATGCAAAGCAATGTCGGCCACAATTTTGTCATAGTACTGTCCAAACAATTGAAATCCCAGGAAATTTAAAAACTTTTCAACAATTGAACTTTGCATGGGTACTTTCGCGTAAATTTCAAATTGCTAACACCCCTATGTTCATAGGATACTGTGCCAAAATATTGAAAGATGATAGTCCTACGGATCCAGCTGTTGTAAAGGAGACAATGAAAAGAAGTACGCGGATTGCACATGAATGTGGAAAAAATTATTTTTGTGTGACCTATGATTTAGCTATGGCGAAAATTGCGTTGCGGATACAAAGTGCTGAAGACGAATTCAAAAAATTGTTTATTAATTTTGGACCTTTCTATATAATGTTGTCATACGTCAAAGCAGTTGGGAAATTCATTAGTGGATCCGGGTTACCAAATATTCTCGCAGATGGTGAAATCCTAGCCACTGGTTCAATTAAGTCTTTTTTAAGTGGAAAAAACTTCAACTGATGTAAGAAAATACATCCTATACCCTCTCTTTCTTTGCTAATTTTACACTTCGAAAGATTTTTACAATCACGAGACGAAGATCTTGATGACGTCGAACAATATTTAAAAATTTTTAATGAACAGCACACAGAAAATCCGGTACTAATGAATGAAGAATGTAAAAATTTATTTTTCGAGTATGAACAGTATAAAAATGAAACTTTGGAAGGAAAACACGGTAAAACTTCTCAAATTTATCTCAGTTAGTTGATCATTATCTTCTTCTGGAATATAGTATCCGCACGGCAGATTTTGATTTGTTTGTTTACGTATTACCGAAAATAACCAACGTCTTTTTTTCAATTAACCACCAAAATTATGCACGGTGTATGTCTGTTTACGTGGATAAATTAATGAATATTGAAGCTACACATCCTGGTTAGATGATTGTAAATAGAGTTTCTTGGGTGTCAGAAGAACATCGAAATCTTTTTCAAGAATTCCTGTAGATTTGACCCTTGAACAAACGATAAATGCGGACGCCGCTGATATGAGGTCAGAAGATGATATTACCAAAGACTTAAAGAAGCCGGAAATGAAAAAATCAGCAAAAGACTGGGAAGTATTAATACAATTAATAATGAAGTCGACTAACCCCTTTCCATCAGATTTATCACCAGATCATCTGTACAATATTTCGAAGGGACAATCGGTTAGTGACGAAATATATAATTTTTTATCATCCGTTGAATCTGAAGGCCAAAAAGAACGTATATTACTGAAACCCGTGAAACACCTGACCGATTTGATAAAGCCATCAACAGGAATAAAATAATTAACTTTGATTATAAAAATACCAAAAAAGTAAAAATTGATGGCAAAATTAAAGAGATCAAGATTCAGCGAGACGTTTTCGTATGCATCAATAAAAAGTGACATTGACATTGAAAAAGTATTAAGTTATCCTCTGGCTCCCATTCCATTTTCGCTGTGCCATTCGAACGAAACGATATGTAAAACGCCAAAATCTATAATTAGCAAGAAATTACAAGCACTTCAAACTGAAATTGTCAACTCTCCTGCAGCAGATATTCACATAGTTGACGAATTTTACTTATTACATACATTAAAGAACATACCAGAAAACTATGGCAAAATTTCGGAGTATATATTAAAAATACTTACACGTGTAACCGAAAAGAAGTACATATTGTTTTTGACAAATACAAAAAACCCAGTATTAAGGACTATGAACATGATTTAAGAGTAGAAGACGATACACAATACGGCAACATACGCAAAGAAAATAAACGTCCTACAGAATTTGGAAAATTGTTACCAAGTTTAAGCTTTAAAGAAAAATTTTTTGGGTTTTTAATTGAAGATTGGATAAGAGATGAAAACAAAATAAAAAAAATTATTGATTATAACCTATACCGTTATCATGAAGAAGCTGACACCAAAATTGTATATCACATTTGTCAACTTAATACTAATTATTGCGTGGAAGTTCACTGCACAGATTCAGATATACCTGTGATTATGTTAGCAAATTTCAGGTATCTGAAGGACAAGGTTACGATCATCATAAATTTAAGTAGTGGAACAAAAAAATTGTATCTTAACATTAACGAAATTTTCACGAAACTTGGTGAGCAGTTATCTATCTTGTTCTCTTGCTATTTGTCATATTTTTACGGGAAACGATTACAACCCTGCATTCTTCCGCAAAGGGAAAAACAGACCTTTTCAAAGCTTGAAAAAAATAACGAATTTCAGAAAGCTTTCATACAACTTTTACGTAACGGATGAGCTGAATTACCAATATCATCTGATATATTTAAATTAATTGAAGAATTTGTCTGTAGAATTTATTCGTTAGGAACAAAAGATGATATCAACAAAGGACGGTATGAACTGTTTGAAAAAAATTATAAATGCAAAAACGATAATGAGTTAAAATTAAAAAAAAAACATTGTTGGGTTCGATCCATCTAATTTACCACCGACTAAAGAGAAACTGTTGCAACAAGTTAAAAGGACTCAGTATATTTGCAGCGTGTGGTGTAATTCACACATGCAAAATCCGACTGACAGGCAGCCTGAAGATTATAGGTGGACAATTATTAATGGCAAATACGAATACTATTAGTTTAACGGTCCGCAAAGTCCATCTTTTGTTGAAATTTCTGCTACACATCCAGGTAAACAATAAATAAAAAATTTCCCCGTTAATTATTCTGCAATTAACTAATTTCTTAATTATTTGATTACAGAATTCGACTATATGAGTGACGTAATGGATACCGACGCAAGTGACGAAGATGACAAGGATGATGTTAGCATCGGAGAGGACGATGAATTATCCAGTGAAACTGATGACGACGACGACTTGTCATGAAATATATTTTAATTAATAAATAAAAGTTATTTTATCAATTTTGATTTTCATTGTATTCTGTAAATATTTCACGTTAACAACAAAACTAATCTAAGCCATTGAAGAAAATAAAAATTATTAATTTTATTTACCGTTCCCACTTACTTATTACTTGTATTATAATGAATGGGTGTACCGCATTAATTGAATTGAGGTGGCTTTTGCTTGATGAAAATCCATTTATCAACATAAATAAGAACTAAAAGTTCAGATTTTCACGAAATTATATATTATGACATGACAATTGTTTCGACTATTATATACACCGAAAAATGACCATAAAACCTTAATTAATGTTGTTGCGATAATTTAAGTTCAATAAAGGAGAGGTATTTAAATCTAATTGATAGTTAAGCAATACATTTGAATGTCTCATTTTGTTAATCTCCATGGCTTCCAATAAATTTAATTTTATAGTTTTTGTGGCTGTGTGTAATATATCAAAATTGTTGTCAAAAATGTGTTTTTTTCTGTGTTTTTAGGTGTGTAGCATAATTATAATCTAGACTATTGTTTTTAAACGCTCTTATAGGTTAGTTAATGTGTTTCTTGAAGGATCTACCTGTTTGTCCAATATAAATTTTAGGACAAGATCCACATTTCAACCTGTAGACACCTGATTTTTGGGATTTTGGACGTTTCGATTTATTGTTTTTTAAATATTTTCCTATTGTGTTGTTAGTTCTGAAAGCTATTTTTAAACCATATTTTGGCAAATGTTTTGAAACTTTTTCGCTAGGTTCTCCTATGTATGTAATTGTCTTAAATTTTTCGTGTTCTGTATTTGGTTTCGGATAAATAGAGTTTACTGTTGTCTGTATTTGTTTTTTATTTATAATTTTATCTATAATGGACGGATTGTAACCGTTGTTCAGTGCTATTTGTTTAATGATATTAAGTTCTTTGTTGTAATTTTCTGTTGAGAGTGGCGTATTAAGAAGTCTGTGTATAAAAGAATTAAATGCAGCCATTTTGTGTGTATAAGGGTGATTTGAGCTGTTATGTATGACTGTGTCCGTGTGTGAAGGTTTATGATATATTGAAAAATCTAATTTGTTTTGCACTTTCGCAATAGTTAACTCTAAAAAATTAATACAGTTATCCTGTTCAATCTCGATAGTGAATTTTATACGATTATGTATTGAGTTAATGTAATTTAAAAAAGAATTCAATTGTCTGTCCGTTCCAACAAAGCAAGCAAAGACATCGTCCACATATCTATACCACCATAAAAAACTTTTACTTAAAGGATGTTCTAGTATGATATTTTCCAAATTATCCATAAAAATCTCGGCTAACAAAGGACTAAGTGAGTTTCCCATAATCAAACCTTCTTTAGAGATAAAAATCTGTCCATTAAATTCAAAAATAATTTTGGTCTAAAGATACTAATAAATCTTGTTTCACCAATGGGTTAACCTGTTTCCGAGTTAGGGTAAAATCTACTAAATCTATCACATCCATAGGTCGAATACTGGGAAATAAGTTTTGTACATCAAAAGACAATAGAGTTGCGTTGCGATCAAATACTGTCATGATACTGATATGAGCTAAAAACAAGCAAAAAATTCGGCGTGACAAAAAATATGAAAAAAAAATGTTGATTTATTACATTATAAATAATAATGAAATAACTTAATTAAACTCATTTGTAAAAAACAGCGTCATAGATAATGGCTGTAGGAATATTTTAAGAACAAAAAAAAAGTTAAACGCTCAACTAAATTTATAGGTTAGGCCGTAATTCAGAGGTTAAGCATTAATAATGTTCAAGAGTCGAACTTGCAACCTATTTTTTGTCGGACTAGCGAAATCTACCTATTTTTATGTAGGGCATTAATTGATTTAGAAAGAAAATGTCATAAAGTTTCATTTAATTTTGGTGTCCTACAGTTGCTGATGAATTACGTATTATCGTGAGGTCAACAACTTTAAAGTGTAGGACTGAAACATCCTACCAGTTTATTTGTAGGACAATGTGATCATTTGTTTATAAAAATTATTGGCAAGCTACAGTAAAAAATTTGAGTTTTGATGATGAATGGTGCCTTTCAGACAATGCTTTTTCAAAAATAACAAGTAAGCTATTATCTTGATTCGGGTTTAAAGGCCGTCGTCGGTTGGAATTACTTCCTAACGTTTCGCTAGCACGAGTGGCGAGCTTCTTCAGAGGTCCTTCTCTCCGATGTTGGACGTAGACTGAGTCTACGGCCTTTAACCCGAATCAAGATAATAGCTTATCAACGGGCCGGGAACGCCTTAACCAATTTAACAATAACAAGTAAATTTGGTTTTCAGGAAATTGACTTGTTTGCTTCTCGCCTAAATAAGAAATGCAGAAAGTTTATTTCCTGGTTTCCAGATCCGGAGGCATCTAATGTAGACGCTTTTACTGTTTTTTGGGGCGACAGTTTTTCTATGCTTTCTCCCCATTTTGCTTGTTGCCAAGAGTTTTACGGAAAATCAAGACTGATCGAGCTACAGGGATCGTAGTAATCCCTTACTGGCACAGCCAGCCGTGGTTTCCTATTTTTAACGGGATGCGATGTAGCCAATTATTGTTTCTAAACCCAGACAAACAACTACTTTCTTCTTTTGATAGGAGAGCTCACCCTTTGTGTAAATCCCTTGCCCCGGCTGCAGGGATTTTGTCAGGCAAGCATTCCGCCTGAGGAATATTCCAGAAGATTGGCTGGATATTTTCCTATAATCTGTTCGGAGCGCTACCTTGAGGCAATATAAATAATGCATTTAAACTTTGGTGTAGCTTCTGCAAAAGGAGGGTAGTGGATTGTTATTCCTTCTCACCTATTGCTGTATTAGATTTCCTTACTATTCATTATAGACAAGGCAAGTCCTATGACTCATTGAGTTCTTTCAGGGCAGCACTTGGCCTTATTTTTGGATCAGAATTAATTAACAATGCAAGTCTAACAAGGTTTTTTATAAATCTAAGGCCAAGTAAACCAAGATATGACAGTACTTGGGACCCTAGTTGTGTCCTTGACTTTGTAAAAGGCTTACAGTCTAATGACTTGTTGTTATTAAAACAATTAACTGTTAAACTAGTTTTGTTACTGGCGCTAACGACAAGTCCAAACGCTCTCTCTTATAGATTTGGCCAAAATAAAATCTTTTCCAGATCGATTAGAAATTAAAATAACGAATCAAGTTAAATAAAAATAAAATAAAATAAATAAGGCTCAGACTGTTTTAATTTTGCATAAATATGAGGATGTTAATCTTAGTGTAGTTTCAACTATTCTGTTTTATATTGAGAGGACCAGTGCTTTAAGAGGGAGTGAATCTCGTTTGCTTATTACATTTAAAAGGCCTTACAGGGCGGCAACTAGAGCTAGCATAAGCCGGTCGATAAAGATAGGTTTAGAGGATAGTGGTGTGGACACATCTATTTTTACTGCTCACAGCACTCGACATGCTTCAACATCGTCTGCGTTTCGTAAATGTGTTTCGATTGATATGATTCGGAAAACGGCTGGTTATTCAGAACGCTCTAAATGTTTTGGCCCTTTTTTATAATCGACCTATTTGTACAGCAGGTACAGGTGCAGGTTTTGTTAATGCCACATTTGCGACATAGAATTTATTTTTCAGATTTTTTTGTGTTTTCTCGGACAGCCATTTATTTTGTATTTGTACTAGAGGCTTTCATAAGTTTCGTAAAGTTTGGATTTTTTTATATAGCCGAATAAAATCGTTTTATAACAAATTTGCTAAGTTGCCTTTGAAAGTCTTCGTATATTGATTTCATAGAAGAGGTGTAACATAATTCGATGATCAAACGAACTTACCTGGTAAGTGAAATTCGATCGTAATTATATGTTACACCTCTTCGTAGAAATCACCCTTTCAGGCCCAATGTACTGTTACGAACAGTACTAAAATGCCCTTTGGCAAATTTAGGGATATTCCGTTAACGTGACGCAAACGTTTATATTAAAAGTTTTCTTTTCCTTCTTAATTTTGTTTTAATTATTGTCCTTCAACGTTCATTAAAATAAATAAAAAAATAATAAAGTGCTAAAAGTATCGATATGAGTAAGTATCGATACTTTATAAGTATTTGTTTGAGTAGTACCGAAAAAAGATTTTAGTACTATCGAAATGAGTACCTAGGTATCGATACTTTAATGGTATCGGAACATCCTTAGGCAAATTTATTATAAACGGGCTCTAAAATAGAATGAAGTTAAGACCATAGATGGCGAATATACCGTACACGGTAAGTTATTCCACAGTTTTTTGGCTCTGCTTTAAAGCTGTGGTGCCACCTAGCGACTAGAAGGGGGACTACGTATATTGATTTCACAGAAGAGGTGTAACATATTATAATCATTATGACATACTCATTTTCGGAAAACGATATTTTATTTTCGTCATTTTTCACATTTCGGTGATGGATTAATAAATAATAGTCGTCTTGCGGTGTGATATATGTGTCGCTTGAATAAAAAAATTATTCCAATTTGCAGTTTTTGATATTTTGAAATTTTCAGATTTTTAAAATTAATATTTAATTGTTAATTATATCTTCATTTATTATTCTTACCTTAAACGTGGCAACGTCCGACGATACTAACGGTAGCGGTTGTAACTGCGAAACCATGACGTAATTGGAATCATTTACGATGCAGGTGCACCGCTTCTGAAGATATGTTACGTTTTTGAAAACGATATTTTATTTACATCGTGTTTTATTTTTCGGCGATGGAGATTACTATATAATTATATTCAGCCTCGTTATAGCTAATTATGTTCAAGCGAAGACGAGATGACTTTTTAAAAACTTTATTTTCAAAATATTATTCATATTACTTAAAACTAAGACTTTGTAGGTTCGTATCCGAAAAGCTGACAATGTGAATCTCACGGTCTCTTCATCGTAGATCTCACGGTGTCCTATCCTTATTACGTAGAAATCATTGAACATAACTCCTCCCTCCTCAAGAAGCAAACATAATGGAATGAGTTTGCTCCGGCTGATTGGATTTATGATGATTATGTTGACATTTCGGTAGAAGTTTCTTTCTAAAAACGATCGTTAGGGCTGCAATGATCGCTAGAAAAAATATACTAAGAATAGTATTAGTTATTAAACTTGTAGACATAGGCTGGCCAATTTCTTCAATCAGTTGTAGTTCATTTGTTATCTGTTTTAATTGATATAGGTCTTGCAAGTTAATTTGACTGATGTTCGCTAATCTGTGTGACGTAATTCGTTAAAATTCTTCTATATAGACTTCAGGTAAAAGCAAAGGCTTTCCTTTCATAATTTTGGCATTGTTGTAATAATTTTACTTGCCCAAGGTAATTTGACAAGCAGCTGGAATTTCTATAAGTGTTGGAATATCGATCTTAAGGTATCGATCAATTTTACACTTAGCAAATACCAATGTATTTTTAACAGGTAAGACAAGCACCTTTTAGTTTGATATCTTCACTATTTACTCGTCGAAGGTTGCTAACGCTGATGCCACTAGGATCCTCGGGAGGTTCATTTTCCTGGGAATTTAATTTTTGTTTAGATTTTGGTCGTTTGGCAGAATTTTTATGATACGTTCCCGAATTGGTTTTAATTTTGTAGGTTGTTTGTAGGTTTTTTAGAGTAGTTTTCTTAAATTTAGGTAAAGCTTTATTACGTAACTTAGTACGAATGTAGAACGGTTCGTCAATATCGAAATTCAGGGGGTCCTCGCATTCTTTGTTTCTTTTATCAATTATTTTTTCTTTTGTTTTTTGATTATTTTCCGAAATTAATTGGTAAACCTTTTTCGAACTCTCTTTGTGTTTTTGAACATAGTCCGAAATTATCACGTGGTCACTAACATCAAAAGGATTTGTGTCATTTATATGACCTTTGATTATTTCAAAAGGCGTAAATTTCGTGACACTGTGTATGGAGTCATTATATCCCAATAAAGCGCGTTTTACGATTTGTTCCGGGTTGTATTGTTTATATTCCTCTTTAAGACATTGTTAAATCCGCAAAGCGAACACCCGGGCAAGAACCGCGGAAGTTTAAAAATTTAGTGGCCCGTAAGGTGTCGCCGCCATGCGGAAAATGGAGAGCTAAAAGAGAGGGAGAGCGCGCGCACGTGCAAGGAAGAACGTGCTTAACGTTTTCGCGTTCGAACTTGGCATCGATAGCACGCCGATAGTGTTGAACCCCCAAAAGAAAAAACTATTGTCTCCCTCCGCGTTGCGAGTGCGTGTGAACCACCTCCACCGTACCGAGACCGTGATCCTCAAGATCGAAGAGGAGCTGCTATTGGGGCCCCAGTCCAGCGAGACAATAGCAACAAGAGGTTAGTGCCTCTACCCTCACGACCACGTCTTGCGGGCTCTGCTTAAAAAAAAATTACAGTCCGCTTTAAATTAACCTCAGGGTCGCGACGACCCAGACATCAATATGCTTCAATTATAGAAGAATGAAAGCGTTCCACGGGGAGTTACTGTTCTTTGAAGTGGTATAATGCAACTCAATTTTATACAATTTGCAAAAGTCCTCTATGTCTTTATTTTTAAACTCCGTTCCACGGTCTGACGTGATTTTTAAAGGTAAACGATGGTGTGAAACAAAAGTTAGGAGGGAATCAATGACAGCTGTTCCTGTCAGACTTTTAAAAGAATACGCTTGACGATTTTAAAACAGTCAATATGAATTTGTTCCAATGGTTTAGATGTTATAGGTGTTAGACTAAATTTAATGACAGGGGGGGTGTTTCTGTCGTATTTGTTTTTCTGGCAAGTATCACAAATATTTACAAACCGCTCGATATCGTCGGTCATTTTAGGCCAATAGAATCTAGTGGTCAATGCTATTTTCATTTCAGAGATGCCCCTATGGCAAGTTTTTGTAGTGTGGTAAATTTTTAATTTTTCCTGTTGTTCCTGGGATTCAATATCCTCTAAGAATTTTGAACAATGAACAAATCTGTAGGAAGAATTTAGAAATATTTTTTGTAGTGTTACAGTAAAGGTTTGAGCTAGTTTTTCGGTTCTAAAATAAAGTGCGTAAAGATTTTTGGGGTCTATAAATTCCTTTAAGAATTTAATTAAATGTGGGATAGGTTCAAGTTTTGGAGATACTACTAAAATTCTAGTGTTATTGAAAATATTTGAAAATTGACATTGGATTCGATTATTATCTCCTTCGGTTCCAATTATTTGATTTTTATAAATATTCAATATTCTTTCTGGCGGTTGATTTTGTGAATATTGAGCGGGTCGCAGAATAATGTCTGACAAAATATTTTCTTTTGGGAATTGTTGCCTAGAATTGATTCCTATTCGTCCGGATTTAATTCAGGTAATTCTTCGGCATTTTCCAAGAATTTCTATATAGTTTCGTTCGCGTCACCGAGTTCATTAGTCGTAGATAAAGTTTCCAAGGCGTTTCTTTCCTTTTTGATATTTTAAAATACAATCAAACTCTTCGAGTTTGAGACGCCAGCGAATTAAGCGACTATTTGGTTCTTTTAAACTTGAAAGCCAGATTAAGGGTTTATGGTCCGTGAGGACAGAGAACTTTTGTCCAAACAAATATGGTCTAAAGTATTTACAACCAAATACGATTGATAGGAGTTCCTTCTCGATGGTCGAATAGTTTATTTCCGCGGGGCTTAACGTTCTAGATGCATAACTAATTGGATGATCATCTTGTGATAATATTGCTCTCCTATAGCATAATTTGATGCATCAGTTGTTAATTCGAAAGGTTTGGTAAAATCGGGGTACGCAAGTACTGGTTCTGATGTTAGTATATTTTTACAATGTTAGAAACAATCCGCAAATTCTTTAGAGTGTATTACTTTCTGGTTTTTCTATAGGCATGCAGTTAATGGTTTTGTGATCTTCGCAAAATTTTGTATAAATTTACGATAATATCCGAGCAAGCCTAAAAATTGTTTAATTTCTTTTTGTATACGAGGTATCGTGAATTTTTGAATGGCCTTGATCTTTTTCGGGTTTGGTTTGATGCCTTCTGGCGTTACTACATGCCCTAAAATTTCGATGTCTTTTCTTAGGAACTCGCATTTGGCCAGTTGAATTTTTAATTTTGCATCGCGTAATTTCGAAAATACAAGGCGCAAATTTTGAATGTGTTCCTGCAAGCCTGTACTAGAAATAATTATGTCGTCCATATAGACCATACAAATTTTATTCTGAAGATCTTTAAGGACCTCGTCCATAAAGCGTTGAAAAGTACTCGGCGCATTTTTCAAGCCAAATTCCAAGGAAAACGCTGTTTTTTCTATCGAATTTTGTGCCATCTCGATCTGGTGAAAACCGCTCGCTAAGTCTAAAGCCGAAAAGTATTGTGATCGTCCTAACTTATCTAGTATATCAGAAATGTTTGGAATGGGGTATCGATCGTTGATCGTTTTAAGGTTTAATTTACGCGTTTAACTACGCGCCACTTTTGTACGTTTGAGGCATCGATTTTTTTTGGAACGATCCAAACGGGAGAGCTCCAAGGGCTCGTTGAAGGACGGATTATACCTTTCCCTAACATTTAATTTATTTGTTTCCTTATTCCCTCTTTTTATTTGTTTCCTTATTTCCTCTTTATGGGCATACGGGTAACGATATGATTATGTGTGTACCGGAACTTCGTCAGTGGTTTTTATCTCGTGTCGAATTTTGGATGTAAATGTTAGCGCGTCGCCTGGTTTATAAAAAATGTCTTTAAATTCGTCGCATAATTTGGTGATTGATTGCTGCTCTTCTGAGTTCATGTGGGATAGCCGTATTAATTTGGTTATATCGATTTTTGAGGGAGAATTTTGAAAATATTTATTTTTATCGAATTTTTTTATGGTTTCGAAAGAATATATTTCAGATGCTTCCTGTATAAACAGTAGTTATTATTCGTTACTTCACCATCCCCCGTCCCCCGGGGGAGATTTTGTGATTGAAAATTTAGATTCCCAAGCAACCGAAACAAAAAAAACAAAAAAAAAAATTTAACCATTCTACGAGAGATGTCGCCGCCCATTAAGAGCTCAGGTTTCGATCGCCAGATGTCACCCTTAATGGGGGGTAGGGGGCAGTTTTTGCGTTAGTGCCTTTTTGGCAAACTCACCCCCGGTAAAAAAAAGGGGGTTCGCAGAAAAAAGAAATTTCGTAGTGCCTTTTCGGCACTCGGGGGTGGGGGATGCGAGAAATAAATGTGACGTATTTTTGCGCGAGGCGAAAAAAGCGACCGGTGTGTTGCGCGCAGTCGGGGGATTCGAGCCTCCATCCTTCGTGTGTAAGCGCCGCCGACGCGCTGTTCCTATAGCCTAACTCGGCCGACACGGGGGATGTGCGTCGTTTATGCCCGGTGACCCGTTTCGCGCGCTACGTTAGTCGAGCTTAGCCGAGCCTAGCCGACGACGATTTCGCGGGCCGACACGGGGGATGTGCGTCGTTTATGCCCGGTGACCCGTTTCGCCCGACTTAAGTACCTCGGATGCCGAAAACCGTTTTTAAAAAAACACCAAAATTACAACAATTGTATTTTAATGACTTAATTAGTCGACTGGTTACATCGATTTCATAGACAAGACTGACTGTTTTACAATAGAAAATATTACGTTGAAGAATGGGATGTAATTGTAGACGCGAAACTGATAAGCGCATCTTGCCGTTGGGTTTGTGCTAACTCAGGGCTAATTAAATACATTAGCGTCACGTTGGGATGTATAACTCCTCCATCCCTAAAGGGATCTTTGAGATACTACTGTGAACAGTTTTTAATCGAGCAAATGTTATAGCCGTTTTCGATATAGAAAGCAGTTGCAAAACGGTGTTAGGGTCAACGGCTGATTTTCAGTGTGAAAAATATCCGAAAATTTTTTACATAATTTATTAACATGATCTTTTTCTTCCGCGTTCATGTGGTCAGTGCGTATAATTTTTTCAATATCTAATCTCTGTTTTTCATTAAAAGATGTGACATCAACGTGCTAAAGTTCGTAGTTATTTTCGTCAAAAGGAATCACTTTTAAGGGACTTGTCAATATAATTGTCACTTCCTTGTCCGTTTTATTTAATATTTCGACTAAAGCTAATTTATTCTTTACAACAGATAATGTTTCAGGTATTTCGCAGTTTTGAATATTTTGAAGGGGGATGATGACATCACCACCTGTTTTATTTACCGGTACTTTCGTAACGACTCGTGTATGGGGTTTTATTTTTAGTTTAAATGAAATATTTTGATTTGAATTTTGATACTTTATTGGTATCTGTTCCGTCCAGTCGGAATTGTTTTGTTTTATTTTTCCTCTTTAATTTTTGTAATTGCGGAATTTTTATATTGAGCAAATTGAAATTGGTTTTCTTTTAATTAATTGCTGCGGTTATATTCTCCGCGTATTTTGGTGACAATCTCACTGGGTATATGGCCAGGAAAACTCGTATGTCGCTTCGGTGTCGTACTCCGCTGTGATCGGGACTAGTACGACTCAGGCAGAGACCAACGTGAGAGCATTTTCCGCGTGCCAGAATTAATATCTCGAGTGCCGTCAAGTATTGCGAAATTGTGCCGGTCAACAGCCAGAGCTACGTCAAGGTAGGCCAAGAAGAAAAGAGATTGTCATTTTTCGTCTCGTTACATCAATATATTATTTTTTGAATCGCCCCGTTATTTCTAGCTTCAATTAAACAAAAAATTACAGTCCATTGCTCTTTCTCGTCCATTTTTTGGTCCAATCGATCACGGATATTTAATTAATCGCGAAAATAACGTGGCCAAATTTCAGTTTGCTCGTTTCAAAAGGAACAGAATTTAAAAATTTAAGATTTTTTGTGGTTCCATTCGGACAGGTACCGAACTCGCACCGATTTAAGCTAGACGTCGCCGTCGCATCCAACGATCGATCGCGCTATTTTCGGCACTGCGTACTCGCAAAAAATATATTGGTATTTTCAAAATTTTTTTTGTCGCATAAGGATGATTATTATTTCGGCGTTGTATATTTTTTGTTTAGCATTTAATTGTCGCATTCTTTAAATATTCTCTCAAATACTCTGATTTAAATATTAGCTCGCTAATCAAAAAATTTACACGCCACTCTACTCTCGCTCTCTCCCCCCGTCGCCCCCGTCTCACCGGTGTTTGCAAGCGTTTATATAGGAGTGCCTATTGTCCACTACTAACTAAAATATTTTAAATTTATTTATTTATTGTGAGCATTATAGGAAATTGTAGAGTTCAGCTTGTTGTATTTTGGCTTAATTAGCTGACCGTAATTGATAAAATCAATTTTTCCTTCACATTTATTCCTTTGCTTAAAAACAAAAAATGAGCGATAAAAAACTTAAAGGTTTGATAGCTCAAAGAGATAATGCTTCTAGTCGTTTGAACGAAATGTTCGCAGTGGTGTCAATTAAAAGTTTTAAGGGCGGTTTTGTGATTTTAATATACGGTAATTCTTTTTTATCCGAGGACATGTGATATTCTATCACGTTTTGTTCTTCATTTTGGTTGTCAAAGTCGGGTTCGTAGTTTTGTTGATCATCTGGTGGGTATTCGTCATAGTCCGTTTGTTCGTCGAATTGTTCCGTGTTGAATAATTCTTCAGAAATAAAATTGGGTTTTTGTCCGAAATTTTGGAAATGATTATTGCTTTGGAAAGGTTTCCTTAAATGAGTCGAAGTATTCCTGGTGGATACACTCATAGGGGTAGGTTTATCCCATCTCTCTCTCTGCATTGGTGGATTGGGGTGATTTTGAACATTACTTGGGCCACGAGGGAATTGTGGCTGATGAAATTGGGGTGGATTTTGTGGCCATGTTATGGGTCTAAAATGAGGTTGCTGGAAGTTTTGATATCTGTTAGCGGTTGGTTGTTGTAGCCTTTGGGTTGGTGGTTTATGTTGTTGGAATTGATATAAAATGTTGGTGTGGTTAGATCTCTGATAATACTTAATGTTGTCTTCCTCAGTTATGTATTGCAAGGCCTGACTTAAAGAAGTTGGTCTCATTGCCCGAATAGTTGGACCTAGAGGATCCTTAAGTCCTGCTAAGAATGTTTTTAAGACTTGTTTAACAAAGAAATCTCTCTTACTTTCTTTTAGTTCATCTGGACAATTTATATCAATATGGTTGCAAATAGTATTTAATAAGTGAATAACTTTTTCGTGAAATTGATAGGGAGTTTCATTTTGTTTTTGTCTCAAGTTAACAAGGTCTTGATTTAAAAAATTTTCGTCTCTCTTATCGCCAAAATACTGTATAAGAGCGATTTTAATACCGTCCCAACTTGTCGGATTATTAATTGCAACGATTTCCTCTGCTCGTCCCTCTAATTTATTTAAAATTCCATTTAATAAGAGCATATTTTGAAAACACGTTGGTTCTACAGGATTGTAATATTGTTTTAAAATTGCTTCAGATGCCGTAATAAATCGATGAAGTTTATTTGGGTTGCCATCGAATTGCGGTATAATGCTTAAATTTTTAATATCAAGAACTGGTCGTGCCATAATTTCCTTAGCACTACTACTTGAAATTCTCAAATTTTCGAAAAAGTTTGTTAAGTTTAAATCT
The DNA here is from genome assembly GCF_029955315.1 of Cylas formicarius. Lineage (NCBI taxonomy): Eukaryota > Metazoa > Arthropoda > Insecta > Coleoptera > Brentidae > Cylas > Cylas formicarius. The sequence continues at coordinate 5,267,171 of NW_026844319.1, forward strand.
AGTTCTGAATCTAAATCTAAATTTGCTTCTTCGTCGTTTTCGTCAAAGGAATCAACGGAGAGAGAGGAGTCTGACATGCACCAAAAATTGTATCAATCGACTTACAGTATCAGCATCACGGAAGAGATGAAAACCATACTTGTTGCCGGATTTCGTCGATGTATCCCCAATAGATTTCTTCGAAGCAGCACTGTTTGGTTTACTCTGCCCACTTAAAATTGTTCACTTGTTGATATTTCGTTTAAGAGTTAAAACTCACAGATTTTCCGCGGCGGAAGTTCCACGAAATAATCCTACCGACTGCGCCACTTAAGTACGTCGGATGCCGAACGCCGTTTTAAATAAAACACCAAAATTACAACAATTGTATTTTAATGACTTAATTAGTCGATTGGTTACATCGATTTCATAGACAAGACTGTTTTACAATAGAAAATATTACGTTGAAGAATGGGATGTAATTGTAGACGCGACACTGAAAAGCGCATCTTGCCGTTGGGTTTGTGCTAACTCAGGGCTAATTAAATACATTAGCGTCACGTTGGGATGTTTAACTCGCGCTACGTTAGTCGAGCTTAGCCGAACCTATCCGACAACGATTTTGCGGCGGCGGCGACGATAAGAGAATTCAACTAATAAAAGGTCGTCAAGGTCGCGTAAAATATAATAATTTATTGACAACATTTTTTTTTTGCGGATTGAATAAAATGCAACAGGGAAAAAGACGTTTAATGACACTAATATCGAACAAATTGTTTTATTAATCATATACAAAACCCCATCAGGATAGACACATATTAATAAATATATTCGAACGATATGCATATATAAATAGCATATATGGACATAAATAGATACATAAATTAAACACAAATATAAATTACAATCATCTAAAGGAATCGTAACATATTAGTTTGCCAAAAGAAATATCTGCTACGTATGTGGTCGATCAGTCAGTGATTTTTCCGCGGTCCTTTGAACCAACCAAATTTCGATGGCCCCAAGCTAGCATGTACTCTGAGCCGGGTGTAAGATGTCGTTTGTCATCCGCGTAAGACAACGCCACCTTATTTTTCAGTTCGACGTACATATCATGTAAATGTGAGCGAAACGAAGACATTTGGCGCAAGATTAGCGTGCCTTCCTCATCGACAGCGCGCTTATAATCGTCGAGACTAAGTTCGCGCTGGCTGACTGAGTCAGCAACGCCCTTGGCCTTTTTGGTAAACTCGTTGCCGTCCACATTTACGGCCGTCCTGCGTACTCGTCCTTCATTTTACCAAGAACGGGCTTATTTACAGGAATGCCGTGTTGGTTGTTCTCCGAGTAATTAGACGTATCGAATTTGTCCAAATTTTCTTTCATATCTTCGTAGAAATTTTCGCAAAAAATTTGGACAACGAGGCTGTCGGTATCGGTGTAGAGTAAGACGGCCTTGTCGCCGTACTTAGCCTTTAGAGTGCCGTAAAAAAAGTCGTATATGAGAGTCTTGGATATGTCCAAAATGCAAAATCCGGCGTAAATAGGCTTATCATATACGACTTTAGTCCTTTCCATCTGGAGACCGACTAGATTTTCGCTAAATATGGCGACATTTTTAAAATTAGGTCTCGCGATTAACGCTTCTGCCCCCAACCTTTTCCCAATGGGAAACGAGCCGCACGTCCACCCTTTTGTCTACATTTTCCATCGTTTTTCCAAACAGCGTTATTCATAAGTTTGAAAAAATCTTTTCCAAACTTATTTTTAGCTGTATTACGCATCGCCGTATTCAAGTCTATGTATTGTTTTAGCCAGGGAGATTGATCGAAAGCAAGAACGCGATGGATGCGAACAAGCTTTAAGCCGTTGTTTAAAGCCTGTTGCAGATTCCTATATTGCAATACATAATTACGTTTATTGTTTAAATTTGGAATAAGTTTTTTCATTTTGGTTTTCGCGATTGGCGAAACGATGGATTCCGGGCAAAAAGGCAGTTTGTTGTGTGCGTTATGCAGCACTTCTGGATAGTCCAAATCTTCTTCGAAAATATAGCCCCTAGGTGAATCGTTGGGGATACGCGTAATATCTAAATTTTGAATTTTGCCCTCCTCCAACTACTCGAAGTTTCCCGTTGGGTGGTATTGTGACATGGCCGCCCCGTATAAATTGGTAGCGTCTAAGTACATGACGTAAGAGGTAGGTTTGGAAGGGTCGTAATTAGGTAAAAATTTATTATTAGCCGCGGCCTTTCTCACACTACACTGACTTACTCCTCCGCGAATACCGTGCTTCAAGAAGTGTATCATGTCCACGTCGGTCAACAGGTCCAGTTCGACCTTTGTCGCCTTAAGGGCGCTCGTCCATGATAGACCCGGTGTCGTATAAAACTGACTCGGGTCTAGACCGTACGTTTTCAGACACACCTCTCTGAAGTTTTCAAAAATATCGGCTAAAAGTAAAACGTCGGATTTTAAATAAATATCTGAATGTTCGCCTAAAGTTTTACATTTGAACAAATTCCACACAGTCCAGGCACGCTTGTAATCCTCCCTGCTTATGTTTCTCTTTCGCATGGAGTCATAAAAGCCCTCGTGCGATGGCAGTTTGGTTTCGTCTAATTTTGAAAAAGAATCTAGATACGTATATGGAAAAACGCCCTTCTGTCGAATAAGTTGCAATTCTTGTTCATTTTTAAAAAATTTTTTGACTTCCCGACACTGACTATCGTTCAAATTTCGACTCAATCTGTCCAAATTGGATGCCATAAATCGAAATGAATCTAAAAATCGGAGTTTTAAAAATACCCTTTTCCCTTTGCCTCCTTTCTCCGACTCAATGTTATCGACTAGGACATGTTTCGTAAAGGAAATGTAACGTTCCTTGTTTTGGGCGATGACATCGATCTTTTCCCCTTCTTCAGCCATAAATTTTACAAATAGATGACTATCGAATCCTAAATGGTGAAAAAAGACAGGGATGTGCCGCGGAACTTTGAAATTCAAGTTGCAAGTGGAGTGAGCCGCACCTCGAAATTCGCCCGTCATATGACAATGATCCCTTACTTTTTCGTCCTCTGCATTAAATGGCTTCTCGCAAATTTGACAAGCCGCAGCGTTTCGAAAGCCGGTCTCTTGTTCAAACGATAGAGTGGTCATGGGCACGGAAGTTTTCATGAACTTGTTGTAGAGCACTTTGCAGTCGCTCTCCAACCATTCCATGAAAATTTTGTGTGCGCCCCGACCTCTGTACTGTTTAAAAGTAGACTGGGAATCGTCAAAGTCACATTTGACATAGTAGGCGAAAGAGTAAGGCTCGTGAATATGAGTTTTGACGGTAAACGATTTGTCGGGATTCGGTTCGCCTTCCACCTGTAAAGGAGTCACGACTGTTTCAAAGTCCGCGTACACAACAAAAAGCACTTTTAATTTCTTTTCAAATTCCTCAAATTTCAGCTTATTCGCGAGAACATCTTTACCGTATTTATCCTTGCGCAATTCGGTGGTCGGAAGTTTGATGGAAATGTGAGTGCAGTCGTGTTCTTTATGACGCTTTAGTTTTTCTTCGTTATAAAAATAAACCAAACACCCATCGCATAAAAACTTTGTAGTGGACCTTTTAGTTAATTGCTTTGAAACCAACCGAGGCATATTTCTTATTAAACAATAATGATTTTCTCCATAGTCATTACTAATTAATAAGAGGTTTACATGTCTCTCTTTACGAGATTCAGTAAAATGCAAAGGACCCACGACCTCAACATCATTACGGACTTTGTTATAAACTCTCTCGAGGCCATAGACATTGACCGAAATTTCATTAAGTCGTTCAAAAGTGGATATGTCCTTAAGTTTAACGGGAAAATCGATACCTGTAAAATCCAGCTCGTTCTGAAACTCTACATAGTTACTGACCCTGTTAGCGTTATTTGTCCAGTGAATTGGGTGAAGAGCAGCCAAGATCGACCACATAAAGCATTTTTCGTCCGTATTTTGCAAGTTCAAAACAGCTTTTTTGGCTTCGATTTCCTTGGGCAAGCTAACATAGGTCGACGCCCTTAGGGGATTGTACTTGTTAATCCCTATTTCTAAATGGAGGAGTTCCTGCAACGCCCAGCCTGTAAAAAAGAGAAAGAAATTATTAGAAAAAATTAGTTCGGAAATATACATTTTTATGAATCATACCGCTGTCCCTTTGCTGAAACTCGGACGCTTTCAAGCTATAAAATACAATATGAGAATTGTTTGGGATTTAAAAGCAAAAATCCTTACCTTCCGGTAGGTCAAGTCTCGGGCGCTTGGGTTCGTCTGCAGCAATAGGGGCGGCGGCGGGTCTTTTCGCCTTGGGAACCTCATGTTTCTCGCGTTTATGGCGTCGGAGAGCCCCCTCGGATTTGTATATCCCGCCGCAAACGTCACAAATTTGTACTGCTGCGCGACAATCCCCGTGCCTCGCCAGGTGGTCTTTACGGCTGAACGAGCGGTTGCAATATTCGCAAGTGAACATTTTTATTTGCTGCGAGGAATAGGCGTCTCACTCTCCAACTGTTCCAGATCTCTACTTGACACTTAACTTTTTTAAGTGGTGAAACACAAACAAAAATCCAAAGAATGAAGTCTCACTATGGCGGCGGTCACTTGTTAATTAAGCCAATTTTTCTGGGGTAATCAATTTAAAATTACATTCGAGAACGTTCCTTCAGAATAATTAAGATTTGTGTTGGCGAAAATTGCGCAATATAACGCGACCCGCTGATAAAATTGGTCGTAGTTAGCGACCTAACCTAACCAAACAGTCGTCGTATGGGGCCGCTTCGCTTCGACACTCGACCGTTGGTCGCGGCGTGAATGTAAATTGCAGCGCGATTGTGTGTGACTCAGGCGTACCGCCGCCGTCGCGTTTGACGACTGGATGACATCATCGCCCGTGATGACACTATATTCCGGGATATCATCCGTTCGCTCGTTGAACTTCGACTGGAATCCTGCATCCGACTGGAATCCTGCAAATCTTGCATCCGACTGGAATCCTGCAGACGTTTCGCCAAAATCTCACTTGGCATCTTCAATGCTCGCGCTCCGAAAACACTTCGAACACTGGGGGGTTCTCGGCGGTGCGTGCGGTATTTATACTCTGCGCCGGAGATGGTAACGGTGCTGCTTGTGCGTGGGGGGAGGTGGCTCCGCCCCCTGAATTGTCTCGTTATTAATTTCGCCCGATCGTAGTTGCGATGTCCCCGTTGGCTGCTGTGCATCGCTCTGCTGTTTGATTATCGTTCTCCAGGACAAGTGCCAAATACAAACCGAAGCAGTACAGTTCATAATATTTCAGCATACCATCTTTCCGATACAGAAGTCAGCGTACTGAATAAAGGATTTAACTATGCAATAGCTCCAAAATGAGTACCCGTCGAAGAGATCGTTTCCAACGTCGAAGCAAGTCTTTCCACCATAGACGAACAAGATGCGGAGTTAATTAGGCAAGATGTCGCCAGAATCTTAAGACAGTCAAAACCACCGCAACCAAACTTAAGCAGAGAAGAAATGCAAGCCTTAAGGAATCTAAACAAAAACGAAAACATTCTAATAATGCCAGCAGACAAAGGAAATGCCACTGTCGTCATGAATACGTCGGATTATAATTCAAAATTGGAGGATATTTTGAACGACCCAATATACAAACTAGTCACCAGAGATCCCACGACATATTTGGAAAAAACAACTAAGTCCAAAATTCTCGATTCATCGATAAATGAGGATACAAAGAAGAAACTTATTCCGAGGGAAAAATCGAGTCGTTGCCCAAAATTCTACGGGCTCCCAAAGATCCATAAGGACGGGGTTCCCCTGCGTCCAATCGTAAGCGCCTTTAACTCACCATTATGCAAGCTGGAAAAACATCTGGCCAGTGCACTTCAGCCTATAGTGGAAAAGGCAGATTCCTATGTTAAAAACTCAGAACATTTCACTCAGATTTTAGGTTCTCTCAGGATGGACAAGGACGACATTATGGCAAGTTTCGATGTCAAATCCCTCTACCCGAGTATTCCAGTAGAAGAGGCACTCTTGCTTATAGAAGAAAACGAAGATCTTCCGTCATACATAATGGATCTGTCAAGACATTGCCTGAAAAACGCTTACTTTATGCACAACGGGAAAATTTACAGACAAATAGATGGAGCAGCAATGGGATCATCTCTCTCACCTGTGATTGCCAACCTCTTCATGATTTACTTCGAAAAGAAAGCAATAGAGAAGGCAAATCTGAAGCCAAAACTATGGACAAGATACGTTGATGACGTATTTGTTGTATGGCCTTTTGGCAAGGAGGAGCTTTTGAAATTCCTAGATCATCTGAATTCCATTCACCCAGGGATTCAATTTACAATAGAACTTGAAGAGGATAACAGTCTGCCCTTTCTAGATGTGCACATTAGAAGGACCGAAGATGGACACTTGGAACACACTGTCTATAGAAAACCAACACACACTAATAGATATCTGAACGCTAAATCTCATCACCACCCATCACAGATACAGGCAGTGGCAAATACATTAATTGCTCGGTCCTTCAGGCTCACAAACGAGAGGAACAGAGATAAAGAACTGAAGATAATTAGTACCTGTCTTTGACAAAACGGATACCAAAGGCGCACCATCAGCAAGGCAATCAGTAAACAACAACAGCCGCAGCAGAGTGTGCAGGACGAGACCCAACGAAGATCGATTGCTTTCCTGCCATACATCAAGGGGGTTACTGACAAAATCGGACGAATATTACGGAAACACGACATATCCACGGCATACAAACCTGACCATACCATCGGAGCAATACTAAGAAACCCAAAACAAAAAATTACTCTGGAAAACCAAGGAGTATACAGTGTAGCATGCGGATCGTGCAGCCTGACGTATGTGGGACAGACCAACAGAAGGATTTCAGCCAGGCTCGAGGAACATCGTTTAGCCATAAGAAACAAACAAACAACATCTGCTTTGTTTCAGCACCAACATCAGACAGGCCACAAAAATTGATTTCGGCACTTGCAAACAAATAGCTAATATTCCTGATTTTAGGACTAGGATTATACGAGAGGCCATCGAAATAGAAAAGTCCGGACACCTCAATACGAGAGACGACGCTCTGCATTTATCCAACACGTGGAGAACGATAATCAAACAGCAGAGCGATGCGCAGCAGCCAACGGGGACATCGCAACTACGATCGGGCGAAATTAACAACGCGACAATTCAGGGGGCGGAGCCACCTCCCTTCGAACACTCGGAGTTTTCGGAGCGCGAGCATTGAAGATGCCAAGTGAGATTTTGGCGAAACGTCTGCAGGATTCCAGTCGGATGCAAGATTTGCAGGATTCCAGTCGGAGTTCAACGAGCGAACGGATGATATCCCGGAATATAGTGTCATCACATATTGGCTTCATTACTACTTGTGCTCCACCAAAAATGGCGACCGGTGACGAAGTATTTCCAAGTTCGAATGAATGGCGTGCTCTTTTAACTACATTGACCGATCGTTTGACCAATTCTGGACATGTAAATCGACAATTTTCGAGTGCCGAAATGGAAGGAGTTCGTTTACCCAGTTTTCTACCCGGTAGAGATATGGCTTGCAATTGGATTGAGGACGTGGAAAGTTTGATGCACGAGCTGGGTTGGACTGAAATGCAGTTAATGACTAGGATTTCTGGAGAGTTTGAAGGTAAGGCAGGCGAATGGTACAAAGGATGGGTTCCCTCTGAAAGGAGAACCTGGAGTGCTTTAAAAGACGATCTTTTGTGCTATTTTCCTGGTACTTTAAAATTTTGGCCGTTCCTTGCGAGAGGCCGCTGTTTTTACTTCTGATAAATGTGTAGATTTTGGCCAGTATGGTCGTTTAAAATTACAAAAGCTTTCCTATACTAAACTTAACCTCAGCGCTAGCCAAACTATTAGTGTTATTATTGATGGCATCTCCACAGAGGCAGTCAAAGCCGGCGCTGCTCAAGCTAATTTCCAGAAAATACCTGATTTATTGTCGTTTTTAGAAAATTCTCTTTATCATGCAAGACGTGACAAGAGTATAAATTCACGCGACACCACGCGTCCTTCTACCTCTGGTTTTTCTCAGCCGCCGCTAGATGGCATTACAGTAGCACCAACGTCCAGTAACATGCGCTGTTACAATTGTGGTGAAAAAGGCACCGACGTGTCGCTTGCCCCCTTCTTCGCTCAGTAAAGAGAGAACGCGAATCTTCTGTCTCACGCCCTTACTCCAGACCCGTTTGCAGTTATTGTCAAAAGACTGGTCATTTAGAAGAGCGCTGTTTCCGAAAACGAGACAACTTGCCTCGTAACCCCTCTATTGAAACGACACAGCAGTCCGTCGTAAATATTGCCCTTTCTCCTACCCGATTTGAAAATCCATCCAACCGATCTATTTCTGTAAAAATAAATGGTTTCAATTTCCAAGCCCTCATCAACACTGGTGCGCATATTTCACTTATAAAAGCACCAGTCGCCGAAGTTTTTCGTTCTTTTTACACGTAAACTCAAATGGTTATTTCTGGTATAAGTGGCGACAGCATCATCGCCCGCCACCAAATTGATTTGAAACTTGAACTAGAAAATAAATTTATCCCAATACGCTTGTACGTCATCGAGGAATCTTATTTGCCACACGACGTGATAATTGGCTGCGATTTTCTTGAACACCCGTGCGTACGCTTCTGTTTTGATGAGACACCGCTTCTGCAGCTAGTCCCGTTGGAAACACCGACTGATTGTTTTACCTTACGAACCGATCCCGATATAACTGCGCTTCTATCCTGCTATAATGTGATTGTTGATAACAGAAAGGTAGATCCTCCGATTTCTACTGGCGTGTTTTCTATACATTTAACTTCTGATATACCTGTGCTTTATCGTCCCTACCGCATGTCTGTTGCCGAGAGAGAAATATTGAAAAATATAATAAATGACTTACAAAAAAATTAAATTATTAGACCTTCCAATTCTCCGTACGCAAGCCCATGTCTGTTAGTGCCCAAAAAGAACGGCGCACACCGCCTTGTAGTGGACTTCCGTGCTCTCAATAAAATCACGGTTAAGGACCGATACCCCTTACCTTTAATCGATGACCATATTGACCAATTGAGCCATGCAAAATACTATTCTACCCTCGATATGGCTGCTGGTTTCCATCAAATCATGGTACACGAAGATTCTGTTGCTAAATTGGCTTTCGTCACTCCCGACGGACAATATGAGTACTTGCGTATGCCCTTTGGTTTGGCGAATGCGCCCTCGATTTATCAGCGTGCTATTAACATGGCTCTTAAAAGCGAAATTCATGAGAAAATTGCTCTGGTCTACCTCGACGATGTATTAATTCCTTTAGATACACGCGAACAAGGCATCGAAAGGCTAGGACGCGTTTTCAAAGTTCTTCAACAAAATGGCTTCAAAATAAACCTAGACAAATGTCGATTTCTTCAAACAGAAGTTGAGTATTCCAACTAATATTCATGAAGTTCGACAATTTCTAGGCCTTGCTGGCTACTTCCGTTAATTTGTGCAAAACTTTTCAATAAAAACCAAACCTTTATCAAATTTGCTTAAAAGTGGTGTTCCTTGGTCATGGGAAGCGCCCCAACAAGAGGCCTTTGATTCAATTCGAAATATTTTAGTCTCCGAGCCAGTCTTAGCATTATTTCGCCCCGATTTACCTTTACAGCTCCATACCGACGCTAGTAGTCGAGGATACGGCGCTATTCTTATGCAAGTTCTAGATGGAACTAAACAGGTAGTTGCCTATTTCAGCAAAGCCACTACCGACACCGAGTCTCGCTACCATTCCTTCGAACTCGAGACTTTGGCCGTTGTAAACGCGCTAAAACATTTTCGTCATTATTTGTTAGGAGTTTCATTCGATCTTTACACCGATTGTAATTCTTTTAAAAGCAGTCAAAACAAGCGAGATCTTATTCCACGCATTAGCCGCTGGTGGATGTACCTACAAGATTTCAACTTTACCATTCATCACCAGCCTGGCCATCGCATGCAGCACGTTGACTATTTTAGCCGAAATCCCGCTTACCATTCAAATGCCCAAAAGGCTGAACGTATTTTTCACATCCCTTCCGCCACCGAAGATTCTGAATTTTCCTCAAATCTTATGCCTGAAGGATGGCTTTCTGTCCAACAAACCCAAGACCCCGAAACTCAAGAAATGATAGCTAAATTAGCTACTCGAGAACTGAGTCATAAACAATTCAAAATAATCGGTACTACCCTGTGTCATTCGGCTGAAATAAATGGTGAAGAAGTAACTCAATACTTTGTAAGTTGGAAAGTTCAAGTAGAGAAACGTCTCCTCGACAACGCCCGCAAACAAGACGCTAGGGCCCCTGGAAATCAAAAACCGTCTCAAGTATTTAAAATCAATGACTTTGTGTTGCTCAAACGAGTAGCTGTGTCTGCATTGAAGTTGGAGTCCGATTGGCACGGCCCTTTCAAAATAATTGGCAAGTCTTCCGACACCCGTTATCAATTACAGCGAGTTTTGGATACTCAACTGGGAAAAGTCACTTCAGCAGCGGCCGGACAGTTACGATTATGGAAAGGCGACTGGACTCTTATGGAGTGCCAAGAGGCCTGGAATGAGTTAGATAATCTTAAAAGTGAAGGTAATGTTGTATCATTAAACTTTGTTGAATTGTTTTGATCATGCTGAAATGCCTTGGCCTCTGAGCTCGTGTTTTGTGTCAGAAACGTCGTAGCCATGCCACAGGATTCAGCCTCTGAATCTGTGTTTAAACTGTACTGTTATAGTTAAAGTTGATATTTTGAGTAGATCTAGTCTCGATTGTTCCATGCTGGTGCGCCTTAACCGCTGAACCCGCGTTTTGCAATAGAAACGACGAGGTCATGTTAATGGGCTCAGCCTCTGAGTCAATGTCGTGTTTAAATGATTACCGAACTATTTTATTATGTTGAGTTTTGAGTCAATTTATGGGCTGAAATGTTATGATTTGTAAATAAATGCGCCTGTTACGTGTTGTCTAAGGCGGTCGGTAGCACGATGTCGTTGATTATGTTAAACCAAGCTGTGTTTGTTACAAAATGTGGTTCTCTGAATGAAAATATAGATTCTCAGAGTGGATTGTTGGATGATCGTCGGGACGCCGAAGTATCAGGATTGGCCGTGTTAGCACCACCAGTCAACACTCGCCCTCCTGGCTGTTCGGCAATGATTCGTAAGAGGGTGCCACCGTCCGCGCACAACAACAACGATTCGTAAGAGGGTGCCACCGTCCGCGCACAACAACAACGATCCGTGAGAGGACGCCACCGTCTACGCACAACGTTCGCTGAAGCCTGTCAGCCGCCGGGCATTCACTTGCTCCGCGTGTGCCTGGCATAAGCAGTTGTTTACGTCAAATAAACCCCTTTTTACAGTTTAATTTTTGTGCAATTATTAAGTTTAACGCCCTAAAGACATATTTTCTATCAATTGTCATCTTTGAACGCCTCGAACCATTCTCCTTGTGCTTGCGGTAGAGATTCAATTTTTCTTTTCTTAACTCGTGAATTTGCAGCAGTACGCTTACGTTTTGGAATATCTGTTGGTGGCTGCGAAGGTGGTGGACCCATCAAATCATTCTCTTGCAATAAATTTAAAAAATTATCCGGCAACACAATTTGTTCCATGTCTGTCTCGGACGCTCATAAAATCAAAAATAATAGAAGAAATTTATAGGATATTCGCGGTGTCGATCCATGAATCATGTGACTTGCCCAAGCCCAACCAGCGCACGAGAACCTTATGTTCAGTTTTTATGTACTTTATGAATGTGAGCCAATAGTGGCAACGCCGCATGACACCACGAAAAAGGGAAGAGTGAAAAACCGCATGGATAGTGGCGAATAAACTGTTAGAGAATTAGGTCGCAAAACGGGGGGATTGACCACATGTAATTTTTATTTAAATTGGTAGTGTAGAAGTCTATCTCTGTTCCTTTTGAAAATTAGTTAAAGCATGAGAAGTTTGCGTGGGTGTTATTTCAACATCAAGCAAGTGAGAAAACCCCAACACATTATTGGCGCCCGAGCATCGGACAGACTTGGACATAAACTACGTATCAACCTGAGAATTGCAATCATCGACACTTGTTGCCTGTCAGACGAAAGCTAGAGCGATAATCAAAGTCAGTCCTTTCCAATACCTATCACTTACCCGAAATATTTTGCCTGCGCACGTAATTCGAAAAATATAAATCTCAGACATTTGTCTCTCGTTCTGAATTGCAATCGCATTAAGTGGATTTACACGATTTCATTAGCTTTGTAGGCAAAAGTTTGATGGTCTCGAATATAATAATCATAATAAAAAAAAAAAAACTCGTAAACTTCCTATAATAAAGACACGTAATTTCAATTAATCACCGACACAAAAACAAACCTCGAGCAAAAACCTCTTCGAATTAGAATATCTATCTATTTCACGCTGGCACGATGTCAGATGTAGGTGATAACGACTTACACGATTCAGAATTTGATTTAAACCGTTTAAAGCACAGCAGAGCCCAAATCAAGGGAGAATTAACTCGCTTTAAAACTTTTTTAGCAAAAATATCGATCAATATATCCAACAATTACAATTAAGATTTGAATCAATAAAACCCACTTTAGAAAAAGTTAAATCAATTCAAACTCAATTTGAAGAATTATTATTAAGCGATTTTCCGGATAATTATGACGAAAATGACTGCATAATCGAACGCGAAGAATTTGAAACCCGCTATTTCAACGCTATAGCTGAAGCCAAAAAAATATTAGATCAACATCATTTCCAAGAAGTTCTAGGGGAATCACACATTCCGATGCCTGCCCCGTCCCCCACCCCGGAGACGGATCCGCGGACGGCTTCGAGTCGAGACTCGTCTGACGCGAGGTTGTCAAATGTCGCAAAATTACCGCAAATAACTTTACCGGAATTCAGTGGTTCGTACAGCGATTGGCAAAGGTTTCGCGACATGTTTCGGGCAGTCGTTCATAATAACAGCACCCTATCGAACGTACAAAGATTTTATTATTTAGAAGCCTCCCTTAAAGGCGAGCCGAAAAATATAATTGGTTCTTTAACTCTAACAGACTCAAATTATGAAACGGCATGGGCCCTTTTAGAAAGACGGTATGAAAACAAGAAGATTAGAATAAATTCGCACTTGAAAGAAATAATGGATTTAACTGCATTAAATAAAGAATCTCACACCGCTTTAAGACATTTTTCCAATACCTTCTTTAAAAATTACAGGTCTTTAGAATCGTTAGGGGAAAATGTAGGTCAATGGAACACGATTTTAATATATATTTTAGTATCCAAGCTCGATTTAAATACTAAACGCGAATGGGAAAATTTTTGCAAATCCATAACCTCTCCGAAAATTGACGATTTTAACGAATTCCTATCACAAAGATGTCAAATGCTAGAAACTTTAGATACAAAGGCATGTACAACTATTAAAAAACCTTACGAATCGCGATCGATTGTTTCTTCGGGAGCCAACTATATCCGAAAATGCAATTATTGCAAAAATGAACACTTATGCGAAAAATTAAAACAATTGTCAGTCTCGGATCGATTCGATATGGTAAAGAAAATGAATTTATGTTCAAATTGTTTAAGGTATGGACATAAAAATTCAGAATGTCGATCTTCTGCATGTAAAATTTGTCAGCAAAAACATTCAACTTTATTACATCGATCAAAAGAAAGTTCAAACAACTTGCGCGACATTTCAGAAAATTCTAAAGAAAAAACGAGTTGCAATGTTACCACTGATAATTCTTTGAAGAGCGCGCAAAGCGACGAAAAGTCAATTAATAACCAAGTAATGTCTAATACTTGTCAAAATACCACCAATTCTTATATTTTACTCTTCACGGCAGTCGTACAATTGTACGACAAGGATAAAAATATCATAACTTGTAGAGCATTACTCGATTCAGCCTCGCAATCAAATTTTGTAACATCTTCTATGGTAAAAAAATTAAATTTGCAAACTTCAAAAATTAATATGCCTGTTATAGGAATAAATCAAGTAAAAACAAATATATCTGAGCGCATTGAAATAAAATTTTCGTCCCAACACACCGGCTATAACAATAAATTAAACTTTCTTGTTTTGCCGATAATAGCGGAACTGTCTCCACAAAACTACACTGACATAACAAAACTTAACATTCCATCCGAATTACCATTAGCAGACCCTGAATTTAATATTCCCGCAGAGATCGATTTGCTAATAGGTTGTGAAGTCTTTTTTGAGTTACTTTGCATCGGTCAGATAAAACTCGGCAAAAATTTACCGATTTTACAAAAAACATTACTCGGTTGGATTGTAACTGGTCAAATACCTTGCGGCAAGACAAAAAGCGGAAAATCAGATGTCATGTTATCCAACTGTAATTTCATACGAGAATCACTTCACGAAAATTTAGAGAGATTATGGTCTATTGAAGAAATTAATTCAAGTACTCGTGCTAAAATGTCATCAGAAGAAATCGAATGCGAAAATCATTTTAAGCAAAATACTACACGCGATCAATCAGGCATATTTATCGTAAAACTACTCCTAAAACCCATTTTCATCAAATTGGGTGAATCTGAACAAACCGCCATTAACCGGTTGTACAGTATTGAACGACGATTAGCCAAAAATCCCGAACTCGAAAAATCATATCGAGAATTTATGCAGGAATATCATAATCTAGGTCACATGACCGAAATACCGCGGGATTATCCTTCAAAAACACCGATCTATTATATTCCTCACCACAGTGTTGAAAAACCCGATAGTACAACAACAAAAGTAAGAGTAGTCTTCGACGCTGCATCCAAATCTTCAACGAATTTATCGCTAAATAATGTATTAAAAACCGGACCCACTATTCAAAATGATTTGTTTACAATATTAACTCGTTTTAGAAAACATAATTATGTCTTTATAGGCGACTTGACTAAAATGTACCGTCAAATCCTAATAGATAAAGATGAAAGAAATTTACAACGCATCGTATGGCGCAATTCTCCCGAGCAAGCAATAAAACATTTTCAGCTAAATACTGTCACGTATGGCACGGTGCCGGCTTCATTTCTTTCAACGCGTTGTTTATTTGAAATTTCTTTGAATATTGCCGAAAAATGGCCCGATGAAAGTGAAATAATAAGCTCAGTCTTTTACGTGGACGACATTCTCACTGGAGCCTCAACAATCGATTCGCTTATTCAATTAAGAAAAAATATTTCGGAAATTTTATCTCAATACGGATTTGAATTAAGAAAATTTCAGTCAAATGATAATAAATTTCTCAACGAAATAAATAATTCGAATCACGGACAGAGTAAATGTTGCATTACGGACGATTCATGCGTTTCATGTGTTGTGGGGGTTTCTTGGATACCACATCTTGACAAATTCCAATACAATTCTCAAGATTTATTAACACACAATGACAAGGTTACGAAAAGGTCAATACTTTCATTTATAGCAAAAATGTTTGATCCGCTCGGTATATTAGGTCCTTTATCAATTCGAGCTAAATTAATAATACAAAAACTTTGGCAATTAAAGATTGACTGGGATGAAAGCATACCAAGTCAGCTCTTCTCCGAATGGTCAGACTTAAAACAGGAAGTATCACAAGTAGGTTTAATGCGTATACCACGCCACGTAATTGTAAAACAGCCGAAATTAATAGAACTTCACGGATTTTCGGACGCAAGCGAGCACGCCTATGCGTGTTGCATTTATGTACGTTCAGTAAACATCGATGATACAATCGAGAGTCATTTATTATGTGCAAAATCACGCGTCAGCCCTCTAAAATCTTTATCATTACCGCGTTTAGAATTACTTGGTGCAGCATTACTCGCCAAATTAACAAAAAAATGTGTCGAAGCTTTGAAACTTAATTTTGACCGATTATTTTTATGGACAGACTCGATGATTGTATCGCATTGCGGAGATACAACAGTTGACAAAAAAGGAAAATTGGAATCATATTCCTTCAGAACATAATCCAGCCGATATAATTTCTCACGGAGCTAATATTAAATTTTTAATAAATTCAAAATTATGGTTAAATGGACCACAGTTCTTTACGAAAATCGACGATTGGCCTAAGAATTCAAATAAGTTTATTCCCATTGAGAATATACCCGAATCAAAGGCTAACTCTAAGATAATTTTAACCACATCAATCGGTCAAGACTTGAAATTATTTAACAAATACTCAAACCTAAACAAATTAATTCGCATCACCGCCTATTGTCTAAGATTTATAAAGAACTTGAAGGTGTCTAGAATTTTAAGACAATTTAGTCAATTGAGTTCCGATGAAATTAAACAGAGTGAAATTGCCCTATTAAAATTAGCTCAAATGAAAGGTTTTCCCCAAGAAATTCATGACTTAAAGGCAAAAAAACGAGTTTCATCGAAAAGTAAATTAAAATGTTTATCGCCATTTATCGACCAGAATGGTCTAATAAGACTCGGTGGTAGATTAAGCAACTCAAAATTTAACTACGATGTAAAACATCCTATAATCCTCCCTCCAAAACATGACTTTACACGTCTTTTAATCGATCGTGAACATAAGCGTACATTACACTCTGGTGTACAAGGCACTCTAGCTCACATACGACAACAATTTTGGCCGCTTAACGGTAAACAAGTCGTGAAATCTTATGTGCGTAAGTGCATTACGTGTTTTAAAACAAATCCGCCTATAATAAATCCAAAAATGGGTGAATAACCTAAATTTCGTGTTGAGCCGACTCGTCCATTTCTATGTGTCGCTGTAGATTATGCATGGCCTTTCGAATTAAAAGATGGAAAAACTCGATCCAATAAAATTATTAAGGGTTATGTTTGCATATTTGTTTGCTTGGCAGTCAAAGCCGTACATATTGAGCTTATCACTGATCTGACTAGTGAAGGGTTTCTAAGTTTATTGAAACGATTTGTCTCGAGAAGAGGTTTTTGCTCACACATTTACAGTGACAATGCAACAAATTTTGTTGGATCTAATAACAAGCTTATTTCGATTAAAAAAATTATAGATTCAACAGATATTCAAAATTATGTCTTACATTCTAATATAAAATGGCACTTCATGCCAGCAAAATCTCCACATTTTGGCGGTATTCACGAAGCGGCTGTGAAATCGTGTAAACATCACTTAAAGCGCGTTTTAAACGGTATTCGCTTAAATTATGAGGAATTTTATAATTTGACTACCCAAATCGAGGCTATATTAAACTCCAGACCTCTTGTACCAATGTCATCCGATCCTAATGACCTCGACGTGATCACGCCAGCACATTTCTTAATTGGGCAGCAGCTAACAGCTATTCCCGAAGAATATCTTCTAAATGACAAGGTCAATTACCTGAACCGCTATCGCCATCTTCAATTGATGGGGCAACACTACTGGTCACGTTGGAGAATGGAGTATATCCATCAATTGCAGCAAAGAAGCAAATGGTATTTCAACAATGATCGAAAGGCACATGTGGGCGATCTTGTCCTACTAAAAGAAGACAACGTTCCCTCCCTTTGCTGGCCTCTCGGAAGGATAGTGGATCTACATCCAGGGAAGGACAACATTGTGCGTGTGATCAGTGTAAAAACCCAAAACGGTGTGTTTAAAAGGGCACTGACGAAGGTAGCATTGCTACCCGTGAATTGAAATGTGATAAACATGTCGCGTTAATTCTTCAGTTTAGAAATATTCCTTGTTTGTATAATATTTTGAAAGCAAAGCCTAGCCTTTCAAGGGGGCGAATTATGTTCAGTTTTTATGTACTTTATGAATGTGAGCCAATAGTGGCAACGCCGCACGACACCACGAAAAAGGGAAGAGTGAAAAACCGCGTGGATAGTGGCGAATAAACTGTTAGAGAATTAGGTCGCAAAACGGGGGGATTGACCACATGTAATTTTTATTTAAATTGGTAGTGTAGAAGTCTATCTCTGTTCCTTTTGAAAATTAGTAAAAGCATGAGAAGTTCGCGTGGGTGTTATTTCAACATCAAGCAAGTGAGAAAACCCCAACACCTTATTTCCTCGTTTACGCAGCACCTTTTCGACGAGATAGACGTCAGGGTTAACGGTTTTCTGCAATTCTTCCTGGTAAAAAGCGCCCATTACAGGCTTACCCTTCATATCTTCCAACAGATAAGTTACCGGATTTGTAATCTGCACTTTTACGATTTTAAACAATTCCGTGGTCCAGTTGGGAGTATAACCTTTGCTAAACGCGTGCTTGGTCATGCTGATTCTTACAAGGTCGTCCAGTTTAAGTTTAGATGGTCCTACAATTTTCAAGTGACTGTACGCTGATTTCAGCAAACTAGGCGCGTTATCTTTTTTCACTTCTTTAGGTTTCATTCCGGTAGTCCTGTGCACGCTACTGTTATATTTTTCCACAACAGAGGATAAAAAATCTATCCATTTGTAGGTGCCGTTTAACGAAAAATATCTAAATAATTTTTCCTTGAGAATACGTATAACTCTCTCGGCTACGGCAGCTTTCACGTTGCTATATGTACTGTAGTGATTTATGTCAAACCTACCCGTCATTTTTTTAAAATGGATATTATAAAACTCTTTGCCGAGATCAGTTTGCAGATTTTGCGGAAGGCGTCCTTCTTTGAGAATTTGGGTAAGCGCTTTGGTAACTTCAACACCGGTTTTTGTTTTTAACGATCGACACCACACGTATTTTGAAAAGCAATAGATCACGCCTAGTATGAATTTAAAGTTTTTATTTTGTTTCGCTTATCGTTCTAGCTGAGCCAAATCCGCTTGCCACAAATCATCCAGCCCTCGTATTATAGTTCTGCGACGCGCGTAATTTCCGCGTGCCGGCTTGTGCAGCTCTCGGACGAGTTGTGCTTTCTCACTGCTCATTACTTTGTCGATTGCCCGTCAATTTGAATTAAATACCATTTTAAATCATTCATTAGTTGTTGTCGCTAACTGATTTATTTGGTCCAAACTCGTATTGTATTTGTTCGCCCATTGGGTATATCGGTTTTGTTGTGGCAAAAGTTTATTAAGTTGGGAAATGATATCTGCCTGATAGCTCTTAAATGTCTTCTCAAGCTCTTCTATTTTGGATAAATGTTTTTCCAACTCCTTCATTGAATTATCGTATTTCTCGTTAAGGTGGTGATTAAAGTGTGTACCAAATTTATTAATAGTCATGACAGCGGTTGTCAGCGGCAGTAGATGCCAATAACAGTCTTAATCTATCAACAAGCTCGTTAACATTATCCCAATAAATATAATCTGTATTTTTTTATTTGATTTTAAAGTTAGCCCCGTCCCAGTTTTGATTGTCTTATAAGTTGGAGGCACTTTAGAAAATGCGTCAGCTAGTCGTCTCACCGGGTTTTTTGTTTTTGTTATTCCTCGCTGCTGTAAATAAGGTCCAATTATATTTATATATTTATATGATGCATTTCCTTGTACTTGTTCATTAGGATCATGGTTTCTCCGATACGCGTTTGTTCTTTTCAGTATATCCATATAATTATCTAGATCTTGCGATTTGAAACCGACCGGCACCTTCTTGAAAAGTAACTCATACAAACCCACAGTTCCAGGGTATGTAATACCTTGTACCTTCACATCTTTACCGACAATTTCCACAGCTTTTTGGGTTAAGCCCAAAAAAAATTTATGGTTTTCTATGTCATGAACGATACCATAATTATGGTCAAATATATGTTGGGTATCTTTTACGCTGTCATCAATGTATGTTCGTGGTAATTTATCAAAGTCATTCAACCATTGCTCGTAAGCGGGAGTGTCGACGTAATCCTGTATCGCTTGCTTAGTTTGTTCTAAAATATCTGACAGATTTCCCAACGTAGTTTCGCTGTCCGAAAGACCCGTACTTTCAGCTACAACATTGCTTTGTTGTTGTTGGATCGACGGAAAGGAGGTATCAAAAAATGAGGGCAATTCTGAAGGTAAGATTGGGGTTTTTCCAGTTCTTTTGTCCTTTATTTTGGTAGGCGTCGAGGTTAACACTTCATGTTTAATATTTTCTCTTGTTGGCTCTTGTTTGATATCCGTTTTATTTATTGATGAAATTAATTGCTGCAGAGGTTGAGTTATCGGTTTATAGGTTTGTTCGAGTTGCGTCTGGGATTCACTTGCCGCTTGTTTTAGCCTTTAATATTTTTCTCTAACTGCGTTTCTTGATTTTATTAGCTCCGTCGCTAGGCGTTTATCCATTTTGGGATACTATATATATAAGTGAAGGAATCGAAGTTTTTCCTATATCTGCCCTTATCTAACTCACAATCTTTGTCAATTAGAAGAAAATTATAAGGTTCGTTCCAGCAGTACACACAGATATTTCTAAACTGTTCAAATGACATGTCTAACGTACAGTGATCGTTATATATATGCTTTAAACTCATCATGTCTTGCTTGAATAAAATCAGAAGGTTGGCGTTTTCCCTGATAAATCGCTGGAGTATAGAAGAATATCCTTGAAAAATAAAGAAACAATCGGTGTTTTTATGCCTACCGTGAGTGAAATAATCTCTAATGACACTTTGGTCGTGACAAGGAATATCATCAAATATTATAACAGAATTGGGTTTAATTTCCTGAGGAGAAACGATATTCTCATCGATCTCAAACTCAAAAAAGCCAATCTCTTGTAAAGGCTTTAGCAGTTCTCTCAAATACACGGATTTTGGCTGTTGCAGGGATTTGGAATATAAGTAAACGTTTTCAAATCTAATTCCATTAAGATGTTCGAGCAATGATAACATGACGTTGGTTTTACCCGAATTTGAGGGTCCTACAATTAGTGCCCTCTTGCAACTATCTCCAAAGAGATCGCCGTGCTTTTGAAATTCGTGGACCAAGCTTGCGTCGTGATTTTTTACGGGTAAAGAAAAGGCTTGCTTAACAACTTTCATTTCGACTGAGACATTAACAAGAACCTGCAAAAGTATTTATAGCGTAATTCCTAAATATTTAAACAGTATTTCCTAACACTCTCATGATTGTACATCGAAACAGGGCGAAAGGTTCAGGATTGGTAAATAAACTTATAAACAAACTTCCTATCGAACTGCATATTCCTGGTTACCAATTCTGCGGACATTTACAAAAGAGAATAAATAGAGGTGATTCAGGTATAAATCTCTTAGACGCTGCTTGTAAAGAGCACGATATAGCATACTCTCAGTCTAACAATTTAACAAAGAGACACGAAGCAGACAAGATCTTAGAAGATAAAGCTTGGCAGAGGGTTGAAGCAAAGGACTCTTCGTTTGGAGGAAAAACAGCCGCTTTAGGCATAACAGGTGTAATGAAAGGAAAGCGAAAATTGGGAATGGGTGTTAAAAAAGCAAGCAAAATGAAAGCGAGCAAAAAAAAAGCGTTTTATAAAAACACCTAATAAAATTGGTGGATTTTTAACTCTTTTACTACCGATATTGGGAGCACTGGGCGCGCTAGGCGGAGGAGCGGCAGGTATCGCGAAAGCAGTAAACGATGCTAAAGCGGCCAAAGAGCAGTTGGCAGAACAAGAACGTCATAACAGAGCCATCGAAGCCCAAGGCAAAGGACTATACGTAAAACCGTTTAAAAACAGTAGAAGTGAAGGAAAAGGTCCTTATATTAAACCATATAAAGGCGGTGTTGTGTCGAAGGAGAAAAATACCCAAAAGAGAAAAAAAAGTCCAAATAAATTTACCCCGAAGAGCTTTGACAAATCTCGATCTGGAAAAATATGCAAAATACTACAAATTCCGCATTTCAGGGGCGTTTTTATGCGTGATAATTTACCGCGAAAAATTAAAATTGAAGAATGCGGAATTGTTCACTTGGATAGTGAGAAAAACCAGGGAACTCATTGAGTCAGCTACATAAAGGACAAAACTAAGGCTTTCTACTTTGATGGTTACGGAAATTTGAAACCGCCTGTAGAATTAGTTAAATATCTTAATTCTAACGGAAATGTTAACATATATTACACTTATGAAACCAAACAAAAGTCCAGTTCTTACAATTGCGGACATCTGTCACTAAAATTTCTATATAATAACCTGCCGTTAAAGTGAAACGTCAGTGATTAATTTAGATTCGTAATGTCGACTACGATTTCCATAAGTGGGAAAACTTCTATATTATCCGCCGATTTCAATCCGCCAATTTATTTAGATGACGATAAGGAATACTTTTTGGGACTAGCAGATTTCGAGACGTACATGAGCATACCAAATATTGAACCCGGTAATAACAAGTTACATATAGGAAAGTTATAACTATTGCAGAGGGAACGTACGATTTAACGAGAAATACGTCAAAAACCAAGTGAAAAAGATATTTAAAGAGAAGGTCGATTTTATTCTGGAATCAAATTCCAACACTTTAAAGAGTTCAATTTTTTGTTCTAAACGAATTGACTTTTCCTCGAATGATTCCATAGGTCGACTGTTTGGATTTAAAAAGCGAGTAGTTGAAGCATCGACTACAGAACAGTCGGATGAAGTAGTAAATATTAATAAAGTCAATTCTATTTGCGTCGATTGTAATATATGTGTTGGCTCATACAGTAATGGTAAACCGGTTCACATAATACATCAGTTTTTTCCGGCTGTAGCTCCTGGGTATAAAATAGTCGAGTCGCCCCTACCTATACTTTATTTTCCAATCAGTGTTAAGACAATTAATAATATCACTATAAAAATCATCGACCAAGACGGAGATCTTATTAATTTTAGAAACGAAACGATAACAGTGAGGTTGCATTTAAAAAGCAATAACGGTTACCAGATATAACAGGACTTTTATAAGAGAACCATCAGTGGTTACAGTACAATCACAAAAAAACTATAAAAAGAGAAATATCGTTTGCAAATCCAGTGCCATTAGAAACGGCCAACGTTTAACACGTACAAACCGCACCTTTTTGAAATCATTGGGATTCCAAGTGCTCTTAAAATGACAATTTTAAATGTTAACGAAAAACTCCATATCGACAACTCCCTCGTAAGTTCAGAGTTTCATACTTATCAACCATTCGTGTCTTCAAAATTCGACTATAACGACGAAATACGCATACCAATTCAGGAACTAGATTCCTTCACTTTACCCTGTGAAAGTGTGTTGTACATCGAGGGGGTCCTTACTAATGAAGATGACAAGTACACTGGAAAATTAAGGTTTATTAACAATGGAATTGCTTTTCTCTTTAGAGATATCCGGTACGAACTTAATGGCGTTACCTTGGACGCAGTCAGGAACGTTGGTTTGGCATCAACATTAAAAGCATATCTTTCCTATAATACCAACGAAAGTATAAAACTTCAAAATGCAGGATGGTTTCCCAATCGAAATGCAAGTGACAGAATTATGGTCGACGATCACGGAAAATTTAACATCTCTATTCCGTTGAAAATGCTATCAGGATTCTTCGAAGATTATCAAAAAATTGTATTGAATATGAAGCAAGTTTTAATACGAGCCAGCAACGATTTAGATGCGGTCTTTTTTTTAGACGACAATGAACTAAAAACCACAAGTCCCGAAATACCTAAAGTTTCGCTTAAAAAGATATATTGGAAAATCCCAAAAATAATGACAAATATTGCAGAAGAACTTGTTTTAACGAAAATCATGGAGTCTAATAAAGAGATAACAATCGGTTTCAGATCTTGGGAAATTATTGAATATTCATCTCTGCCTGAAACCACAACTCACACGTGGCCCGTGAAAGCAACAAATAAACTAGAAACTCCGCGTCATATCATTATCGCCTTCCACGAAAATAGGTAAGGTCGAGTAGAAAAGGATATGAGTCAATTTGATGACGTCGATTTAACTAATATAAAAGTATTTTTAAATTCGGAACGATATCCGTACCATGATTTAAACCTAAATTTTAAAGAAAACAAGTATTCGACTCTGTATGATATGTTTGCTAATTTTAGACACTCTTATTACGGGACGTCCAATGAGCCAATTTTTACACCGCAGCATTTCAAAGAAAAATGTCCCATTACACACATCGATTGTTCTCATCAAAGAGAGTCTCTACAAACTGGTTCCGTGGTAATGCGAATTGAATTTGAAACTAGCGCTAATATCAAGAAGGATACATCGGTTTATTGTCTCATTTTACATGACAAAATATTTACTTATAATCCGCTAACTCAAATAGTAAAACCAATGTAACGGATTTTAAAAACCCGATTCGCAGATGTTCAAAAAATTTGCCATAAATATCAGGCGAAACAGTACATTTTTGACAGTTGTCATCATGCGGATCGTGGCACTAGAAATACAAGGGTTTAATCTGAAGGACGGTGAAGGTTTCGTCGCTAAAGAAATTGCAATTTACGACGGAAATCAAATGGCCCACTACATAATGAAGCCGCCGAGAGATTTTTTAACGTTGACTCATGCTGATAAGCGAAGCGTACGTGGCTCGAGCGTTTTCACCACGGATTAAAATATAGTACAGGTCTTATAGACTATAACTTTATCGACGAATTGGTTAGGCGTTTGGTTGACACCGCGGACATTATATACCTCAGAGGGCAACCGAAAATTGATTTTTTGACTTCGAAGATCCAACAACTACAGCTACACCTTAATTTGATTGTTAATATCGAAAAATTCGACGACAGTTGGCTGATACCGTTCAAATTTGAATTGGATCGACCTCAGTGCACCTTTCATATGAATGGTGGATTATGCATGTGTGCCTTACGAAACTCTGTATTATTATTCAATTGGTTATATGCTAAAATTCTTATATGAAAATGACAATAAAAAGATGTGCTTTCAAAATTTGCAATTTTATTTTGAGCGGCAACATATAAAACAGACTAACGCAAAGCGAGGAAATCAAAATTAATTCTCAAGTGATGAATCGCCCCATAAGCAACGTCGATGAGCTTCCCGCGGAATACCTAATCAAATACGTGAAATCTTACGACTTGCTGGCTATGTGGCATACGTTATACGACAAGCAGAAAAGCAATTTCGACCTGCAGACTCATTTGCCTTGTTTTATTCAGTATAATCGATCGGATAGTAGAACTCATATCGACGGACCCGTGCCTCCACAAAATAAATGTCCGCTTTGTTTGAGTGTTATAAAAAGTAGTTCATTGATTTAAATCGCCTCAATATAGTGAGAAACATGGCTTTGTTAAGTGCTCAAAATATTTTATTAACAGCGGTAGTTCAAAATATGTTCTACTTAAATAAACCCAAAGGGGTTATCGAAGCGTGCGTTTGTTTTAAAAATAACAATATCAGTGGCGTTTGGCCGGAAGAATGGAGTCAGCTGTATCCCATGACAGTTAACGGTAACGATAAGCTACACATTTTTGGAGCAAGGTTACCAAACGTTACCGCTCAGTATCTAAATTACAAAGTCCGTTTGCTTTTCTTTGATCGCAGTTTCGGCGACCACGGCGAATGGCAAACGATTGCTTTCAATAATAGCAGCTATCGCAGTGATAAGGAGGAAAATTTTGGGACAGACCTCCAAAAGGTTTTGATTCTACTGTATCTAGTCACCGGTGCTTGTTTCCTATTACTATCAAAGTGCTTATACAAGTTGACAAAAATTCATTGCTCCGCCCATCTTCGCAAGTAGGGATATGTGGATGTATAAATTGTTCGCATTTATTCCAAAACTCTTAAATCGACTGTGACTCAAAAAGTGTACTTAACGCAGCCAAAAAAAAAAATTAAAATGGCCACTGATGTTGTTAGGATTGACGAAAATATGCTGTTTGAAATTTACAACACTGGCGTTCGTTTCACCAGCAGGGACGAACATATGGATTTTCAACTAGAAGAGTTCTTGGATTTTTTCAATTTTCTAAACGAAGAAGTAGGGGAACATCTAAAGTGGAACGACGTTTCAGCGCACATCGGTGACGACATCGAGGTGATGTATTGTAACGAAGAAGAGCTTTGTGATTTGAGGCTATTAAAAAATGGACGGTCGCAAATTTTTCTCGAAAGAGAAGATATTGAAAAAATTATGTCAAAAAGGCACAGTCTTTTTAAAGCTATGAATTTATACCGAGATTTAAATATACATAACCGAGATGTAAATATATATAATCAATAAATAATTTTATTAGTAACACGTATTTGGTTTGTCATTTTTCATTTAATTCCTAAACATATACTGGTCTATAACTTGTTTCTGTCTGACCGCAAAACAACATACACCACCAACTTACTTTAAGTCAAAAAAGGGACCTGACTAACTCAACTGCCATTGCCATTTGTTAGCGATATTTCATAGAAATGTTACATCATAAATTTTATCGGTGCACATTTATTTAATTTAATTATATTTTACGCGACCTCGACGACCTTTTATTATATTTATGCGGAACCAGAACAATGCAATTTCGCACAAAGTAGCTAACCTCGGGGTCACACTTGTAAGTTAATAAAAATGTGTTTATTGAATTCGCGCATTTCTAATATTTCCCTGATTAACAAATTTAACCATATCGGATGTCAATACTTCGTAAATGTTGTCAATAAATTATTATATTTTAAGCGACATCGAGGACCTTTTATTAGTTGTCGTCGTCGTCGGCTAGGCTCGGCTAGGCTCGACTAACGTAGCGCGCGAAACGGGTCACCGGGCATAAACGACATCCCCCGTGTCGGCCGAGTTAGGCTATAGGAACAGCGCGTCGGCGGCACTTACACCCGAAGGTTCGAGGTTCGAATCCCCGACCGCGCGCGACACACCGGTCGCTTTTTTCATCTCGCGCAAAAAATACGTCACATTTATTTCTCCCCCCACCCCGCATCCCCCTCCATAGTGCCGAAAAGGCACTACGAAATTTCTTTTTTCTACGAACCCCCTTTTTTTTACCAGGGGTGTGTTTGCTAAAAAGGCACTAACGCAAAAACTACCCCTAGCATGGCGAAATTGCCAAAAAGGCACTAACGGGAAAACTACCCCCTACCTCCCCATTAGGGGTGACATCTGGCGATCGAAACCTGAGCTCTTAATGGGCGGCGACATCTCTCGTAGAATGGTCAAACTAATCTTTTTTTTTCGGTTGCTTGGGAATCTGTAAATTTTCAATCACAAAATCTCCCCTGGGCGACGGGGGATGGTGAAGTAACGAATAATAACTACTATAAATGATTCTGCGGGAATTGGTTGCAACAAGGTGGTGTTAATGGTTTTATCGGTGTGGTTTTGTATTTCAACGGGTGCGAATCCATTTCTCGCGTGGGATATGGTTCTAGGAATAAAGAAGTTATTTATTTCAGTAGGTGGTACTAAAATATCGCCTTCAAAAACGCTAACTGGCAAATTCTTAATAATTTTCTTATGAGAGTTTATCGAAAATGAAAATTTTAAATCTGTGGGTTCGCGGAACTTAAAAGGAATTTGGATTGTTTCTTTCGAAAGTATTTTGTTATTTAAGTCAATATTTAAATTCATTTTCATCAAATCAGTTAATCCAATAACGCCATCCAAAAAGTCGTGAAAATCGAAAAGGATAAAATCGATTTCGTGATCGATACCAAACTCTGTAAGTAGAGGTATAGTAGCTTCAAATTGAGTATTTTCGCTGCCTACGGCTGTTTTTATAGTATTTTGTGCATTATAAATACAATTCGGAAAATATTGTTCAGCAATAATAGGTTTTAATACTGATCTATTACTACCAGTGTCTATTAATAATTTAATATTTAAAGAGTTAATTTGCAAGTAAGGAAGGGGGTTATACGAAGATACGTTTATTTCAATTAAGTTGGGGTTTCTTCTAGGCTGGGATACGTCTAAGTGTTGATTGTTTTGATTTTCTAATTGACATTGTATTGATTCATCGATTGTCTCAAAATATGCTTGAGGAAAATTATTTTCAAAACGCGGGTCAAAATAATCTAAGTTATCCTCAGAGTCTTGGTTGTCGAAGTTCGTCACATCATTTGAATGTGATTCTACAAAGACAAAGTTATTTCGAGTGTTTGGGTTCGATCGGAAATAGGCGTTTTGGTTTCGATATTGGTCTCGTCTTATGGAAGTTGTCCTAGACGTTGTCGACATAGGTTCAGGTTTGGGCAAATCGCGTGGGTTTGTTTGTCCGGGCTTAAATACATTTTTTGGTTTACCGAAAACTTGACTGTTGGTAAAGTATTTTTGAGGGGGTAGTTGTCTGGGCCTTACGTCAACTGGGCCAGTTGGAAACATTTTTTGTCGGGGCTTAAAGTAATTTTGATTAAAAAGTTGTTGACTGAATACAAACGCATTATTGCTAAACGGTCTTTGATAAAAAATTTGAAGATGTTGATTTGTCGGTGCACTGTTTAAATTTTGGAAGTTCGGTTTTTGAGATTTATAAGGCTCGTTCAGAGTCCCGTACAATCTTTCAAAATTTTCGAATTCATTTACATATGCGAGACTTTCCGGTGTTTTTAAATGCATATTGTTTTTTAAGACGCCTGTGCACCCTGCGATAAATGTATTTAGGGCGGTTTGATCATAATGTTTAATATATGAAAGCTTTTCTTCCGGTGTATATTTAGACTCATTACTTATACGCTGTGCAATGTCGCTCCTTAATAATTGAAGTCCACTTCCAAAATTTATCAAGTGTTCGTTTTTATTGGGCCTAGTCCTAACTAATTCTTGGATTAAACAATTCAGATCTCGGCGATCGGAAAAACATTGAGTCAATGCATCTTTCAATGCTTTCCAATCACTAATTTCTGTGCTATTACCTACTAGAACTGCGGCTCTGCCTACCAATTTTTCCTGGATACATTCAAAAATATGTTTATTTAATACCGAATTTGCAAGGGAAGCGTAACCATTAGTTAAGCTTTCGCATGTGTTGATAAACTTATTTAAGGTATTGCTATCACCTTCGTAAGGTTGAATGTTTTGCAATTTTGATTTAAATAAATTCCAATTTACTTGGTCTGTCATTTTTTCTGATATTTTTCTTTCACTAAAGGTTAGATTTTTGAAAATTTCACTAATTTCAGATTCTACGTCACTACTTAAGGCTTTGAAATATTCGCAGCTTGTTTCTGATTCACAATTTAACATCAAAAATTGATCGATTAAAAAAAAATTATTTCCCTAACTACTTGACGTCCGATGCGTCTTGCCTAAAATTATCCCTATTAAAAGCCTTAACGGAGGATCTTAAAGGGGCGAAAGGAAAAAATCGCACTTACGGTTTTCCCTTCCCTGATCCTTTGTTGCACACTGCCTACGAGAGTCTTCTCTGGGTTCGCCAACAAGTTCTTTGGATTGCGCTGTAGCGGTTGAAACCACTCCTCAGGGTAGCCTAATTTGGTAAGTGTCACTTTTCCGCACGATGCGACGTACACGCACGAATTGTCTCTGCTTTTTCGTTTTCTGAATTCCGAGTGCACAATCCTACTGACTGCGCCAATTATATTCAAGCGAAGACGAGATAACTTTTTAAAAACTTTATTTTCAAAATACAATCGAAAATTAAGAGTTTCTGCAGCAGCAGTTACAACAAGAATAATCATATTACTTAAAATTAAGACTTTGTAGGTTCGTATCCGAAAAGCTGACGATGTGAATCTCACGGTCTCTTCATAGTACCATCGTGGCCAAATGCTGACATCGTAGATCTCACGGTGTCCTATCCTTATTACGTAGAAATCATTGTACATAACTCGCTCACTATGTTCAAACGTTAAATTACTCACCCCGGCTGTGTCGCACCCCCGGCTTCCGACCGGTCCCGAGACGTACCTACTTCAGTCTTCGTTTTAGTGCGGAATCGTTCACATCTCCGTGTTATTTCCTGTGTACTGTTATGTCAATGTATTCACGAAAACGGTGACGTAGTCCGTCGCCTTCGCCCGGGTCATCAGTGACCCAGGAGGGAAAAAGTTCCGTCTTGATGATTCTTCAAAGATTGGAGCGCCGAATGGACGCGTTAAAAAAGAAAAATCGGAAAAAACCACGACAATCATTATCAGAAAGTTCTTGTGAAAGTGCATCTAGTTCGCAAAATCCGAGTGATTGCTCCGATTGGAGAATAATGTAGGTAAATATCTATGCAGCAATTTCTTATCCTCACCTGTTTGGAATAACAAGAAAGCAGGTTGAAAATAATAGTAAGTTATTATTATTTGGGCCCGTCTAGGGTAACAGAAAAATTATATTATACTGTTTTGGACTCTTTGAGATAAAAGTAATATATTTTAAACTGTTTGGGATAACAGTGATTTGTATTTTTAAATATTTCGAATTAATATATATATATATATATATATATATATATATATATATATATATATATATATATATATATATATATATATATATATATATATATCCCACTATCTTCCAAGCGTCCGTACATTAACAATTTGCTATTTTCCGAGCGTCCGTCTACAACCGGGCGTCCATATATGGACGCCCGGATGCAGCGCTATAGAAACGGTATAAACAAGATCTAAGTAGTCTAAATTAAAATTTTCACAAAGACGCTACGATCATAGTAAACTGATTTTTCTTGTATTAGTTAGTTATTGTATACCCGGTAGAGGCGCGAGACCCAGTCTCTGTATATTTTACAAGATATATTCTACTTTCAGCTCGTCGATTTCCAGGCGTCCTCTGCGCCTTTGTTACGTGGCAACACTGTCACTATTAACTTTTGCAGACTGGCGCGAAATTGTGGGGTAACGGCTCTGCTTCGCCTAGTGTTTTGTTTTTCATATTGAATGAACTCGATTGGCGCTCTAAACAACCACACAATCTTAACCGCGACTCTGATTTTCAACAATATGGAAATCCGAGACAATGTTCATGTCACTCTTGTAGCTCCGCCTCTCTCAAACAGTATATCAGTGAGTTCAGAATAGAATGTGAGCAAGCTTCACTTAAGCTCTGAGGAAGCCATCAGGATGATTGGTGAAACGTCAGCTAGCTTTATTTATAAACAAAAGATGCAGAAGCGATCTAGAAGATTTGTAAATAGCCTTCTGAAGAAAATGTTAATTTTAACGAGTAACGAATGCCGTTTTCATCGCAGTTGTCTGTGTTCTTTATAATTTTTTTTAATTAAACTAAAATAGTAACTTCTAATTATTCCAAATAACTAACATCGGCCCATTTTAGACCAACATTAAGCACAAACAACACAGTAATATTGCCTCAGTTGGCCAGTTGAAATTATATTACATAATTTCTAAATTAACAGTTTTTCTTAGTTTGGTACCATAATTTATTGATCTGCAAATAAGTCAACAGTCAAGAACTTAGTAAACAATTTAAAAAAATAATATTCAAATATTAGTATTTACTTTTTACAAAACTTCTGGGTTGCATATGCGGCAAAGTATACATTGGAGAAACCGGACGAAAAATATCAACTAGGCTCAAAGAACACGAAAGAGCCTTACGACTAAGACAAATAAATTCATCAGCTGTTGGCGAATTCTTGTATGTAATCAAACAAATCTCTAAACAACCAAAGAATCTTAACCGCGACTCTGGTCTTTACCTGTCACCAACATGGGAATCAGTGATCCGAGACGGTGTTCATGCCCCTCATTTAGCTCCGCCCCCCTCAAACAATATATATACAGGTACAGAGTAAAATGCGAGCCAGTTTCACTCAATCCCTGGAGAAGCCAACAGGAAGATTGGCGAAACGTCAGCAAGTTCGACTCAGCAAAAACCGGCGCAGGAGGAAACCAGAAGTTTTGTAGAAATTATTACAGTAGCCTGTGGAAGTTTCTTTGAAAAATTAATAATAGTATTTGCTTTCAATTATTATTATTATTGGTTAGGTTTATGTCCAAGCAGCGCCTGGCTAACGTAAATATATGTGCAATATTTCTGGCAAACATATTCAAGAATCAAAAAATTCAAGAATTACTTTCCAAAATCGGGCGACGTGTTAAAGAAAACATCTACACAAAGAAATTAAGTTTAGCAAAGAGCTTTAAAAACTACCAAATCTACAAAAAAAAAATAATAAAATAAAAAATAAAAGAGTTAGCAACAAAACATTTTTCAAAATATAGCGAAAACATGAATCGCCTTATACCCGCTCGACTGTGCACCGTCATGTTAAAAAGGAGAAGCGTGTTCTAAAGACCATATCTATTTATATGTACTTTAATACACAATCAATCGGGCAACGTTGCTCGGACGCTCAGAAATCTGCCCAATAAATGAAAAATATACATACGGACGCTAGGATGCTGAAATGTAAAAGTTTTCCCGTGTATATTGGACGCTAGCAAGGTACCTCTATAAAAGGACGCCGACATATAAGTATCATAAAACTTCACAAAAATGATCTTCGTAAAATCTGTCCTAAGGAAACTCAACGCCATCTCGTTTATAAAACTTCAAAATATTCACTTGTTAAAGTAAGGATCTTGAAGAAAACGATACTGGACGCTCAGAGACGGATCCATGAAAGGACGCTCGGAAAATAGCGGGATATATATATATATATATATATATATATATATATATATATATATATATATATATATATATATAAGTTATTATTTGGGCCCGTCTAGGATAACAGAAAAATTATATTATACTGTTTTGGACTCTTTGAGATAAAAGTAATATATTTTAAACTGTTTGGGGTAACAGTGATTTGTATTTTTAAATATTTCGAATTAATATATATATATATATATATATATATATATATATATATATATATATATATATATATATATATATATATATATATATATATATATATATATATATATATATATATATATATATATATATTATACATATAATATATTCGCTCATTTATTGATTTTGAAATTTACAAGTTTCTTTTTATTTTCCCTATATTTATTTATTTTTATTTATTTATTTATTTATTTATTTAGCACTTGGCTATTTACATAAGCAAGTAAAATTTGCATAAACAAAACTATAAACTTGGCAAATACCCCCGTAAGTCTCTTCTTGAACACTCTTGGGCAAGGCGCGCCCTTAATATTATCCGGCAGTTCATTAAAATTACAAACACCATCGTAGAATAGAGTTTTCTGTAAATTTGTTGTTTTTACCATAGAGACATTGAAGTGCTGATTGGAACGTATATTATGTTGATAAAAGTTTGACCTTTTTTCCAACCATAATTTAAGATAGCCTGGCTGGTGATCGTGCGCAATTCCATAAACCAACATTAAACTTGCTCTTCTAATGAAGTGTCCGACATTTAGCCAATTTAGCTGGTCTAACATACTCTACCAACATTCAGTCATCACCGCAATGGAAAGTGGCAGTGCAAGTGGGGATATTAAGAGGCTAAAAAAGCCCATGTATGAAAATGTAGATAAAGCAGTTTTAGAGTGGTTTAAATCGACAAGAAGACAGAACTTACCTATATCCGGGGGTTAATCAAAGAAAAGGCATTGGAGTTTAGTGAAAAACTAGGACAACCAAACTTTAAGGCAAGCTCGATAATTGGAAACGCAGGTATAGTACATACATACCAGGTGTCCCTTTTAAAACCGTCAATGGGCTATAAGTTTAAAATGAAAATGAATTTAAAAAAAATGAAACACCGGTTTGAAAGGTTGGAAGGAGGAATCATTTCAAGGTAGTTTTCAACCCACCCCGACCTACCCCCTAAGGGGTAGCTACCCCACTTCAAAATCTTAAATAGAAACATGGGTCGTCATTTAGCACATCATTCGAAAGGTCTTTTGTGTTTCTAAACAGTGGTGCACTTTTTTTTCTTCTATTTTGAGTTGTTTTCCAAAATTCCAAAAAAATCTGTTTTGGAAGATGAGTGTTGGGAAATCAACAATCTTTGAGAAAAATGATAAAAAATATGTAATTATGGTTGCATAAAATAAACGTTATTAAGATATTTTGTAACCCTCTCTCACTTACCCTTAATACCAATTCTTTAATAACATTATGTGATGATGATTAGATGATGTGTGATACCTGTTAAAAAAACAGCAACTTAGTGACGGAGTGCTACGCGAATAAACAAAATATCGCATCCCCAATCCCCATAAGTTTTTCATTCGAAAGGTCTTTTGTTTTTCTAAACAGTGGTGCACTTTTTTTTCTTCTATTTTGAGTTGTTTTCCAAAATTCCAAAAAAATCTGTTTTGGAAGATGAGTGTTGGGAAATCAACAATCTTTGAGAAAAATGATAAAAAATATGTAATTATGGTTGCATAAAATAAACGTTATTAAGATATTTTGTAACCCTCTCTCACTTACCCTTAATACCAATTCTTTAATAAGATTATGTGATGATGATTAGATGATGTGTGATACCTGTTAAAAAAACAGCAACTTAGTGACGGAGTGCTACGCGAATAAACAAAATATCGCATCCCCAATCGCCATAAGTTTTTCATTCGAAAGGTCTTTTGTTTTTCTAAACAGTGGTGCACTTTTTTTTCTTCTATTTTGAGTTGTTTTCCAAAATTCCAAAAAAATCTGTTTTGGAAGATGAGTGTTGGGAAATCAACAATCTTAGAGAAAAATGATAAAAAATATGTAATTATGGTTGCATAAAATAAACGTTATTAAGATATTTTGTAACCCTCTCTCACTTACCCTTAATACCAATTCTTTAATAAGATTATGTGATGATGATTAGATGATGTGTGATACCTGTTAAAAAAACAGCAACTTAGTGACGGAGTGCTACGCGAATAAACAAAATATCGCATCCCCAATCCCCATAAGTTTTTCATTTTTTTTTAATTCATTTTCATTTTAAACAAGCCCATTGGCAGTTTTAAAAGGGACGCCCGTATAAAAATTTATACATTATATAATTAGGTTTTAAAGTTCGTTTTTTTGTTTTGGTTAGTTAGGCGAATGTTATAAAAAGGCTTGTGGAGAAAGCAGTGACGTAATTGACGAAGATTGTACTAAATGGAGACGTGATGTTTTACCTCATTTATTAGAAGAATATCAAGCACGGGACGTATTTAATGCAGATGAGACAGGATTATTTTTCAAATGTCTTCCAGATAACACTTTAATTTTTAAAAATCAAAAGTGCCATGGAGGTAAGCATAGTAAACAGAGAGTTACACTGATGCTTCTTGCAAACATGGATGGATCAGAGAAAGCAAAATTGCTTCTAATAGGTAAAAGTAAACAACCTCGCTGGTTTCGAAATGTTAAGTGGTTACCTCTTGACTATAAAGCAAATGCAAAAGCTCGGATCACCACCGCACTTTTTGAAGAATGGCTATTAAAATTGTGCAAACAATTTAAAAACCAGCGAAGAAAAATAGTTCTTTTTATTAACAACTGTCCGGCTCATCCTAAAGACGTCCAGGAAAAATTAAAATGTATTAGACTTGCTTTTTTCCCGCCGAATATGACATCTAAGTTACAACCACTTGATCAGGGAATCATACAAAGTTTGAAATGTCATTACCGCCGAAGAATTTTTCAAAAATCTATCAAACGTTTCGAAGAAAACAAAAACAATAACATTACACTAGTGGATTGTGTTGACGACGTAACTACCGCATTGAATATCGACGTTAAGCCTGAAACAATTTCCAATTGTTTTAAAAAAGCCGGTTTTGATCAGTATTCTGAATGGTAAGAAGAAGATGAGATTCCCTTGATTTTCCTAAGTGAACGCCTGAAAGAAAAAAGTGAAGACGAAATCCAAATAGAAATCGAGTTTAAAGCTTGGTCAAACATTAGAGTTATAGCAGAAGGTAGCACCATCAACGATTTCATACATGTGGATGGGGGTATTTGTTACTTCAGAGTTTCCTACTGATGAAGATATTATCGAGTCCTGCAGATCTGAACCGGTACAGTTAAACATCGAAGATTACTGCGAAAGTGACACGATGGAGGAGGAATTTTAAGATGATTCTCAGAAACCACCATCAAATGAATTGGTTGAAAATTCGTTGATTGTCTTGCGTTCCTATTTGAAAACCAGTGAATATATAACCGATTCCCTCTACGATTGTTTAAATAAAATTGAAGCTTTTGTTGAAAACCAAAATGAGAAATCCGGTCGTCAGTCACAAATAACTGACTTTTTTCCAGTGAAAGAGTAAACTTTAATTTGTACATACATATGTATGTATATGTGCATACATACTATGTTTATATATACTGGGTACATATACAATACATTTGTATGTACATATATTATGTAAATACATACATACATATGTACTACTATTTCATAATTTTCGTATTTTGTTCAAAAATCATAGATATTAGGGCATTTATTTAACGTATAACCCATTTTTAGAAATGATTGAATAAATGTTCATTCACAAAAATGTACATGCATTTGTAATTTTTATTGATAACTCGAAGTCTTCCTTTATTGATTTTAGAAGATTCGTATTAAAAAAAAACATAATCGGTTGTTTAATTTTAAATTTCTTAGTCCTTACGGGGGACAAAATATTGGCAAGAAAACATATTTGTGTATCTTACAAGAAATATACTTTAGCATTTTCTGTATTTAAGAACATCAAACAGTTTTAGACAAGTTGTATGGTTTGTTGCCGGGACCGATTTTTATCGGAGACTGTAATTAAAAGAAAAATTATTATTTACAATTAAAATTACAATTAATTAATTAAGCTGGGGAGAACTTTATAATTTCTATGGATAGACCTCATTCACCTTCATCTTCAAAAAAATTTAGAATAGAAACGAGAATTTTTGAAGAGCATCATGATATCCATAAAAATTAAAATTGACAATATTAACTAATGAGGGAGAGTGCTGCAGGTGGATTTTATGGTATTTGCGAATAGACCCACTGAAATATTTCAATCTTCTCGGAGAAATGTAAATATTTTAAAAAATTAAAAATCTAAAATTTTTGAGGAAAAACATGATAAACATGAAAATAATAAATCGAAAATATTAACCGAAAATGTAGGACTTGAGTGGATATTATAGTATCTACGGACAGCCCTCATTGATGTCGATCTTCGATAAAAACTTCAACCATTTAATTAGTTAAGGTTTTCGAACGAAGGGTCTCGTTTTTAAAAAACACCTTTTTGTTTTACAAACAGAACTACGAGGTTTTATTTAACCCGTTACAAGGAAAACTGAACGCAAAGTACAAAGTTGTCATATATATAAAGTTTTTATGCAAGCGTCGCGTCGCAGATACTGGGAATACTGAAGCTAGCATTTCATCAGCATATTCTGTCACATAATTCCTCCCTCCGAAGGGGAAAACAACAGGGACGAAGGGTTGTTTTCGGAAGACTGGTCGTTCCTGGTTTTCTTGGAATCTTGCAGCAAATGGCTCTTGTAGATTTTCCATGCTATAACTATTAACAAGATTAAAATAAACATCATTCCTGTTGAAGTGGCGAGACTCCAAGTGACTGGATGAATTTCATAACCAATGTCGGGGATCGATGATTTCGCAGCTTCTCGTAGTTTTTTGATCGTATTGAGATCAATCGATTGTAGTTGGAGTGGCTGGTACTTCACATCGTGATGTTCCGTATTTTCAATTTTAATGGGTGGCTGTGAGAATGGGTTTGCTATAAAAATTTTTTCTTTATTCCAAAGCTCAGTATTTTGGGTACTTATACCCCAATTATATGGAATATTGATTAGGCAAGCTTCTTCAATAAAAGCTATTTCTTTGTTTCGACAATTCATTTGTAATTGAAGTTTCTGTTCCGATGGTATTATCAAAACAAATCTACTAGTGATTGGTCGTATTATATGCGTTGAAACATTTACATTGATTACGTGGCAATTTTTGTTTTCGGCATATTTAATGAGGGTTGTCACACAATCACCGATGGGTTGGGTAAGTTGATTTTCGCAAACGTAGGTGTCTTCAGTGCCCAATATTAGGTAGGGTAAATTAGGTATAATTAAGGAGTGATTCACAGGTACTGGGAACAAGTGGAATATTTCAAAAATTTCTTTAAGAAAAATCGGAATATGGACGAAGAAAATTATTTTGTCTTTTGTAAATTTTTTAACTTGTAAGTTTGCTAACTGATAGTAATTATTTTTATTTTCAAAAATTAGAATTTGATCATCACCATAGAGAACAGTCAATTTAAAAATTATTTGTTCTAATTCAGCCGCCGATATTACTACAGGATGTAATGTGTTTAATTTTGCAAATGTAATGGCATTTTCTAAATTATCCAAAAAGTTATAAAACTTTGGCAATTTAGAATTATTTGCATTAGTGTATTTTGAGCTTTAATGAAAGTAGTTATGTCAGTAATAGTTTTATTTGAATTATGTTCAAAAATGTCTATTTAGATTTTTAATAGCTTCTTGATTTTTCTGTAGAAGTGTTATAGTATCATTATAGTTGTCAATCAGCTGTTGAATCAACGAGGTTTGCTTTTTTAGTTGGATGTCAGATGAATGTTTACTACGCACAAGTTCTGTGATAATTTTATCATATTTTTGTCCATCCTCTGAATCGAGAGTGCCAAA
The DNA here is from genome assembly GCF_029955315.1 of Cylas formicarius. Classification (NCBI taxonomy): domain Eukaryota; kingdom Metazoa; phylum Arthropoda; class Insecta; order Coleoptera; family Brentidae; genus Cylas; species Cylas formicarius. The sequence continues at coordinate 5,305,696 of NW_026844319.1, forward strand.
AAGCCATTTCGATAATTTACCTACAACATTTATTAAACCTCTTTTTGTACGGTTATTAGGTTTTATGTTACCAAGTTTAAATTTTACTTGTGTAATTAAATATCGAACATTATTAAGTAAATTATTTCCATTAATGTAGTGTACATTCTGATAATTATGTTTATTTGTATAGTTTAATGATTTTGAGATTACAGCGTAAGCGTATTCTAAATTACATAATTGATTAAAAAGTTGAGATGTTTCTACAAAATGCAAAAATGTATGTTGATGTTGAATTATTCGAGCATTTCCTAAGCGGAAGGGGAGAAGTGGTATTTTAATTGGGATAACTTCAATATCATTATTCGGTATCACTAATAACAGCGTAGCTGCAGGAAGGAACAGCGTTGTCCGGTTCATTAACCTGCGAAGAAGAAAAAGCTTTAGGTTTTTGGATCTGAGATTTATGAATTATTTTTTTATTTTTTGTGATAATTTTATTTCTAATATCTTGATCTATAATAACAGGTTTTCTTCGGGGTTTGTCCTTACTACGTCTTGCTGTTTTGTCAGTAACGTAAACCTTGGTATTTTGTTTCATTTCAGGTGGATTTTCTCGTTTTTCGTTTTGTTTCTCATTTAAACGTATTTTTGTTTCTAACGATGTTTCGTAGATTTGTTGATAGATAGTTTTTAGTCTTTCACGTCTATCTGCGATATAATTATTTACAATGATTTCATCCGTTAAATCAAAGGGATCTAAACCGTTTACTTTTCCATTAATAACGTCAAAAGGTTTTTGTTTTGTTACGCTGTGCATTGATGAATTGTAACCTATAATTGCTTATTTTATTAAATTTTTAGGGGCTTCTTTAGGTTCTTTAAATTTTAGTACCCTATATAATTCAACAAGAGTAGAGTGAAATCTCTCTATTAGACTATTACTACTAGAATTGCCGGGAGTTGTAAAATGAATTGCAATTTTATGCAATTTACAGAAATCCAAAAGCCAAGACGTTTTAAATTCCGTACCATTATCACACTTTATTTGTTGAGGTAGGCCATGATGACTTATAAAGGTCGCTAAACCGTCTAAGATAGCAATTGCTGTGCAAGCGGGTTCTAATAGATAAGCTTGGGCGTACCGTGAAAATACGTCTATAATTGTAAGAAATTTTACGTTACATATTTGAAAATTATCCATATGGATGGATTCTAATGATTCAGAAGGGGTCGGTGTCAACATAAACTTTAATTTTGGCGGATATCTATCATATTTTGTTGGTTGGCACGTGTCACAATTATTAATATATTCAGTTAGATCAGTTTTCATATTTGGCCAATAATAGAGCCTTTTTAATGCTATTAGGCTTTCATTAATTCCTCGATGACAGGTTTTTTCATGATGATATGCAATTAGGTCTTTTTGTTTTGTCCTGTCAGTGATGTCAGTTAAAAGAGTTTTCGATATTACCAATTTGTAAGCATGGTTTTTAAATGTATTTGGTAACAAAACAGATAGTTCTCGATTTAAATCTATTTCGGTGATTTGTACATAAAGGCAGTACATTTTTGTTGGATCCAAATAATCTAAAAAGAATTTAATTATTTCATTTTGATAGTTTTGACTTAAACAAACAGAAAATCTAGATTTATTTTGAAATGGGTAACTCCTAATCACGTGATAACGACCGTTTGTTTTTCGGTTAAATATTATTTGATTGGAGTAAGTATTTAAAATATTTCCGGTAATTGGTATATTTAATATTGGATCTTCGGCTGCTGAGTGTACTGTCTCACCAGTATTAGGAATATTTGGCGGTTTAATTTGAATGTCCGAGATGATATTAATTTTTGGAGTGTTTACTTTTTCTAGAGGGTTAAACACGTCTTCAATTTGTTCCAATTGTTCAAGGCTTATATTTTGATCTTCGTCATGTATGTATTTATCCATGTCTTCATTAATATCTCCAGGATTTCCGAAAAGTGACTCTTTATCTATCATATTTAGTTCGATGCGTGACAGGGCATCAGCGTTAGTGTTCAGTTTGCCTTTCTTATAATGAACTGTGTAATCAAACTCTTCCAGTTTTAGTCGCCATCTTAGCAATCTGGAATTTGTTTCTTTCATATTAAACAGGTATTGTAGAGGTTTGTGATCGGTAACTATCAAATTTTCGGCCAAATAAATATGGTCGGAAATATTTTGTTGACCACACGATTGCTAATAATTCTTTCTCTATGATTGAGTAATTGCTTTCAGCCGGGTTCAATGTCCTAGAGGCAAAGGCTATGGGAAGATCACTATCAATTTTTTCTTGGCTGAGAACCGCTCCTATAAAAACATTAGAGGCGTCCGTTGTCAATATAAAGGTTTTTCGTAATCTGGATATTGTAGTATTGGATCATTGCACAAGATATTCTTACAAAGATCGAATGCTTCTAGAAATCCTGGCGTGTGTTTGATGGTCGCTCCTTTCTTTAGGCAATTTGTGAATGGCTTGGTGAGTTTTTCAAATCCATTAATAAATCTTCTATAGTATCCTAGAAGGCCTAGAAAGGATTTTATGTCTTTTGCTGTTTTCGGTACAGGAAATTTCTGGATTGCAATAATTTTCTTGCGATTCGGTTTAATTCCGTTTTTTGTTATTATGTGACCCAAAAATTCTACTTCGGTTCGTAGGAATTTCGTTTTATCTAGTTGAATTTTTAGTCTAGCTTGTCGCAGTTTTTGGAAAACAAGTTTAAGATGTTTGATGTGTTCTTCTAGGGATGACGAAAATACTATGATATCGTCCATGTATACTAGACAAACCTTTCCCTGTACATCACGCAAAACATTATCCATGACACGCTGGAATGTCGCGGGGGCATTTTTCAATCCGAAAGGCATTCTAACAAACTCAAAATGACCATTCTCGACACTAAAAGCTGTTTTTTCAATTAATTCCGGATCCATTTCGATCTGATGAAAACCAGATGAAAGATCGATCGATCGAAAAATAATTACACCGTCCCAATTTATCGAGTATATCATTTATATTAGGCAATGGATAGCGGTCGTCTATCGTTTTCTCATTTACCTTACGAAAGTCACAAACAATCCTCAATTTTTGCTTGCCGCTGGCGTCAGGTTTCTTCGAGACTACCCAAATGGGGTTGCTCGAAGGGCTCTGGCTGTGTCTAATGATGCCGTCGTCTAACATTTTGTTAATTTGCCGTTGAACTTCCTCTTTATGGATAAAGGGGTATCTATATGATTTAGTGTATACAGGCAATTCATCCGTTGTTCTTATACAATGTTTGATTTTATTGGTGAATGTTAACTTTTTGTTTTCGTGTTGGAAAATATCGTGATATTCTTTACAAAGCCTTATTATAGCAGATTTTTCTTCCAAATTTAAATGTTCGCAAGGAATTATTTTGGAAATGTCGCATTTACTAAATTGTTCTTTATGTTTTGGTAAGATGTCTTCTAAATTAAAAAGTTCAAAATTTTCTTTATGAAAGTCCGGAAAAGATAAAACATTTAGAGGTTGTGGGAAATTTAACGTTATATTTTTCTCAGTGTAATTAAAAACTTCTGTTTGCGCAAAACCGTTTTTTGCAGTAGTAAGTGTTTCTGGAAAATAGAGACCTTCAATGACTTGCTCGGGAATAATAACATCATTGTTTTGTGTTACTGGAATTCTTACATTAACAATTTCGTGTGCGTTCACAGTAATACAATATATTTCATTTTGTGGTTGTCTAAATAAAATTGGTATATTAGTTGTATTATTCCGTAATTGTCTATTGACAAGATCGATAGAAAAATTAAAACGTTTTAGGTCGTTTAATCCTATTATACCGTCAAAGAATTTATGAAAGTCAAAAAGAATAAAAGATAGGTTGGTATTAGCCTTTAATTCTGGGAAAGCCGGAATATCTGCTTTAAATAGAGTTTCCTTTTCACCAGTTCCTGTTTTAATAATAGTTGGGGAATGATATATTTTTTGATAATAAAATTTTTCTGCAATGGAAGGTCGAAGAATCGAGTGAAAACAACCAGTATCAATTAAAAGTTTAATTGCGGGTTCTTTAATCTGGATGTACGGTAAACTATTATTAATTTCGGTATACAATTCTAATGTCATTTCGTTGAGTCGCATTGGCTCGTTATTGTAAAATTTTGAGAGATTTGATTTTCAATTTTAGGGTGTTCGTCAAAATTTTGAGTGTCATTAAAGTATTCAATTTGATTTGAAAATTCAATTTCAGAGTATTCATCTTGGTGGATATTTTCATTTTGAAATATCGCAGATGTTTCATCTGTTTGTACCGCGTTACTTTCGTCGATTTGGTATAATTCTTGCGAAATAAAATTTCTAGGGCCAGTAGGTTTGAAATGTTTGTTGTTAATTTGATTATTTTGACGTGGTATAGTATAGTTTGTGCTTGTTGACATAGGTTCGGGTTTATTGTTAGGTACCTCTGGGAAAACTATTAGTCTTGGGAGTAAACTGATTTTGATCATGCCTAATTCTAAAATTTTGGTTATGGTGATTGTTGTTTTGAGAATAATTTGTAGGGCGAATCGGTTGTACATAATTAAAATTTTGATTACTAAAATAATTTGGATTTTGTGAAAATTGTTTAACGGGTTCGATAGAAGTATTAGGCAAAACTTTTGATTGAATTGGAGTTCTGAAGATATTTTGTGTATATTGAAAATTTTCCTCTTCAATAATTTGGGTCATAGCTAATTCTATACAGCTTGGATTTTTAAGTCTTGTAATACTTTGTAATTGTCCTGGAAATCCTCTAATAAACGTCCTTAAACAAATTTGATCCTATTGACGTAAATGAATTACTTTGCTTGCATTATCCATAGTATCGGCAGGAAATGCATTAATTTTTTGACCAAGGATACTTCTTAAAACTTGTAATCTTTTCCCAAAATCTAAAGGATGTTCATTTTTAAGGGGGGTGGCCATAAACAAATCCTGTTCTAAACATTCTAAGTTTCGTCTATCGCCAAAACAATTTAACAAAGCTACTTTAATATTGTCCCACGTTACTAACTCCATTCTACAGCCTACTAGAATTTGTGCGCGATCAACAAGTTTCATTCTTATAGTTCTTAACAAATATTGTTTTAAAATTTCGTCGTTTCCTTGGCCATATGTATCAAAAAGGAAATCTCCAGCTGATAGAAAACTATTTAAAGTGTTGGAATCACCATTATATGGCAGAATACTATCTATAAACATTTTTAATAAAGTGTAACTTACACCTGAATTCGACGATTGATTAGAATTCATTTTCAAATTGATTTGACTATTCTCTACTTTCTTTTCCACTAAATTTAACGAAGTAAAAAACGCACTTAAATTGTCGACGTCTTTATCTTCGTAAATAAATTTAATTGATTTTGAAATTTCTTAAAATTGAACTTAAAACTAAGAATCCTAAAATTATTTCCACCGTCCTAACCAGGGAAGATGAAAGGAGAACAATAGGAATTTTGGGCACTAACCTTGATTTCTCTTAGTCGTCAGCCTATTCTTCCTATTGCAATTTTCCTTGCATAGCACTGCTTGCGGGGGTGATTTCTTGCCTTCCTTGCCCTCAGTCGAACTCAATCACGTTGGGTTTGTCAGACAGTCTATCACTGGTTCGTTTTGGAGTCTAAGGGTTGAAACCCACGTTTCGCGATCAAATCGTCCCGATGACGTGGCTTTGACCGAAAACTACCCCAAATCCTACCGACTGCGCCAGTTAAGGTTTTCGAACGAAGGGTCTCGTTTTTTGTTTTACAGAACTACGAGGTTTTATTTAACCCGTTGCAAGGAGAACTGAACGAAAAGTACAAAGTTGTCATATATATACAGTTTTTATGCAAGCGTCGCGTCGCAGATACGGGGAATACTGAAGCTAGCATTTCATCAGCATATTCTGTCACATAATTAATTGTAATTAAGCATTTTTTAAAAATTTGGAGCGTCGCACAAAAATCTTTCCGCCTTAAAAAGAATTTTTGGTATCGTCGGATACAGGAAAAACCAAAGTGTATAACATATAATTTTTAAATTGTTAAAATTATAAATAAGCGAGATATTAAACTATCAGTATTAACCATCGATTTTTGGGCCGATTTTTCCGCCCAAAATGGGATTTCGAAGTCATTTCCCAAAAGTTTTCGAGGAAAAGAAATTTTAATTTGAAATTATTTTTTGAAAATATCTATAAATTATCGACAATCAGATATCACAAAATTATCCCCAACTCCCTCCATTGAAATATAATTAATTACTTCTTATAAATTTACAGTTTCACACAAAAACCGTTCCCGACGGCAAACAGTATAACTTGTGTGAATCTCTTTGGTATCATTGGATAGAAGAAGGACCAAAGTATTTTACGTATAAATGTCTCAAATGTTCTCAAAATTATTAATAAATAATATATATAACATTCAATATTGGTCATTGATTTTTAAACTTTTTTTTAATTTCAAATGAGACTTTAAATTTATTTCTCAACTTATATTGATCCGAAGAGGTTAAAATTTTTTATAAAAAATGCGCATCAATATGGTCAATCCGCACAAACTATAATGTCCTTCCCAGCCTCCGTTTTCAGTTAGTATTTTTGATTTATTGTTTTCGTATTCATCATGTTTGTCCCCATAAATCTAAGATTTTAACTTTTTTTAAATATATATGTTTTTCCGAAAAGATTGAAATCTGTATCAAAGTTAGAGATCAATGAGTTCTTTTCACAAATACTATGAAATTTTGAAATTTTTACTGAAAATTAAGGTTGATTAGGTCTATAAATAAAATTAAGTTTAAATTAAAAAAAGTCTCATCCAAGTCGTACCGTTGAACGTCGGAAATGGTATTTCCGAATAGACCTCATTGACCTCCAACTTCGATAAAAGTTTTAACCTCCTCGGAACAACGTAGACATTTTAAAAAATCAAAAATGTAAATTATTGGGAAAATTCACGCCCAAGTGCTAATGACAATTTTGGATCGAAGTCGATATTAACCGATCGGATTGAAATTTGGCACAAAGGGATTTAAAAAAGAAATAGTCGTTTGTTTAATTATAATTTTTTTGGCCCGCCGACGGCGCAAATATTGGTAAAAAACGTTTTTTTTTTCAAAAAAATGTCGATAATTTATAGATATTTTCAAAAAATTATTAGAAATTTTAATTTCTCGTCCTCTAAAGCTCCCCAATGCAGAATTTTACCGACTTTTGGGAAATCACCTCGAAATCGCATTTTGGACTGAAAAAATGGCCCAAAAATCGATGGTTAATTTTAAAAGTTTAATATTTCGCTTATTTACAATTTTGAGAATTTAAAGTTTATACCTTATATACCTTGGCCCTTCCTCTATTTGTCGATATCAAAAAGTCTCACCCAAGTTGTACCTTTTATCGTAGGGAACATTTTTTGTGGGAAGCTGAAATTTCTTAAAAAATAATTCATTACCATTAAATAGAGGGGGTTGGGGTAGACTTTATGGTATCTGTGGATAGACTACATTGACCTCTATCTACAGGAAAAATTTCAACCTTCTCGGAGCAACGTAGGTAATTTAAAAAATTAAAAATGTAAATTTACTTTTCGGTGATAGAGCTTAATTTATAATTATCGTCTTACCGAGTGATTTGTATTTCAATTTGAATAACGAAAAATACACCAAAAATTTGAAATTTTACAATTTGTTTGCATTAATGTTTGATTGTGTATTTCCTTTTTTATCATTGTTAGATTCTAAAATTTTCAAGTTTGCTTTTATTCTTCCCTTATTAAAATCAATCATCGATTTATCGGATTATTTTTGCGATTTTTGCATTTTTGCAAATGTGACAACGTCCGACGATTCTCTAACGGCCGTTATTTTAGGCGCAAAAAAAATGATTTACGATCGACGAACAGAAAACCGTTATAAAATTGGACGGGGTGACACTGTTGCCAGAAGCATCCCTGCATTGTTTTCAGTATTGTCTGTTTCGAAAAACAAACAATTTATATCGATTTTTGTTGAAAAGAAAGATCAAATTCGATTAAACGAAAAGGGACGGGATGTAGTTTAAAGTATTTCCAGATAGATTTTGACAATTCTGATAATCGGTAAAGATAAAAATTAAATCGCATCATTTATAATAACTTCGTTTTCGTTCAACGTGGCAACGTTCGACGATCTTAACGATCGTTATTTTAGTCGCGAAATATTAGATAGTTGGTGGGGGTGACAATGTAGTTGGGATGATCTTCATCGAGATTTGCATTTAGTATGTTTCAAAAGTGAACCAGAGAAAGTTGATTGTTATCGATTTTCTTTTTTTAAGGTAATTAAATACATTTCTATTGCTATGTGCTCCTACCCGAATATCAAGAAAACATTTTCCAGTTGCGACTTCTTCGACCATCCTCTCATCAATATATTTTAGTGGTTTAATTTTTTCATTTTCATTTCTTTTTTTTGGATTGAATTAAATACGAGACGTGCGGTTTTCAGATTTTCACATTAATGCTTTGTATTTTTTTGTCCCTCGATTCTATCCGCTCGATAATATATAAAAAGTATGTTCATGATTTTTTAACAACTTTAGATTTTCGTTGATTTTTTTTTATGGTGTGGAAGGAGCGGCACCGTTGCTAGGAGCATCTTAATCCTTTACATATATGATACTTAATATGTATCGATAATTAATATGTATCGATTTTCTAAAATAATGTGTTATGACTATCCGGAAGGGGGCCGGACAGCATTCTTGAAGGACCCACCAAAAAATCTCGCCCATCTTTGAAAAAGCTCTGCTCTATCAGATTATTTTTTACAATTTAGTTCTCGTTCAACTTGGCAACGCTCGACGAATTTAACGGGTGCGATTCGAGGCGTGAAGCAATTATGATATACTCTGTCCTAGAAAACGATAATTTATTTTCATGCTTTTGCACTTTTCGGTGACGGATTAATATGTAATTTTCGTCCTATCGGGCAATTTGTATTTTCGTTTGAAATTTTTAAATTCTTTTGCATTAATGTTTAATTATTTATTTTCCAATTTATTAATGTTAAATTTTAATATTAATAAATTTGTTTTTATTCTCCAAACTACACAAAAAAATCGATAATTCATTTATCGGATTATTTTTATAAATATTGCTTTCCTCAAATGTGGCAACGTTCGACACTTCTAAGCGTCGTAATTTTAGAGGCGCAATTATTACGCAAAAAAAAAAGATCTACGATACAGTTGTCCCCTTTTTGAAGATATACTCTGTTTCCAAAAACGGTAATATATTTTCATAATTGTTTACATTTCAATGGGTTACTTTTTTTATTATTATTATTTTTATACGCTTATACATATTCCGATAAAATTTTCCACGTTGAATCATATATAGATTATCCGATTTTCTTTCCATTGTTCCGCTACGCTTTACGTTATTACTTCGATTGGAGAAATTTTCATTTTCATCATTTTTACTTCACGACTTTTTTGGTGTTTGATTTCGTTTTCAAATTCAAATTGTATACAGCATGTCCCGATATTATTCGCCACGATTAATCGAGATTCTGATTAAATTTCTCTGAAATTTTTCCATGTTTCACATTACAATTGTTTTTTTTAAATATATACAGGAAGTCCCCAAACTCTTTCCTATGTAGATTAATATGCGGATTGCGAGACTTTACTTTTTTTCGTTTTTACACAATCACACGTATTCCGATAAGATCTTCTATATTGAATCATATACAGGTTGTCCGATTTTCTTTATATTGGTTTTATGTGTTACGTTATTATATCGTTTGTTTCGAACGAACGATATTTTCATTTTCGTCACTTTTACTTCGTCGCTTCCTCGATGTTTGATTTCCTTTTTTAAATTTAAATTATATACGGGATGTCGATATATCGTTCTCGGTGGTAAATAAGTATTTCGATTTAACTTTGTTAAATTTTTTGAATCTCTGACGTCATAATTTTCTTTTTTTTTAATATACCGGATGTCCTTAAATGACTTCCTACAGAAAATATCGCGCGAGTTGCGTAACTTTATTTTTATACGAACACACGTATTCCGATAAGATTGTTTGCATCGAATCACATACAGGTTGTCCGATTTTCTTTACTTTGATTTTATGTGTTACGTTATCATATTTTTTGTTTCGAACGAACGATATTTTCATTTTCGTCATTTTTACTTCGTCGCTTCCTCGGTGTTTCATTTCCTTTTTTAAATTCACATTATATTCGGGACGTCGCGAAATCGTTCTCCGCGATAAATGATTATTTCGATTTAATTTTGTTAAAGTTTTTGCATCTCTGGCGTCATAATTTCCATTTTATTTTTTAAAAATACACCGGATGTCCTTAAATTATTTCCTAAGGAAAATATCGCGCGGGTGGTCTAACTTTTGTTTTACATGATCACACGTATTCCGATAAGATTATTTGCGTCGAATCATATATAGGTTGTCCGATTTTCTTTACGTTGGTTTTGTGTATTATGTTATATCGTTTGATTCGAACGAACGATATTTTTATTTTCGTCATTTGCATCTCTGGCGTTATAATTTCCATATTATTTTTTTAAAATATACCGGATGTCCTTATATTATTTCTTACGTAAAATGTCGCGCGGGTTGCGTAACTTTGCTTTTACACGATCACACGTATTCCGATAAGATTGTTTGCGTCGAATCACATACATGTTGTCCGATTTTTTGGTCGTATTTTTACGTATTACGTTATTATATTGTTGGTTCCTAATAAACCATACAGGAAACATTTTCATTTTCGTGCATTTTTAATCGTTTTTTTGCTGTTTGATTTGATTTATATAAATTTTTATTTTTTTAAAAAAAGGTGTACGGGTCGTCCTCTCTTACATAGGGTAATTCATGAACGTTGTGTTACTTTTTTTTTTCGTTTTTATATAATTGTCCGTGAAAGAATTTTTGGATAAAATTTTCCATTCTCGATATTATTTATACCTTCGCCGTACCTCCTTTTGTAATTGCACGAAATGATTTTTATTTTTATGGTTCTTATTAAACTTTAAATCTCATCATTTTTTTAAAACGTTTTTCTTTAAATATGTATCAATTTATGCATTCGTGCTCATCTTAACGTATAATTTATTCGCGTTTTTCTTTTTTTATTCAGAAGTTTCAAGGCGAAAATAATAATGGAGCGCAAACAAATCAGAAGCGATCGATACGCACGGATCGAGTGGCGGCCGGCGACGGGAATTGCCTGTTCTGTTCTATCGTCGTGGGACTGCACGGTAACGATCGGCAACATTTCCAGGTAAGATCGGACGCGGTCGCGGTGGCGGAACACAATTGGAACGATTTAGCGGTCTGGACTGATTTTATAAATTTCAATGATTATAAAACTGTTATGTCAAAAAACGGCGAATGGGGTTCCGCGATGGAAGTTTTCGCACTTTCTTCTTTTTACAATAGAAGGTTTCTGATCATCGAAAACGGAAAAATTCTCTTAGATCAGGGAAGAATGGAAGATAAAAATCCGATTTTGTTGCGATCAGTGGACGCAATCATTACGATTGTTATATCGAAATGCGGCGCAATTTCGATCTGTCTAGGTCAGGTGTGGAGATCATGGACACCTTTGTCCAGGATTCTGTCTTCGAGAACGTTAGGAAATCGGAGCCGTCTGTCGTCGGCGAAGAATCGATCGAAATTATCGTAAATCCTACCAAGAGTCCTTTGGGGGAGACGGCCACGATAGCGGAACAACAAAACGGAGAGAAAAACGAAAAAGACGACGACGACGACGATTTGGATTCCAACGAGGCGCATCTTTATTTCATGGACGTATCGGAAGACAAGGCCAATTTGCGAATGTCTTTTTCCACTATTTCGGGACAATTGTCCGAGGACAGTGTCGATTTATTCGAATCGAATTTAAGACGAGAAAATCGATTGTGCAAAATTTTTAAATGGGCAGGCTAATTATATAACGGGGAGGTCGAGAACGCCGCTGTCAATAACAGGAAAGTCAGGGAAATTGTTTTATGCGTTAATCCGCGGATCAGGGACGAACGAAACGGTCCACGTAAAGAAAGCGACTCGCGTCTCGGGACTTCAATTTCCGAGAAACGAAACGATCGCGGGTATTTACATCGGGGACAGGCCCCCTTGCTTCTACGACGTGGGGTTTGTTCCTAGACCGATTGAGGAGGACGCGGCGTTGCCATATAGAAAGATTTCCGTTATCACAGCGACATTAGATCTAATGTTGTATCCTTTAATTCATTTGCACGCGGAGAGTTCTTGGAACGAATCCGCCGACAAGGTCAACACGTTGAGACAGTGTTACAGATTTCGATTGTTATCGGATATTCCGAGGACAAAGGGCGATCGTTTTTGGGATTTAGTAGGTAAACTGCGATTGCAATACATCATCGACGCCGCCGTCAAAATCGAGTACAATGACGTTTCTTGGGCGGAAAAAAATCAAAGGGTATTACGATCCGATACCTACGACAGTTCGAAAAGATTCTTGGAAATACGGACGCCTGAAATTAACGAGGAAAATGAAGGTGTAGCTCGCGTACGTCCCGGTCGCATCATCATCTTACTGGCTACGATTCTCGGTACCAGGCGGTACTACCACAACGGTTACCTCGACAGTTTGTGCGCGAAGTTGAGAAGACCTCCCATTTACCTTCTCACATTAACTTCAAACAAAAATTGGCAAGAGATGAACCACTGCGACAAATCCGTGTCTGATATAGCGAACTTTCCGTAGGTTTTATGTCGCGTATTCGAACAAAAATTGAATACCTTGATGGGAGATTTGACCGAGCGTCAAATTTTAGGGAAAATCGAAGGGTACGTCGTCAGAGTAGAATTCTAAAAACGCGGCGCTCCTCACGCCCATATCCTTCTCTATTTGTCCAGAGAAGACGTTCCCGTTTCGGGAGAGGACGTAGATAGGGTCAACACGTTTATGATCCACAACAAGTACGACATCGAACCGGAAGACGTCGAACAGGACATCGACGACAATGACGAGGAGGAGGAACAAGACGGGGAGATAGGTTGTGAAAATTCGAGGGTCAGACGACCCCCTTGCTGGACCGTTGCCGATCGATGCCGGTGGAAATATCCGGCAAATATCGAGCACCGTGTTTAAGATCGAGAGGCAAGTTCTATACAGACGTCCTCTGGGTGTTTGCTTTTTTTTTTAACAAGCAACAAAATCGTTTAGTCGGCAACGAATGCATTATCCCCTATAATCCAACGCTGTTGGCGCGATTCAAATGTCACGTCAATTTGGAACTTTGCGTGGGAAACCCGGTCCAGGTGTGTCGATACATTAATGCTTACGTTAATAAGGGGTTAGGCGTAGCGAACATCCAATGCGTTGAGATGAAAGTGAATACCACCACCGGTACGATCCATTAGAACGAGGCGGCGGCATTCTTGAAAATGAGATATATCGGACCGCACGAGGCGGTCTATCGCATCTGGGGAACTAGAATGTTCCACATTAGTCATACGATCGAAAAGTTGCCCGTGCATTTGGAAGGAGAGGCCTGTGAAATATACAGGGAAGGGGACGAAGTGGCGGTAGTCGAAAGGGGCGAGCGTTCTAAGCTCGTCGCTTGGTTCGAATTGAACGCGGCGGAGGAGGCGACAGTTCTACGAAGACCTCGTCGAAACGCACGTCAAGGTCATAGGGCGATGACGTGATAGTTGGCCGCATCGTTTCCGGGCAATTTCTGGACCGCAGACAATTGGTGTTAAAAGAAAAAGAAACGCCGTTGCTACCGGGCGGCGGCATATTTCAACAATTTCCGATTAAGTTGACGCACGCAATTACCATCAACAAAGCGCAAAGACAGACTCTTTCGCGAGTCGGTTTGTGTCCAAACGTCCTGTGTTTTGCTCACGGTCAATTGTACGTCGCTTTGTCCAGAGTGCGTACTTGGCAGGATATTCGCATTTTCGTAAAGGAAAGTCGTAGACAGGGTCGTTTCTTTAAAGACGGCCGCAAAAACAATCCAGTTTTAACGCAGAATATCGTTTACAGGGCGTTTTTAGACAATATCTTCAATTGAATTCGAAAATTTGCCACTTTTCACTTTTTCGATGTTTTCCTTTTTCGTTTCGATTTTACGACCCCATTTTCGTTCTGATTTTATGACACAACGATGACACTTCACCGATAATGACTTGTAACCGAGGGCGACTTTTTACCGACGACGCCCCTTACCCGATATCGCCGTTTCACCCGACCGTGACTTTTTACCGAATTATGACGTTTACTCGACCACGACTTTTACCATATGCAAATATTATATTTTCCAAATTCTTATTAAGTACACGAGTTCCAATATTTCCTGCCGCCGGTATTAACGATGACTTTTTCCCGATTGCAACTTTAACCCGATAATGACGTACACCCGATTGTGACTTATACCCTATTTTGACTCTTACCCGATTAAGACTTTAATCCCATCACGACGGTCAAAATTGTTCGTTACGTTCGATACCGCGGACAATCGAACGATACACAAAAATTCGACAATAACCCGATTCGCGACACATTATCTCATAAGGTAATTAATCGTTTATTTCAATGTTTCAGATCTACGAGACGTTCACAACCAGCCAAGGATTTTTATTGTCATATACTAATTTGTTATGTTTCAGGCGAACTTCAAGGTTTTTTTTAGAACCGGCAAATCGTTTTTTAAAGAATTCGTTTTCGATAATAAAAAAAACGAAATAAAACTTATTTTCCCTTCCCCATTCCTTTTTCCTTTAACAGCGAACGAAACGTTACGAGACGAACGTTTCAAACATACGTAATCAAATATCTTAACATTTTTCACATTCTCAATTCTGTTGGGTAGTTTTAATTAGATACCAAACCACCACCGAGGTGGTTCACTGCCTAGGCAATCTATATACTCAACTTTGGTCCATTTTGGTTAGTTTTGGTTACCGTCCTGGTGATGTCAACCGCCGCCCATGCGGTCTACCATTTAGGCGGTGTATATACTCCACTTTGGTCCATTTTGGTTAGTTTTGGTTACCGCCTTAGTGATGCCAACCGTCGCCCAAGCGGCCTACCGCTTAGGCGGTCTATATACTTCACTTTGGATCATTTTGGTTAGTTTTGGTTACCGCCTTGGTGATGCCAACCGTCTCCCAAACGGTCCACCGTCTAGGCGGTCTATATACTTCTGCTTGGTCCATTTTGGTTAGTTTCGGTTACCGCCTTGGTGATGCCAACCGCCGCGCTGGCGGTCTACCGTCTAGGCGGTGTATATACTTCACTTTGGTCCGTCCATTTTGGTTAGTTTCGGTTACCGCCTTGGTGATGCCAGCCGTCGCCGAAACGATCTACCGTGTAAGCGGTCTATATAACAGAGTTAATGGTTTGCTACATAAGTGGAATTTTTCTAATAGTTTCAAAAAAAATTACCATTCCTGAAATTTGAAGAAAAGCAGTGATTCTTCTTTTAAAAAATGTTTTTTAGGGTAATAAAGCAAAAAAAAAAACTCAAAATTTTTATTTGTATAAAATTATCCAATAGGATGATAAAAAAAATGTATACAAAAACCCCGCCAAAAAGTCAAAAAATTAAAGGCAAATTCCATAATAATGTGGGTGAGAACGTTTTACATATATAATTCCATCAAAATTAGTCTTTAATCAGGCACCACATTTAACAGAAAAACCTTAGTTACATTTAAAAAGAAATATAAAACGTAAGTTTACGCCATCTATCCAATGAGTTTGGTATTATTTATAGATTCCTTTTTATTTGTGTCAGAAAACAAAATGACTAGAAATAAAAAAGAAAAAATCTGTGAAGAATAAAATATCGTTTATTTAAAAGATATTTCTAAATGAATATCATAAGTGATATTAAAAATATGCACTACTCCATAAATTATTTCCCTTTCCCAAATATAATAACTAAGAAAAAGATAAAAGAAACCATAATAGCGCAGATCATTGTGGATTACTTTTAAATATATTTTTCGACATATTTTCCAATAATGATATTTAAACATCTTGACGAAATCAACAAAACGTATAATAATATTTTTCTAATATTTCATCATATATAATCACCTAATTCATGAAATTAACAATAGAAATGAAATATTTTTATTCTAATAATAATAATAATTTTAAATTTATGTCGGCATCGACAATTGTAAGGTTATCCAATGCGATTTTACAATGCCAATCCGAATTTCAAACTATGGTGAACGCTACCACAGTCCATACCCTGGGCACTCTCCGAAATATTTCAGACCGTGTTTAATTGCTTACATCCCGCCAGATGACTAGTTTTGGTTAGTAGTGAGTGTTTTTGGATTTTGTTGGACATTTTGTAATTGCAGTGATTTTGCTTCTTTGATAATAATATCTATCATAGGTAACTACAACTAAAAGCATAAAAGCAGCACTTTCTTATTCTCATGACAAGCTTAATTTAATTGGTAGTCTTAATTTTAATTTAATTTAATTTAAATTTTGCTATAATTTATATTGGGCAAACAGGTAGGTCCTTCAAGAAACGCATTAACGAACATAAAAGAGTGTCTAAAAACAATAGTCTAGATTCTAATTATGCTACACACTTAAACACAGAAGAACACATTTTTGACGAAAATTTTGATATTTTACATACAGCCACAAAAAGTAGAAAATTAAGTTTATTGGAAGTCATGGAGATTAACAAAATGAGACATTCAAATGTATTGTTTAACGATCAATTAGATTTCAATACCTCTCCTTTATTGAACTGAAATTCTCACAAAAACATTTATTAAGGTTTTATGGTCATTTTTCGGTATATATAGTAGCAGGTAGTTTGTAAATATTATATTTGATAAAGACACGGTGTTGTCGAAACAATTTCTCCGTTGATACTGCATATAGTAATGAGTATAATTTCAAGTAATTTATTCTATAATTTGGACCGTAGATAAAGATACTTTCTTCTCGTCTGTTGATACATAATAAGTAGTGTTATTTAGCACTGTTGTTATTCTTTTTAGGATTTTTAATATTGCTGTATGATCAATTGTTGGGGTAATAACAAGGAATCTAAGCATCGCTTTCTTTTACAGTTTGTTAATTATTAAGGAAATAATTAACATATTATGTTTTTGTTTTAATTCGCTTTTAGATTTCCTGGATGATGTAACATTGGCCCAGCCAAAAAAATAAGACGGCTAAAATTGTTCCATTTTCGCCCTTTCAACACACGGAGACCAGTTATATTGAACTACAACCTTCTACAAGTAAAGAAACCCATCATTTTTCAATGCCAACAGCAAAAAGTAAGTGTTACACTGTGTGTTACATTAAGTATACATTATATATAGAGTGTTGCAAGGTTTGTTTTGCATGTAGCTTTTTAATTTTTTTTATATTGGTTCAAGCTCAATTTTTTGGCTCTATTAGGAAATTTTAAAAAGTGTATAATAGTCATGTAATACAAGATTCACTACTTTGACATTCTTTTAATGGATTAGAAGTTAAAACCTGGAGTAGGCTTTTCAATCAATTTCATTGTCTCGAAATACAGTTGCGGAAAGAATTACTGATTTAGCCGCCAATTTAAGTGATCAGATTAAAGCAAAAGCATCTATTTTCGAAAGTTTCTCCATTGCCTGTGACGAGAGCACGGACATTAGTGGCAAAGCTCAATTAGCAGTGTTTCTTCGTTCTTGTGACAAGAATTTTAACATTTTTGAGGAATTACTGGAATTAATACCGATGCCTGGTACTACCACAGGACAAGATATATTTACTTGTGTTTTTGAACTTCTGCAGAAATACGAGCTACCTTTGGCAAAATTAAATTCTGTCGCTACAGATGGCGCTCCATCAATGACCGGGAAAAACAAGGGCTTCGTTGCATTACTAAGAAAAAAAAAATAGTGAAATTCACGGCTCAAACATTCATCATACGCATTGTATTATACATCAAGAAGTTCTATGCACGAAGGTAATAAACATGGAGAATGTTTTGTCTTATATAAAAAAAGTTATAAGTTTTATAAGATCTCGAGGCTTAAATCAACGTCAATTCACTGCTTTCTTAAGCGACTTAGATAGTGAATATTCGGGTTTGTCTTATCTTGCTCCAAGATTCTCAAACAATTCTGGGATTTGAAAGAAAAAATATGTCAATTTTTAAAAATGAAAAATCAAGACGTAAGTTTACTTTCCGATCCAATATGGATACAAGATTTATCTTTCTCAGTTGATATAACCAAACACTTAACCGATTTAAATTTATCGTTACAAGGGAAAGATCATATTATTACGAAAATGTTTGACATAATTAAAGCATTCAAATGTAAATTAGTTCTTTGGGAAAAACAACTCAAAAATGAAGATTTGACACACTTCCCGACGTGCAGCATGAACAAAACGAGTTTAGATTATAGTTGTTCGTATCAAAAATACGCAGAAAAAATTGCAAATTTAATAGCTGAATTTGAAATGAGGTTTAACGATTTTAGTTCCCTCGAAGACAATTTTTTATTGTTTTCTTCGATTTTCTCAATAAGTATAGACTCAGTACCAAGCCATATGCAAATGGAGGTGATAGAGATTCAATGCGACTCAAATTTGAAAAAAAAAATTAATTCAAGTGGGCGTGCCTGAATTTTACAAATATTTACCAGCCAGATTTGAAAATACTCGAAAAATCGCATATGAAATTAATTCCATGTTTGGTAGTACTTATCGGTGCGAGCAGTTATTTTCAGTCATGAAAGGTAATAAGTCTCCTATTAGAAACCGTATCAATGATGCTCACCTTGGGTCAGTGTTGAAAGTTATCACTGCAAACACAATTTCTCCAGAAATAGGAAAGATAATAGCAGAGAAGAGATGTCAAATATATATATATATATATATATATATATATATATATATATATATATATATATATATATATATATATATATATATATATATATATATATATATATATATATATATATATATATATATATATATGATGACACTATATTCCGGGATATCATCCGTTCGCTCGTTGAACTCCGACTGGAATCCTGCAAATCTTGCATCCGACTGGAATCCTGCAGACGTTTCGCCTGCAGGATTCCAGTCGGATGCAAGATTTGCAGGATTCCAGTCGGAGTTCAACGAGCGAACGGATGATATCCCGGAATATAGTGTCATCACATTTTTCCATCCGTGAATCAATACGTGAGAATATATATATATATATATATATATATATATATATATATATATATATATATATATATATATATATATATATATATATATATATATATATATATATATTATAATTATTACAATGTATACAAAATAAACGTTTCTAGAATACCGATACGCCCTGGATTACATGAAGAGGTATTCAGTGTTGTAAAGGTTGAAGCCAAAAATTTTAAAAATCAATTGGATAAGAATTGTATTCTACTTTTTGACGAGATGAGCATACAGTGTCATTTACAACCAAATATGCAAGAGGATAGCATCCAAGGTTTTCAGGATTATGGTTTTAAGACCACTGAACATGTTGCTAATCATGCTCAGGTAAATTTTATCAAATTGTTTACAATAATTAATAAAAATTAGTGTTTCTTTTCCAACAACCTATCACATATATAATATTTTTTTAGGTTTTCATGCTGAGAGTAGTTAGAGGAAAGTGGAAGCAACCAATATTTTATTGTTTTGCTAATGGTGGAACGAAAAAATTTGATTTGGTTGCCATTATTAAAATGATAATAAATAAGTGTCATTCTGTTGGCCTGAACATTGTAGCCACTGTCTGCGATCAAAGGGCAAACAATCAAGCTGCCATAAATTACTTGATAAAAGAGACCACCAATACTATAAAAAACAGGGTATTGAAAGCAAAGATTCCACTACTTTTGAAGTTAATGGACAAAGAGTAGTTCCTTTATTTGATATTCCTCATTTATTTAAAGGAATTAGGAATATACCATTAAAATACAACTTGCAATATCAAGAAAACGGTCATATTAAATTGGCTAAGTGGGATCATCTATTTACTGCTTATAAAACGGATCCATATTTTGGGAGTTTAGGTCTTATGCCAAAACTTACAGAAGTTCATATGAATCCTCCAAGAATTAATAAAATGAAAGTGTCTAAATGCACCCAAATCTTTAGCCATTCTGTAGCTGCTGCCAAAAATGTTTTTGCATTCTCTGGAACGTATACTAGGATCATAATAATATATTAAAAAATAATAGTTGTATAAATTTTATTAACTTAAAAAACTTTGACTTTGTACATTCATTATAGCTATAATCTTACTACCTACACATTCTATATTGTTCCTGGTCTCTTTTTTTGTTATCTTATTTAACAGAAATTACGGAATCCATTTTTATAAAGAATTTTAGTAACAAGTATTGATTTCATAGGTACTTGTTACCCTGTTATTTTTGTAGAAACTTCTGTGAACACCGGTGAAGAAATTCTAAAGTTGGACAAGTCAGCTAAAGATATTGCTAGTTTACTAGAATTTTTAGACCAACTTTTCGACAGCTTGAATGGCAGCAATTTCAATTCGCCTCCAGGAAAAGTTTTAAGATCGGCAGTAAATTATAACTCTCTACACATAAAATTTTGGGATACAGCACTTGAGAAATTAAGGACTTTCAAATTTATTAAAGAAAGAAGGTCATACATGACACCCAGTCTTTCAAATTTAAAAATGACTATCGGAAATTTTCAAGATCCTCTTTAAGATGCTAAAAGAAATTGGGTTCACATATTTGTTTCCCAGAACTTTCAATCAGGATCCGTTGGAGAATTTCTTTGGAAAAATTCGCCAAAGGGATCATAGGAATATTAACCCTACAGTTTTTGATTTCCAAAGTTATTATAAGAAACTTTTGGTGACTTGTTTGTCTTCCAAGCAGTCTGTTGGAGACAACTGTGAAGATGATCAGTCAGAATCATTCTTCACGTTACAAAGACTTATATCGCAGGTACTAAGTTATATAATAATATGTCATAATAATAATAGGTGTATGTAATAATAATAATTTTCGTGTGTACGTGTTTACTATTTTCTTGTCATTTTGGGGACTTCCGGAAGATGATGAAGTCGTTACACTTCCGCAGTTCACACAAATACCTGCAAATTTACCTACTCCTTTAAAACTTACAGAGGTATGTCGCTGGGTAGCTGAGGAAGAAAATTGGGAACCAATCATGCAACTGCAAAAAGCAATTTTTCAAAATTGCTCAAAAAGAGGAAGTAGCCGAGGACTTTTTAAAATACAAGGAGTATCCTCAAAATTCTCGAAAAAAACTGAAATATATGAGCAATGCATTTTTAAGCAAAATTCGATATGCTCTTGCCATTATAAAATACATTTTTAAAAATGATTTTCATAAACCTGGTGTTTTA
Source organism: Cylas formicarius (assembly GCF_029955315.1). NCBI lineage: Eukaryota > Metazoa > Arthropoda > Insecta > Coleoptera > Brentidae > Cylas > Cylas formicarius. Next base: position 5,327,144 of record NW_026844319.1, read on the forward strand.
AAATATGCATTACAAACACTTGCTAAAAATGTCATGTTAACGCCATGTTTTCATGACGACAACATCAAAAGGCATATTTTTACTTTAATTTATACTACTTTATATTAAAAATACAGGCACATAATTATTGCACGCAAATAAACAGAATATCAAGGGGTTTAGATATGAGACATATAACTGCACATGCGTCAAGCGACGCCGTAAGTAAAAGTATCTAAAAATCGGTGTCCCCTCTATATATCGGTATTTTAACAACCATTCACGATACCCATTTCTAACTTTAGTAATATTTAGTTTACTATTAATAGTTTTTGAGTGCAATCATTCGCATACCGTCGCCCATATCAGGAATAGGCTTAACGCGAAAAAATCACAAATTGGCTTATCTTTTTTTTTTTTAATCTCAATAATTAAAACAAAAAAATTATCTACTTAACATAGTTAAATAGTACCTGCTCGCATATACATTTTGTCCAAAAAAGAACTTCAATTAGCACTTAATCAAGAATAGCAAAAAATCTTTAACCGCCTCTCCTGAAAAATAAGAGAAACTAAGTCCCCTTTGTGTTGTGGTTGACGATACTTAGAAAGGACAGTGATTTATTGGGATGCAATATACATTTGAAAACGGTTAAAAATGATAAGTCCCGCCTCATTTACTCTTCTCACAAGTTACCCTATAGTCTGTCACTTAGCAACAAAAGGTAATAAAATGGTATAAGGATGTAGTACCCAAATTACTTCTACTCGTATGTAACAGAATAATATTTCTTGAGTATAATATGTAGGTACATTCCAAGCATATATTTACTGAAATTTCCATAAAGATGTTACGGTGACATACAGGTTTGATTTGGGTATTACTTTCTCTTTCGGAGAGACATATTATAATAGGTCGATTCTACAATAATAGTTACTACATTTAATTATTAATTATTTGCATAGTGTATTGGATCATGTTAATACTGAATTGAATAAACCAATGAATCTAAAGTTGTTATTTTATAAATTTCAACCAATATTTTGTTAATCATATGATTTCCTTTTTTTTCCTAGATTTATCCTCAAAAATTGAGATGCTCAACAAAAAATCCCGTCAATCCTTTTTTTTTCCTAGATTTATTTACCCTTAATATTAAAATTTACAATTATTGCAATTATAATCGCGCACATTTTTAAATGTCGAATTTAGAAAAAGAAGAAACAATTTGGTTCTCAACTTCTCTATTAGTTTCTTACATCCCGCTAGATGGCGTCAGTGATGCTGTTTCATTTCTCCAAGAGCAAAGTTTCCCATCTATAACCAATATAATATGTGTGTCCATGCCACAGTCAAACACCGATAAGAAAACGTACAAGATGTCGAAATGAAAACAAGTTGAAAATTTTCTAAATTCTGGAATATAATCGTCAATCGTGTCAAGAATACATCGCGGAGGTTTATTTCGAAGAGAAACAAGTACATTTTACAAGTAAAAGGTATTTAATATAACGTTTTCAATTTTCATGCGACATTATTTTTCATAACCTCCAATTCATTTTCGTTTCGTTTCCCAGCGTTACCAACCCTACTGTTTTAACAGTAGATTTGCTGTTTTCACATTCATGACCATTTTTTCTGTTTAATTCCTATTTTCTACTGTTTTTCGCGTTCAGCGGCCACCTAATACACTACTATGGAAACATTTTTTGATAACCACTACGCAATAAAACGCAATGACAAACCACTACGTAATAAAACGCATCGATACTAGATGGCAGTATCTTCTACACTACAGCTACACGCCTATTGTATTGCGTAGCGTAAGTATTGTTTTATAGTCACACGTCACAACAGTTTCTTTGAATTGCGGCGTCTATTTTGAAAAAATAATTACAAAGTTTTTGATAAAATGAGTAGTGATTCATCGACTGGAAAAAGTCCTCCTAAGAAGAAAGATGTGAAATATGAACAGAAATTCGTAAATTCGTGGTTAAAAGATGATAGGTTAAAGGCTGCTTAAAGCACTAAAGGTGAGACTTATTTCTTTTGTTCTGCGTGTAATTGCGTCAGAAAATGTGATATACACGAACTGTTACGACACAAAGATTCAACCAAACACGCGAAGAATACTTTGAAGTTACAAAAACAACAAAAATTGACATCAATGTTTACCTCAGCTTCCAATTCACAAGATACGAAAATTGCAGCTAAAGCGGGTGAAGTAAAAATGGCCTGCTTTATTGCTGAGCATAATCTGTCTTTTAACATAGCATCTCATTTGAATAAATTGATTTGACAGATTCGAAAATTGCTGAACAATTATCTATAAGCCGCACAAAAGCTAGAGCTATTATTGTTAATGTAACTGGGCAGACAGCTGAAGAAAATATAATAGAGATGTTACAGAACAATTGCTTTGCATTACTTGTTGACGAAAGCACAGATAAATCTACGATAGAACATTGGGGCTTGTCGGTAGAATAGTAAAATTAGATTTCAGCGTTGAAGATAGATTTCTGACTTTAATACCAATCGTAGATGGTACAGCAACAGCGTTGTATGGCAAAATAGTAGAATATTTTGTTGAAAAAATATTCCTTACAAATCAAACATGATAGGCTTTGCTTTTGATGGTGCTAACGTTATGTTCATTAGTCACTTTGTTTAAAAATGACATACCTCACCTTTTTACTATGAAGTGCATTTGTCATTCTTTTAACCTATGCGCATCATACGCATGTGAGAAATTGCCAAGGGGCTTTGTAAGGGGCAAATCGCACGTTCCGGCAACATCGCATACAACCGACACCGCAGCATCACAGCTGATATGAACTGTCTAATTTTGTGTTCTGTGTTCGACCCGGGTCCATGACCATATATGGTCAAGAATAAAATCTCGCCATGTCAACACGTGTGTGTTTGATTTCTACTCAAAAAATCAAAGGAAATTAAGCTACGAATTAAACGACTCGACATTGGTCCTCCGATTACGGATATCAATCAGTGAAGCAAGAAATTCATCAAAAACAATCAAAAAGCGAAGCCAACAAACAGGCGATTCCGAAGATCTCGTATGCACATCCGAGGGGATACAAAGCTTAATCCATTCAGGTTAGTGCGTCCCTTCAAGGTGTTGCTACCAATCCAAAAGTTTTAGTCGATTACCAGTGAGCAAGCATGTCGAATGAAAATCAAACAAATCTTCAAACATTGAAAAACAAACGTCGAAACATCAAATCGCAGTTAGCAAGATTCAATACATTTTTCGAAAGGACAAAAATCCAGGTACCTCCAAATTTAGTTGAATTTGAAGTTGGCTTTACAGACATTCAAGGCATTCTGGATAATTTTTGTCAAATTCAAACCGAAATTGAAAATTGTGACCATGAAACAGGTTTTGAAGTACATGATCAGGAAAGAGCAAATTTCGAGGACTCTTATTACAGTATAATAAGTCAGGCTAAGACATTTTTATCAACTAACCATCCAGAGATGGAAGATCTCTCAGGAGGGGTACACAGTAACATTGCACAAAATTCTCAAGTCGGCTACAATGCTAATATAAAATTACCGCCCGTACCTCTTCCCTGTTTTGAGGGAGAATATGAACAATGACCATTTTTCAGAGATACATTTTCTTCACTTATATGTGATAATGACTCAATACCGAACATACAAAAATTTCATTATTTACGTTTATCGCTTAAAGGCCAAGCGGCTTCACTTTTAAGCTCTCTCGAAACATCTTCAGAAAATTACACAGTAGCGTGGAAACTTTTGTGTGACAGATATGAAAATAAACAAATTTTAGTCAGAAACCACATTATGCAATTCTTGAACTTAAAACTCTAACTAAGGAAAATCATACAAATTTAAGAAAATTACTTGATGGTATGACACGGCATTTAAGAGCGTTAGAAGCACTAGGCCAACAAATAAATACTTGGGATGCGTTAATTTTACAAATCATGTCCTTGAAACTTGACTCATCAACTCGGCGTCAGTGGGAAAATGAATGCATAAAACATGACAAGGTAACTAAAGACATTTTTACAAATTTTCTTGAACAAAAATGTAAGGTCCTTGAAAATTTAGATTTTGGGAACAACAACCATCAAATTAAATCAAAACCTCAAAAATTAGTAAAGGCTTATAAGGTATCGCAAACACCAATTTGCAGCAAGGATCATTTATTTTTAAATTGTCCTGGTTTTATCGCGCTAAATCCAAATGCGAGATACACTGAAGCTAAACGACTGAAGCTATGTCTGAATTGTGAATCATACATCTGATAAATGTAGATCTGTGCTTTGTAAAAAATGCGAAAAGAGACACAACACTTTACTACATTTTGAATATAGTAAAGATGAAAACACACCAACTAAACCATTGCCGATAGTTGATCACTCAAAAAATTCAGAAAGCAATCAAAATGACAACATTAAATCAAGCCATTTTAGCAATGTTAGTTTAGGTACATTATTACTTTCTACTGCGTTAGTGAATACATTTAACAAACTCGGAAACTCACATCAAATTCGAGTACTTCTAGACAATGCAAGTGAATCAAGCTTTGTAACACAATCATTGTGCAAGAAATTGCAACTGCCTACCAAATCAGTTAATTTTACCGTTGCTGGTATTGGTCAACAAAATTCCAAGGCTTTAGAATCAACATCACTCAAGATTCAGTCACGTCAAAATTCATTCAATGTACAACTGAACTGTCTTGTAATACCCAAAATCACAGGCAACTTGCCAGCTGTCACTATTGACACATCTTTAGTACAGATTCCTCCAAATCTTGTATTAGCTGATCCCACCTACAACAAGTATAGTGAAATTGACCTATTAATACGGGCTGATCATTTTTGGGAACTTATATGTGTAGGACAAATTAAGCTTGGGAAAAACTACCAACATTACAAAAAACATCTTTAGGTTGGATAGTTTCTGGAACAGTGTTTCCTCGAAAATATTCTTCTACTCACAATGAAATTTCTTGCAATCTTAGTATTGCACATGATCTAGATTCTCAATTGAAAAGGTTTTAGCATCTAGAAGAGATTAATAATGATGAAAGGATTCTATCACCCGAACAACAATTTTGTGAAGATTCAAATTGTCAAAACTCAATTCCCAATTACATCCAAAGGCAAGTTCGATCATTTCCTCAGATTTCTATGCTGATGACCTTTTTACCGGCGGAGATTCTATTGAAGAAGTCATTGAACTCAAAAATCAAATAATTGACATATTCAAACAAGGTACTAATTAATCATTAAAAATCAAGACGAAATTCAAAGACAATTAAGTGTTAACGGAACTACCTGTCATTTTATTCCCCCCAAAGCACCTCATTTCGGTGGTCTCTGGGAGGCTGGAGTTCGTTCGACAAAACACCATTTAAAACGAGTGTTAAAGGACACACCTTTAGCCTATGAAGAATTTTCAACGATTTTATGCCAAATTGAAGCTTGTTTAAATTCCCGGCCATTAACTCCTCTCAGTTCAGACCCCAATGATCCTCAAGCCTTGACACCTTCGCACTTCCTGATTGGAGAAAGGCTGACAAAAATTCCCGAACCGGACTTCACACCAATACCAGAAAACCGTTTATCGAAGTTTCAAAGATGTCAACGTCTAGTACAACACTTCTGGAAGCGTTGGTCCAACGAATTTATATCGGAACTGCAGCAAAGGCAGAATTGGACTAAATGCTATCCGAAATTGCTAAAGCCAGGTTCCTTAATTATCATCAAGGAAGACGATTTGCCCCCTTGAAATGGAAGCTTGGAATCGTGCAAGATGTTCATCCAGGAAGTGACGGAATAGTTCGTGCAGCAACTGTAAAGACACCATCCACAACTGTAAAGCGACCAGCAGTCAAACTTTGTCAGTCAGATACAGTCAGTCAAGAAAGTCTTTTGACATAATAAAAAAGTTTTTATTTTACACTTCATTATTGATTTCAACAATAACTACTGCATTTTTAAAATTTTTCTTTATTAACTCATGTTTAGTCATATATTAGCTAACAAATAACGGCAACGCGAAAAACCAAAAAATTTAAGATTAAGAAATAAGATCAAAAATCAAAAGGAAGTCTAGAATTTAATTGTCAAGAAAATGTTTTTACATACTAATATAAATTGCAAAATACGGGATGCATATTTGATTCTACGATGATCAATATTTTGTGTGACTGCCATTAGCATCAATCACGGCTTGAAGACGGCGTTTCATCGAATAAATTAATTTTTTCACATATTCTGCTGGTATTTTATTCCATTCCTCCAGAATTATAGCTTTCAACTCACATTGATTTTTCGGAAGTCTTTTGGCAATGTTTTTTTTTTTTTCAAATAATTCCACAAATCTTTAATTGGGTTTAAGTCTGGACTCTGGGCAGGAGTATCCAGTACTTTACCACAGTTGTAAAGAAGCCATGTTCTCACTAAAAGAGCCTTATGTTTTGAGTCGTTATCCTGATAAAACTTAAAATTTGGTTTCTGATTAGAATAGAACCCAAACATGTTTGCACTGCCAACAAGATGAGACTTCAAGATATGCAAGTATTGATTGGCATCCATGGTGTTTTCAATAAAATAAATATCTCCAACTCCTTTACTAGATATGCACCCCCAAACCATTACCGAAAGTTTTCCAAATTTTACGGTTGGAATTATGTTCCGACTCTCCAATGCAGTTAACGGTTTTCTCCACACTCTATTCGGTCCGTCATTATAAAAAAGCATAATTTTAGTCTCGTCACAAAATATAACGTCATCCCAGTATTCGTTAGGTTTTGAAATATGCTCCACAACAAAAGACAATCGCCTCTCTTTATGTTGCATTGTAAGAAGAGTTTTTTTTCGAGCTATTCTAGATGAATATTCGTTCTTCTTCAAAACTTGTCTTACCGTTTCGTGAGAGATTGTAATGCCACATTCTTCTTCAAGTTCATGTGCAAGCGTTCGAATGGATACCATGGGATTTTCATCTACTTTTCTTCTTAAAACACGTTCTGTTCTATCCGAAATCTTACGTGGACGGCCAGTTGGAAGCTTTAATGACAATCGTTTTTCGTTTTCAGCGCGATTTAAAATATTGTACACTGTCTGCCTTGTTATGGAGAACATTTCAGACAATTCTTGAACCGTTTTTCCTATCTGCCGGTTATAATAAACCAACTGGATGACGTCCATGGATGTTCTTTTGCAGGGCATTTTAAAATTTTGACAGTTTATTGTTTTTAGTAATAAAAAAAAGACATACATTGACTAAATAACTTTCAACGATTGCTTGACTAAGATAAATTGTATTTCAAAAAGTAGAAACTGCCCAAGGTGGAAAATACGGATAAAAAATAAATTGTAAAAACATTTTCTTGACAATGAAATGACTTTCTTTTGATTTTTGATCTTATTTCCTATTAAAAATTTATAGGGGGTTTCCGTTGTCGTTGTTGGTTAGTAAATATGTGACTAAACATGAGTTAATAAAGGAAAATTTAGAAATGAAGTAGAAATTGTTCTCATCAATGATGAAATGCAGAATAAAAACTTTTTTTACTATTTCAAAACATTTCCTTGACTAACTGTATATTACTTTCTGTGCAATAAATTCTCTCCAAGGCTCTCGAACCGACAACTTAATTGTACCTGGAGTTTTTGAAATTTGCATTACCTATATTTAACGATCTCAATAAAGAAATGCAATCCGAGACTCCGAAATTATATTTACTATACGACAAAATACTGACCGCATACACAATGATCTTAGAATGCTTTGTAGAAGCTGAATATTTGAATCTCACTGAACAAGAAAAAAATGAAGCACAAAATATTTTTTACGCAAAAGAAACTAAAATATTAAACCTTGACTTCTCGAGTGAGCAGAAACATTTACCGATGCAACATATATACGTTGGTGGAATGATGCCAAATTTGATCAGAAGAAAGAGAAGTAGGAGAAGTAGAGGAAGAACAGCTGAAAAATTTCTACTTAAAGTGTTATATCGAGGCTGCAAAACAGAAAGGTTTCCTTTTGACGACAAAGACCGTCAAGCATTAAAAAGTCTGAAGATGCTAAATCCTAAAGCAATTCTGGATCCTGAAATAAGAAAGAAATTCCCTTCCATTGCAGATTTACATTATTTCTTCCCAAAGATTTGTCCAAATAATATAATGGAACTAGATAGAGAATGGCGAATGTTAAGAAATGTCGATTTTTCTTTCGACCAAAACAAAACTCTCGATATTATCGACTTTTGGAAACATGTACAAGAATTAAGAAATGGAGACGAATCTCAAACATTCCCTACATTGTGTGAATTGGTAAAAAAGCTTTTGTGCCTACCACATAGCAGCGCCGCCGTGGAAAGGTTATTTTCTGCTATAAATATTATGAAAACCAAATTACGCAATAGAATATCGACTACAACTATTAAAGGAGTATTACACACTAAATCCGAAATAACTGATTGCTATTCATTTGAAGCTACAGAAAAACACATGAAGAAATTCAACAAAAACATGTATGATTTTAAAAATAAAAATGAGTGTGAAAATATTGAAGATGAGGCAATTGAAAATGAAACTGAAAAATAATTTTACTTTGATTTTTGTTTTATGTTGCTGTGATTATAAATATATCAATTTATGTGAGTTCTAATAACTAAGAAAGTTGTTTATTATTTAATTATAAGAGCAAACTTATGAAATCTGCCTTTTTTTCTTTACCTAAGGTAAGGTAAATTTTTGTCATGTCCATATTATAAATCGTGTTTAAAACTTTATACTACAAAAATAACGTTTCATACAATTTTTTCAAGTTATTTACACAATCCAAGTTAATTGCACCTTTTTAATAAATATTTTTTTGATGTACATTTTTTTTAATATTATAATCTTACAAGTAAGAAACAAATCATCATTTCGTATAAAGAATGCCATCAATTAGTTATTGAACAAGGATCTGCTAACAATTTTATTGAAAAGGTTACCATCACAACTCTACAAATATCCATATCACCTATACAAAGAGAAATAATGAAACATAACAAGTAAGTTTTTAATAAACTCATACTGTAAATTATGAATACAGTTTGATATTACACAATCAATAATCTACGTAATATTTTTATGAAGTTGGTTATATATTTTAAATCATTTTCATCAAACTAATTTTAATTCTATTTTAATATTTACATCATAGTTTTTGATACGAAAAATTAGTGTTTAAATTATGTTTGCATTTTTTAAAAATCATTCAAGTTTTATAAATTTTTATTTCCTAATATTTCTTTTTAAATTTAAATTTTTATATTTTTCTCCATGAAAATTTAAATATTATATATACTTTCAGATGGACAACGAATCACCACCGACAATTTTATTTTGAAGAATATCATTCACCAATTATCAGAACAAAAGGAAAATAATGTCATTGAATAAATGATCATCGGAACTTTGTAAGAATTCGTCGAGTTATCCAAGAAAAACATCATTTAGAAGAACAAATTTTAATTTAACAAGTAGGTTTTTCATATTCATTTTATATAACACATTACGACTGGTATTCAATACTACTAAATCAATAATTATTTTTGATGTAGTTTTTATAATTTTCGAGCTAAAAGAAAAGAAATACAAAGCCCAAGTTCACGCCATCTATGAAACGATTTTAGAATTAATTACAGATTCCTTTTTACTTCTTTAAGAAAGTACAGTGATGATCAGAAACGAAATAAAAGAAATCTGTAAAAAATAAAATATCCTTTATTTAATAGAGAAACTTCTAAATGTAATATTAAAAATATTTACTACTGCATAAATTACTTTCCTTTCCAAAGCATAATAATTAAGAAAAAGGTAAAATAAACGATAATAACGCGGACGATTGCGGATTGTTTTTAAATACATTTTCCGACATTTTCGCATAACTATATTTAAGCGTCCCGACGAAATTAACAAAAGTTATAATGCTTTTCTAATATTCCATCGCATATAATCACCTAATTCGTGAAATTAACAATAGAAATAAAATATTTCAATTTCAATATTAAATTTGTAACGTCATTAATAGTTGTGAAATTATTCAATAGGGTTCTGCAATGCCCTTCCAAATTTGAAACTACGGTAGATAAAATCACAGTCAAACGTTAATGAGAAACGTTAAATGTGTCAAGATAAATAGATGTCGACAATTTTCAAGGTTTTGGAATATCGTCATCGATCGCGTGAAGAATACATCGGAAGGATTTATTTTCAAAACAAGCAAATACATTTTACTAATAACAGGTATTTAATATAGAATCTATAATTTTTATGGGACATTATTTTCCATAGCCTCCAATTTATTTTCGTTTTGTCTCCGGCGATTATAGGAGTTAAGAATTTACGCCAAAAGAAAACAACGTGGATGATGGAAAAGTGAAAATACGGAACAAAATTTCATACAATTCAACAACAAAATGGTTCATTATGAAGAATCATTCTGATTCGGATTAGATAGTTTTCATCGAATGTGAGTGAAGATACCTAGTAAAACTTCAAAGAGACAATTGCCGATAATTCCTAAAGAGATTAACACAACGAATTTGCCAGAACTGTTTTCACCGATTCAAGAAGATTGTCTCGCGGGAAAAATATCGATTGGATAAATCAATACAAATATCAAGTAAGTTTTTAGTATATTCATACTATAGACCGTAATTAATATTTGACATTGTAAATTAATTAATTAAAATTAATTCCATTCTTTTTACCATCAACATAACGTTCGTGCTGAATTAATTTATATACTTTTTTACTTATTTCGAACAGACAATTTTTAATTTATTTCTTTAGATATTCTAAGAAATTTAAAATGTCTTCTTTATGTTTTACCAGATAAAACAAATCACTTGAAAAGAAGCCGCTGAAAATTTCATTGAGAAGATTATCGATACCACTTTACAGGCATCAATAACATCTAAACAGTAAGAAGGAATTAGAAAAACACATTATTTAGATGAACAAATCTAAATATAACAAGTAAGTTTTTAATAAACCCATACCGTAAAGTATAAAGAGTGTTTGATATTACAAAATCAATAATTCTTACCATGCTTTTTTAAAATTAATTATTTTAAATCGTTTACACCAAAATAATTTCAATTTTCTTTTAATATTTACATCATAGTTTGTAATACGAAATATTATTGTTTAAATATGTTTTAATTATTTACGTATTTTCTTAAATTATACAAACTGTATAAATTTCAATATTCTAATATTTGTTTTTCAATATAAAATTTTACACTTATTTTTTTCGATGAAATTTTAAACGTTACCGTATATTTGCAGATGGACAACAAATCACCACCGACAACTTGGTTATGAAGAATACCATTGACCAATTATCAGAAGAATCTCTCAAATCATTTAATAAATACATCATTTAGATGAACAAATTTCCATTCAACGAGTAAGTTTTTAATATTCCTTTTATATAACACATTAGGTGCAATACTTACTATTACAAATTAATAATTGTTTTATATATTTTTTTATATTTTTAAAATTAACAAAAGAAATATAAAGCCCGAGTTCACGCCATTTATCAAACGAATTCGGAATTGCTAACAGATACCTTTTTATTTCTTTAAGAAAATAAAGTGATGACTAGAAATGCAATTAAAAAAATCTGTAAAAAATAAAATATAATCTACTTAAAAAAAATCCAAGTGAATATCACATGAAATATTAAAAATATTCACTATTGCAAAAATTACTTCTCATCCCAACGTGTTATAATTAAGAAAAAGGTAAAAGAAACGATAATAACGCGGACGATTGCGAATTATTTTTAAATTTATCCTAACGAAATCAACAAAAATTACAATATTTTTCTAAAATTTCATCGCATATGATTGTCTAATTTGTCAAATTAACAATAGAAAATATTTCAATTCTAATACTAAATTTCTAACGTCCTTGACAATTGCGAGGTGATCCAATACGGTTCTACAATGCCCATCCGAATTTGAAACTATGGTAGACGCAACCACAATCGAACATCGACAGCAAACATAGAACATACCGAAATAAACACACGTCAACAAATTTCAAAATTCTGGAATACCATCGTCGATCGCGTGAAGAATACATCTCGGGGATTTATTTTCAAAAGAACCTAATAATACATTTTACAAATAGTCGGTATTTAATATAGAACCTTTAATTTTTATGCGACTTTATTTTTTCTAACCTCTAATTCATTTTCGTCTTTTCTCCAACGATTATAGGAGTTAAAAACTTACGCAAAAATAAAACATAGATGATGGAAGAGTGAAAATACTTGATACAATTCAACAACGAAATGTTTCATCGTGAGGAATCATTTCAATTCAAATTATCGTCGTTGATTGTGTGAAGAACGCGTCGCGAGAATTTTTTTGAAGAAAACATTTTACAAAGAGCAGGTATTTAAGCTATAATTTTTAATTTTAATGCGACTTTATTTTTTATAACCTCTATCTATTCAGATAAAAAACAAGTCATTCTTTTTATGAAGAATGCCTTCAACCAGTCATCCAAAATGATACCGCTGATAATTGCATCGCATGCAAAAAAATTATGACTACAAGGACTGATATCATCTAGCCGAGAAGAGGTTTTCCAAGAAATACAATATTTAGATAAACAGATTCAAATCTACCAAGTAAGTTTTTAATAAACTCATATCGTAAATTGTATACAGTATTTGATATTAAAAACATAATAATTTACATAATACTTTTATAAAATTGATTATGTAATTAAATCATTTTTTCAAAACTGACTATATATAACTTTTAATAAATATCCAATAATTTATATTACAAAAATTTTAATACTTAAATCGTTTATACATTATGTTTTTAATAAATATGTTTATGTTTAAAATAAATATGTTTTAATTTCTTGATATTTGTTACAAAATTTAAAATTTTAAGTTCACTTCTTTCAAAAATAAACATTTACACGTTACTATATTTGTGCAGATGGAAAACAAATCATCATCGACAACTGGATTATAAAGAATACCACCGATCGGTTATCTGAAATGAAATCATTGACAATTTCATTCAAAAGAATATCACTGAAACTTTACAAGGACCATCATCATTTAGACGAAAGAAAATCATCCGAGGAATATATCATTTCAATGGATAGATTGAAATATAAAAATGTAAGTTTTTGAAATACTTTTCAAAAGCAATGTTTTTAAAGGTACTTAAAAATGATTGATAATTCTCCAATTGAAATACATAAAATATATGACAAATATTATTTGAAAATTTTATCATTCACACAAATTATTGACAACTTGTTTATAAAAGTAATTTTTTTAGATAGTTATATGTTCAATTGTAAATGACAATTGAAATTATAATATTAATATTTTATAAAATTCTTGTACAGTCATATAAATAATTTTAATTATTCTTTATTTTCCTTTGCAAATTAAATAATACTTTGTAATACAACATACCTATATTTAATTTATTTATATATACTTTCAATTATATACATTGTTTCTTTTTTTAATAGAACATTAACATATTTGGTCAATCTTCAAAACTGCCCAGCAACGGCAACATCGCGAGCACCGTAAAAAAAAGGTTGCCTGCAAAAAAGGGATCGGCGCTGCCGACACTTAAGAGAGACCGCGGGACGCTGGGTCTCGACATTACAACCCGTGCTAGCAAACGTTAAGCTTCGTTATTCATTTTCATATGTTTTTTCCTTTGTTTGTTAGTTGTAAAAGTTTGTTAAGTTGTAAAAGTTAAAAAATAAACTTATCGAAAAATACAGTCCACTCAATCGAACAACAATCAGGGCAGCAAATAACGTGGACCTACGTTAAAACCCACCATTTTGGTCCTTCGAGCCGGATTGAAATATCGTTTAGAAGTCTTCTAGTCCCAGCGAGTGGAGAAGACAACCATTAAAGGTTCCTGCGAAATTACGTCGAATATAATTGAAGCGAGTACAGCGGTTGGCAACCAGCAGACGGCAGGTGTCGACAAAGAGCAAGTAGGTCCATTCCATTTTCCAAAAATTCCATTTCACTCTCGAATATTTTCAATTTATTAGTTAGTTTTATCCTAGTTTGTCATTCGGATTTGTACGTGCGCAGTATTAAATTTCGAGAAAAATGACGGAAGCTAACGAATCATAAAACGCGAAATCTCTCATAAATAAAAGGGGTATTCTAAAAGCTAGGCTAACAAAATTCGAGTCGCGAATTTCCTAATTTGAGCAACAAGAAACATCTTTGTCCGAATTAAAATTACGCCTAAAAAAGATAGAAGAAACATGGGAAGAGTTCGATAAAATTCAATCAGAATTAGAAATACTAGATGCTTCGCAAGTCAACGAACGCGATGTATTTAAAGAAAACTATTTCAGGGTAGTTTCTAAAGCTTCTACAATGACAGAGTCACTAGAAAAGCTTGCGATGGCAAGCAGACAAACCGAAAGTCCAATTCAACAAGTAAGCAATTCTAATAATGTACTTCCAAATTTACCAACAATGAATGTTCCATTTTTTTCGGGTTCTTACAAGGGTTGGATACCATTTTTCAAAATATATGAGTCAGTCATACATAACAAAATCGACCTGTCAAATGTTCAAAAATTTTACTATTTGCAGTCATATTTGAAAGGTGAGGCAGCGCAGCGTCGATAATCCACATTCAAAATTGTCTAACGAGGAACTCGATTGTGAAATCCATTTCCGTGAAAATACGCGAATCAATTCGAATGGACAATACGAGGTAAAATTACCGCTGAAAGATTCTTATGTCGAATTAGGTCAATCACTGCCGACGGCGATTAAACGTTTACATTTTCTTGAAAAGCGGCTAGCCAGGGCACCCGACAAAAAGGCTCAGTATATTTCCTTTTTTCGGGAGTATGAAAAAATGGGTCACATGACTCGCTTAACTGAAAGGGAAATAAATGGACCCGCCTTATCATATTCCACATCATGTAGTTTTTAAGGATCAAAGTTGCACCACCCGCGCTCGCGTAGTTTTCGATGCCTCGTGCGTTACCTCAACAGGCTTAAGTTTAAACGAAGTATTGAAATTAGGTCCGAAGGTGCAGAGTGATTTATTTGATATTATTGTCTGAATGCGTACTCACAAGATAGCTCTTACGGCGGACATCGAGAAAATATATCGGATGGTTTCAGTAAACAAAATTCATAGACCTTTGCAAAGAATTATTTGGCGCGAGGATCCCTCGCAAGAAATAGCTCATTTTAATTTAAATACGGTTACATATGGACTAAAAAGTTCAAGTTTTTTAGCAACGCGTACACTTAATGAAATCGGGAGAAATTCAACAGATCCAAAAATCCAAAAATCATAATGGAAGATTTTTATATTGACGATCTTATTTCGAGCGCAGAAAATGTTTCTGACGCGATAAAACTTAAGCAAAATGTTTCGGCTACCTTGTTAAAACCAGGTTTTAATTTACGTAAGTGGTGATCGAATGGGCTAAGTGTTCTAGAAAATGATAATTTTAACACAAATTCAGAATTTTGCATAAGGAGCAGCGAGGAGACCAAAACTCTAGGGGTTATTTGGGATCCGATTAGTGATACGCTTTGTTATGCTTTTAATTTATCTATTAAAGCCGATCTAATTACAAAGCGAAGTATACTTTCCGGTGTTGCACAATTATTCGATCCTTTAGGCCTCATTAACCCGTGTGTGGTGAAGGCAAAATTAATTCTACAACAACTTTGGCAAATCCAAGCAGATTGTGATTCCGAAGTACCGCAAGGCATAAAAGAAAATTGGTCAAATTTTTTGGAAAACTTGCACTAGTTGAATGACATAAAGATTGATCGAAAAATTTTTAGCCCGGACTACACTAAAATTGCTTTACACGGTTTCTGCGATTCATCCATGCACGCGTACGGCGCATGCATCTATGCATTGTCCGAAAATTCCTATGGGGAAAGAAAATCAAATTTAATTTGTGCAAAATCGAAACTTGCACCTTTAAAAACACAAACACTACCTAGACTAGAATTATCAAGCGCATTACTTTTATCCCAGTTAATGTCGAAAGTAGTACGAATTTTACGAGTCCCAATTTCCTCAGTTACCTGTAGAACAGATTCTATGATAACGCTTTCATGGATTAATTCGGAACCGAACAAGTGGAAAGCATTTGTTTCGAATCGGGTTTCGGAAATACAAATATTAAGTGAAAATTCATCGTGGAAACACATTGAATCGGAAAATAACCCAGCTGATATTATTTCACGTGGTTTAAACCCATCGGAGTTAAAGAATTGCCAAACATGGTTTCAAGGTCCTACCTTTCTTATCGAGGAAGAAAGCTCCTGGCCTAAAACGCAAATTGTTAATATGCCCGACTTACCTGAGGCGCGAAAAGAAAACATCATTTTATCTTTTACTTTATTAAATAATCTTGACTTAATAGAACGTTTTTCAACTTATCGAAAATTGATTCGTATCACCGCATATGTATTGCGATTCGGCTACAATTTAAGGCACAAAAAGGCAAGGCGATTTAATACACTGCTTCAATGTGAGCTTGACAATGCAATTACCAAATTATGTATCAATATTCAGCATCAAGTTTTTCAGACGGAAATTAAATTTTTAAATTCAAATCAAAACATTCCAAAAGGCAGCAAGTTGCTTGCTTTAAGTCCATTTATCGACGAAATTGGTTTACTGCGCGTAGGAGGACGTTTGAAAAATTCTCGTCTTGCTTTTAATCATAAGCATCCAATTGTTTTGCCCAGCAAACATCATTTCACTAGGCTTTTAATTGAACATTATCACAGAAAATATTTACACGCTGGTACCCAATTTATTCTCGCGCAAATAAGAGAGGATTTCTGGCCGCTGAACGCAAAAAACCAGATCCGCAGCGTTTTGAGAAAATGCATGGTATGCTTTCGTGTAAAACCTTTTTAATGTAAGTCAACAAATGGGTTCATTGCCTCAACCTCGCGTTACTCCCTCTAGACCATTTACATTCACCGGAATTGATCTAGCTGGACCTTATTTTACTAAGGCATCCAAAACTCGAACAAAAATTTTGATCAAAACTTACTTGACGGTGTTTGTTTGTTTGTCATCAAAAGCGGTTCACATAGAGATAATTACAGATCTTACTTCTGAAGCCTTTATGGACGCGTTTAAGCGTTTCGTATCCCGTCGAGGACTTCCAAAGCATCTTTACAGCGATAACGCTAAAAACTTTGTGGGTACGAATAACATTTTTCACAAATTCTACGAAAGCGTTGCTCAAACTGCTAACAATGAAACTCAAAGTAATTATTTCTTGGAAAATCGCATTACTTGGCATTTTATACCCACGAGATCTCCGCATCACGGTGGAATTTGGGAATCTGCTATAAAGTCATTTAAGAATCATTTACAAAAGGTAATGGGTGAAACAAAGTTAAATTACGAACAACTATATATACAGTCGTTGTACAAATTGAAGCTATCTTAAATTCGAGACCTCTCCTTCCCTTATCAAGTGATCCCACGGACCTACAATCTGACGCCAGGACACCTATTAATAGGTGGAAATTTATTAGCCACACCTCAACATGACGTAACCGAAATTCCCAGCAATCGTTTGAAAAATTTCCATCAGTTGCAGCAATTGGTTCAAAATTTTTGGAAGCTTTGGAGTCATTCCTACCTCCATACTTTGCAGCAGCGTGGAAAATGGCACGTAAAATGCGAAAACATCAAAGTGGATGCGTTAGTCCTACTCAAGGACGAAAATTTGCCGCCGTTACAATGGTCAATTGGTAGCGTTGTAGCAGTCCATCCTGGAACCGACAACTTGGTGTGAGTGGTCTCCATACGCACAAGGAATGGGATAGTCAAGCGGTCAATCAGCAAGATATGCCCGTTACCCGTAGACGAGATCAATACTTCTGCGCTTTGAAATCCGCTGGACATTTCAAGGCCGGCGGGATGGTCAATCTTCAAAACTGCCCAGCAACGGCAACATCGCGAGCACCGTAAAAAAAAGTTTGCCTGCAAAAAAGGGATCGGCGCTGCCGACACTTAAGAGAGACCGCGGGACGCTGGGTCTCGACATTACAACCCGTGCTAGAAAACGTTAAGCTTCGTTATTCATTTTCATATGTTTTTTCCGTGGTTTGTTAGTTGTAAAAGTTAAAAAATAAAGTTATCGAAAAATACAGTCCACTCAATCGAACAACAATCAGCGCAGCAAATAACGTGGACCTACGTTAAAACCCACCAATATTTATTAAATTATCTTCCTAATATTTCAATTTTATATATTCACAAATATTTTAAAATTAAATATCATTTAAATTTTAATCTACCTTTTAAAACTTAAAATTCAATTTTTATAATTAATTTTACAGTTATTTAGATAAAAGAAACCACCACTATTTGACAAGTCATTGTGAAGACTACTATCAATCAGCTGACGGAAAAACAATTATTACTTATTGGACATAAAGAATCTTCATCAACCATTGAATTGGAAATGACAACTATACAACGATCTCCGGATCCGATCCGAACCCGGTCCCGAGCCTTGGCCTCCCGCGGAACCACCTCGCTGCGAGACCCAGTGTTTTCCGGTGTTCTCTTCGGTCGCTATTTAACGGTCAGCTCAGAACTGGCACGAACCGGGGGAATCCGACTGTCTAGTTAAAACAAAACATTGCGATGGTCTTAACGTGATGTGGACGCAATGTGATTTGTGCCCAGTGCTCTGAATGTCAAAGTGAAGAAATTCAATCAAGCGCGAGTAAGCGGCGGGAGTAACTTAACTATGACTCTCTTGACAAACGTCGTCGAGTGTGGACGTGCGTTTCGCGGCTCCTCGTAAATCGGGGCTTTTCGCCATTGCCCTTGCGCCATCGAATCCGGGATAGTCGCGTGTGTCGTCTTAACGTGTTGTGTGCGTTCTGTGGCTTTCCCGAGGGCCATTTCGGGCGTTTCGGGACAGATTGTGGGGGACAGTGACAGTGACAACCCCCTCATCTACACTATCTTGGGGCATTTCCAAACCTAATAGGCGCCCCAGCCCTTCACTATTGCAGTAGGATGTCGCAACAGGACAGGGGTTAACCGTCGCATGGCTTCCCAGGGGATTTTCCCTGCGAGGGGTGTGGCCGCAGATACTTGACGGCTGCTAGCCTTTCGCAACATCGCAGACGGCACTGCCGGGGCCCAGTGGAAGAGGGCCCTAGTGCATGCGCGGAATGTGCATATGCAGCCGCGCCCATCCTGAGGCGTATCAGAGGAGTATGGAGCTGGCGGATCGCCGGAAGGCCGAACGCCATCAAAAACCTCCGTAAACTCAAGAGTTACGGCGTATTACAAGCTCAGTTTGAAGCCGAGCAGAAGGAGGCGCCGGACCACCCGACACATTCTCCCGTCCGGTTCGACCGGCCTCCGCAGGAAGGCCCGCTACGGCCGCCCTCACCGCCGACGCGTCTCCGGCGTGGCCCCAGGACCCGGAGGATAGCTGTACGTTTTAGATCCGGCTCTTCCACCAGCGACGGGTCTGCCAGTCCACCATCGCGGAGGCCCGCTTCGTCGCCGTCCCCGCCAGCCGAGGATGGCGACTCCGTGTTTCGGGCCGGGCCGCCTACATCATCGTCCTCATCACTATCGTCCGCCCCCTCCTCTGCCGCGCTGTCACCGGGTGCCTCGGAGACTCCATCGGCTGCCGCCGCCGTGGCGCCCCGAACGGCACCGAGGCCATCCGGGACTACCTCTTCGAGCTCGCGGCCCAGGAAGGAGTCCCTTCCGACATCAGGGACCTCGTCGGGAACATCGCCGGTGGTATCGGGGACGTGGTGTGCTCACTGGAGGCGCTCTACTTGGCTTTGTGGTCGCCTGTCGATGGTCGCCCCGTTGCTGCTCGCGACAAACATTGCGCGGCTGCGGTTCCGATGCGCCCGGGCTCGCGGCGTGCGCACCGATATAAACGTTACCAAGAGCTGTATGGTAAAGACAGGTCTGCGCTGGCGAACCTTATTGTTCGCGGCGTGGACCCCGGCGCTATGGGAGTGGTCCCCTCACAGGGAGAGATCCGTGCCCATTACGAGGCGGTATTCGCTGCGGCAGCACCCGAGGATAGGTAGCCGATCTCGGGCCACAAAACTTCGTCTTTCGGTCTGTATTCGCCTGTTCTCCTGCGGTCCGTGGAGGCCGCCATTCGCTGTCCCAGAGCGTCAGGTGCTGCGGGTCCTGACGGCATGTCAGGGGCCGACCTGAGGAGGCTGAATGTCAGGAGCGTAACGATCCTTTACAACGCTATGCTCCTTACCCGCCGCACCCCACCAATCCTCAAGGGCTGCCGTACCGCCCTCATCCCCAAGGGTGGCGGTGACCCAGCACATGTCGGCTCCTGGCGGCCCATTACTGCCTCAAACATTCTCATCCGAACATTTCATCGGATCTTGGCGGCACGGATGAGCGCTCTGGATTTGCACCCAACGCAGCGTGGATTTCTAAACCTGGACGGCCCCATGGCAAACGCCATTATTTTACAGGCCGTCATCAAAGGCTGCCAGGCCTTTTCAAGGCCTTACTGTGTAAGCGCCCTCGACCTACGGAAAGCATTTGACACGGTCCCGCATGCTTCCATCGAGAGGGCGCTGCACAGATTCGGTATCGAGCAACCACTCATCGACTACCTGATGGACGGCCTGTCTGGCTGCGCAACTTCTATTCTCGTCGTGGGCGCGCGCGTCGAGGGAATCCCGCTCCTACGCGGCGTTAAGCAGGGCGACCCGCTTTCTCCAGCCCTGTTCAACATCGTCCTTGACGAGCTGATGGTGTGGCTGTCCCGCATGCCGACCGAAGTCGGCGTCGGGACAGGCATGCTCTAAAATGCTCTAAAATCACTGTCAAGCTTGCCCCGGCCTTGAAGAAATTGTACCTCGCCACGCAGGTTCCACTGTTTATCGGGGCAAAGGTTGTCCTCGTCGTCGAGGCCGATCAGCTTCATGGGGGCAGACCCGCCATCTATAGATTCGCTCAAGGACGCCATGGGTCGCCTGCTAAAAGTGCCCATCAAGCCCCATCTGCGTCTGAGGCTACTTCCCTCAGTACTTGTTCTCTCTGCAGAATCCCAGGGTGACGCGGGCCACACTTCATCGGGCGAATAAGATCGTCCGCAAGACTGTTAAGTGCGCATTGCACTTGCGCTCACAGACGCCTAACGCTTTGCTATACGCGGTCAAAAAGGCTGGGGGGGCGCGGTCTCTTCTGCCTCTCCGGGAGGATCCCCGATATTCTGCTGGGCCGGCTGGAGAGACTGGGCTTGCACGACGACCTAGCTAGCTGCCGCCCTCCGGTCCGACTACGTTAAATCCCGGTTGGCGGACAGCATCCGATCATTTGGTCGCGGGGCAGCGCAGGGGGTGTACTGGGGCAGCGCCTTAGCGGCTCGTACAGTGGTGCGGGTCTCAGCGGTCACTGTACGAACGCGGCGGCCAGCCGGTAAATCACAGACTCCCCACAGGGATGGTCCAGTGAGGACCACGTTCACCCTACCTACCGTCGGCGAACTCCACAACACCCGCATCCCGGCCCCTGCGCGGATGTGCAGGGCCGGAAGCCACAGAGTGGAGACTCTCTCCCATGTTCTCCAGCGATGTCCGGCCACGCACCACCAGCGTATGAAGCGGCACGACCTGGCGGTTAACATCGTCGCTAAGGCGTGTCGCTCCAGGGGCCTAGACGCCCACGTGGAACCGTCCATCCCGGACAGAGAAGGGCAGCTTCATAAGGCCGACATTGGTATCCGGGGAGACGGTCGTACCACTGTGGTAGACGTGGGCGTCCACTGGGAGTCCCCAAGACCGCTCTCGGACCACGTTGCCACCTATTCCACCGCCCCGTTTTTGGGGGCGGTGAAGGCCGCATATCCAGGTGACACGATCTCGGTCCGGGCTATAATCTAGGGGCTCGAGACACATGGTGTCCGCTCAACGACGGTGTGGTTGGGAGTCTGGGGCTGCACCCGTCAGTCACACTCAGCCTCGTTTTGTGCGTGCTGGAGGGCGGCTGTATGATCCACCGGTGACATCTGTGGCTCGCCGAGCCAGGGTGGCGGGGGCCACGCCGCTTTGCGGGGAGGGGTGCTCCTTGGCACGTGCGTGGCCTGTCCTGATTGTGCCGTACTGACCGCCTTGTTGCGCGACGCACACTGGGGCCAATGACCTCCAAACTTGGCATAAGCATAAATATATGAAATATCAATAAGAAAATCGCCATATTGTTAATCGTATTCCTAATATATATGCCTACAATAAAACAAATATCTTAGGCCAATAGAGCACTATATCTACTTGCCACTCTCAGTCAAAAGTAGTTTGCCGAGAAGGCCGTATGTTCGTTTTTGCCTTAGTGTTTTCGAGTGCATATTCATTTTCGTTTGTTTTGGTGAAAAATTCTTTAAATTTATACTTTTTTATGATGGAGCCGTCTAGTTCAGGTGAGTACTATAATTTGCAGTGTTAAGGTGGCTGATACTTTTCGATTTCCCAAGAAACGGTTAGAGGTTTAGTTTGGTTCCAAGTTCGTCCAAACTTTCATTTTGGTGTGGCTATAATCTATACTATCTAGACAATTAAGGCAAACTTTAAAATGTTGCAACCTTTTTGCACTTTTGTTTAAAATAACCATTTAAATAGGCAAAGTCAGTGCTTCTGAAAAGTACATATTTTCGTACGGATAAAAACCTCAATGTTTATTGCTTTTATTACTTGCAGGTGCGAGCTCAGCTGTTATTTTCATTGTTCGGAGGGAATTTTACAATATTTTAAAAAGTTCTGAAAAGAGAAACGTAGAAGAAAAGTTTAATTTTTTGAGGGAGCATGTTAGAGAAAGGATAAAATGTCCTGAGGAGAATCTTAAAGAACTTGATCAAAGATTGTCGTATTTTAAGTCACAATTTAAGAGCAGATGGATGAAAGTAGGCAGGGTGGAGGATAAATTTACAAAAAATAATCAACATTGGTTGGATACTTCTATTTCTTTTCTAAATTATGCAATAAAAACACCAAAACAAATGGGTGGCCCAAAAATCAACTTTGAAGAGAGCGTAAAAAGACCGAAGTTTTGCGAAAATGTACCCCACTCGAGGAATTGAGGTATGCAACCCAGATGACTTTAAGGGCAGCGGGACAAACACATGCCTCACTAACCAAACTAACCAAAACGGGCAAGTAAATATAGAAAGGCGTTCATGAAGATGGAAGAAAGTAAATGTCGTCTAATATCAGGTGAAGATGCTCTAGCTTTATTGGTGGACGCCAAGTTGTCAAGACACCAGTTTTGCTTATTTAGAAGACCAAGAAAAATTTCCTTCTAATAAAGTTGTGCAAGCAGAAAAGGAAAAAATGCTATCCAAATCAGGAGCACATAAAAGTAACTGAGGTATTAGCAGAAGTTCAGTTACAAGCTTTGCTCAACCACACTGCAGAACGCCTATTGATGACTATACAAGGTAATATCAATTTACTCAATGACGAACAACGAAAAAAGCTTTGTTTAATTAAGAAGTGGGGTCGCGATGGAAGCTCAGGTCATAGTTCTTATAAGCAGGCGTTTCATGGATCTGAATCGAGTGATTCAGCTGTTTTTATAACATCACTTGTTCCTCTTCATCTTATTTGCGATCTAGATAGTAAGAACCCATTAGTGATCTGGCAGAATCCTTGTCCATCATCCACACGATACTGTAGACCTGTGAAAATTGAATTCATTAAGGAATCAACGCAAGTGTCTTTAGCTGAAAAAAGTAGAGTGGATAAAGAAATAGATACACTAAGCAGCACTGATTTATCTCTCGGGGGCAAATCAATTTCAGTCGCTCATAGGCTTACTTTAGCAATGATCGATGGCAAAGTATGTAACGCCCTAACAGAGACCTCATCTACACAACAATATTTGCGGAGCAAGATCGCAAGAATTCAATTCAATTGACAAAATGGTAAACAGAAAACCTGCAATTCGGGATATCAGTATTACACGGTTGGATTCGTTTTTTTGAATGTCTTTTACATTTATCATATAAAATTCCAATTGAAAAGTGGCACGCCCGCGGAAATGATAAAGAGATAGTTGCAGAAACGAAAACAAGGATTCAAAAGCTGTTTAGAGAAAAAACCGGTATACTCATTGATAGACCTAAACCCGGTTTTGGCAACTCGACTGACGGGAATACCGCTAGACGCTTTTTCAAGAACCCTGAGCTCTCTGCCGAAATTACAAATATTGATATCAACCTGATCAGGCGCATGCATACAATATTAACATGATACTGCAAGACTTTTTGCGCAGAAGTACCCCTGGTACCACATGCCCCCCACAGTCCACAAATTCCTCATTCATGGGCCCGAAATAATAGCCCATGCTTTACTACCCTTTGGCCAATTAACCGAAGAGGCTCAAGAAGCGCGAAACAAGGATTTTAAAAGATATAGAGAACACTATTCTCGAAAATGTAGCCGTAAAAAATCCAATGAGGATATTTTCAATTTACTTTTATTGAGCCCAGATCCTGTAATAACAAGCAAGAGGAAGATATTGACAAAAAAACATCAACGTTTGCCAAGGGAAGCTCTGGATTTACTAGTATCTACACCCCCACCTGATAATGAAGATCTTGACAACGAAGAACCATTGGACTTACAGAATGATGCTAATAGTGATGACATCTACCCGTCTTCCAGCAATGATAATGATGATAGTGATGATTATGATGACTAATAATTATTATATTCATGATTTTAATGATAATAGTGATGATTATGATGACTAATATGTGCACTATTATTATAGATTTTGGAATAACATTTCTTTTTATAGGCAACTTTTTTATATGACATTAGTCATTTTTTAAATATTTACTACGTTTGAGGAGAATTTATGCCAAGTTTTGAGCTCTCCTGCCGCCAATAATGGCTACACTCCCTTTTTTGTCTTTCTTCCTTTCTAAATGGCCACTGCGGCTGAAATGAGCAGTATAGTTTGTTCTTCTCTTTAAGTATGTATGTTCTTTACTATGCATATTTTGAATAAACGTTTTGATAAACAAATGCCTCGTCATCTAATTAGTGACGCGCATGAATGGATTAACGAGATTCCCACTGTCCCTACCCACTATCTACCGAAACCCCTGCCAAGGGAACGGGCTTGGAAAAATTAGCGGGGAAAGAAGACTCTGTTGAGCTTGACTCTAGTCTGGCATTGTAAGGAGACATGAGAGGTGTAGCATAAGTAGGAGATTGCAAAATCGCCGGTGAAATACCGCTACTTTCATCGTTTCTTTACTTACTCGGTTAGGCAGAACGCGTGCGCCGTTCGCTCACAAAGCGACGGCTGTCACGGTATTCTCGAACCAAGCACGCAGAGTGGTATGCGGAAACCGTGTGCCAGCGTCGGACGGATCAGCGGGCGGTTCGCGCGCGCGGTCATTCGCGTTACCGTTTTACGCTCCCGTGTGATCTCATTCGCTACTGCTCTTTGCGTGCCCAGCTGGAAGCTGAACAAAACGAGGCTCCGGACCACTCACTCCCCCGCTCGATTCGACCGGCGCTCACAGGCGAGCCCGTTGCGGCCGCCTTCGCCGCTGGCGCGTCCCCGGAGGGGCACCAGGACTCGGAGGATGGCCGTCCGGTTTTGATCGGGCTCCTCCCCTGGCGATCAGTCCGCCAGCACGCCATCACGGAGGGCTGCCCCGTCGTCGTTCCCGCCGTTGGAGTGTGGCGACTCCGTGTTCAGGGCCGGGCTGTCCTCCTCGTCATCGCCGTCAGCATCGTCCGCCCCTTCCTCCTCCGCGTCTTCTCCCGGCGCTCCGACTGCTTCGCCTGCTGCCGCCGCCGCGGCGCCCTCCGCCTCCCAGACCGGTGCCTTTGCTGCTGGGGCCGCACCGGGTGGCACTGAATCCATCATTCGCGGCGTGGACCCCGGCGCCTTGAGAGTGGTCCCTCCAGATGGAGAGATCCGCGCGCATTATGAGGCTGTCTTCGCGGGGGCCGCGCTTGAGGACAGGCAGATTATATCGGATTACAAGACACTGGTACGGGGTCTGTATTCGCCTGTCCTCCTGCGGTCCGTGGAGACAGCCATCCGATGCCCTAGGGCGTCCAGTGCCGCTGGTCCGGACGGCATGTCGGGGGCCGACTTGACGAGGCTGGATGTCCGGAGCGTGGCGATCCTTTACAACGCCATGCTCCTGACCCGCCGCACACCATCTATCCGCAAGGGTTGCCGTACCACCCTGATTCCTAAGGGTGACGGCGACCCTGCTGATGTCGGTTCCTGGCGGCCGATTACCGTCTCTAACATACTTATTCGAACCTTAGAGATTTACACCTCTCAGCGCGATTTTCGAAGTCTGGGACCATGGCAAACGCCATCATTTTGCAGGCCGCCATTAAGGGCTGCCGTGCCTCCTCAAGGCCATACTGTGTCAGCGCCCTCGATTTGCAGAAAGCATTCGATACCGTTCCGCACACATCCATCGAGAGGGCGCTGCACAGGTTTGGGGTTGAGCAGCCCGTTGTTGACTATCTGATGGACGGCCTGTCAGGGTGTGCCACTTCCATCCGCGTCGAGGGCATCCCGTTCCTGCGGGGCATAAAGCAGGGCGACCCCCTCTCTGCCATCCTGTTTAACTTAGTCCTCGACGAGTTGATGGTGTGGCTGTCCCGTATGCCGACCGGGGTCGGCATCGGCGAACGTAGGGTCAATGCCATGGCATACGCGGACGACCTGCTCCTTTTGACCCCGTCAACGAGGGAAATGCAGGTCCAACATTACCGTTAAGCTTGCTCCGGCCTTGAAGAAGCTGTATCTGGCCACCCAGGTCCCTCTATTCATCGGGGCCAAAGTTGTCCCTGTCGTCGGTGCCGACTCCGCTTTTAAATACCTTGGCCAAAAGTTCGGCTTCATGGGGACGGACCCACCATCATTGGACTCGCTAGGGGACGCCATGGGTCGCCTGCAGAGAGTGCCCCTCCAGCCCTACCAGTGCCTGAGGTTGCTGCAGGAATACATACTTCCTAAGTACCTGTTCTCGCTGCAGAACCCGGGAGTGACGCGGGCCACACTAGATCGGGCGGATAAGGTCGTCCGAAAGACCGTCAAGAGCGCATTGCACTTGCCCTTGCAAACCCCCGATGCCCTGCTGTACGCGGCCAAAAAGGCTGGGGGCCTCGGCCTCTTCTGCTTGTCCGGTAGGATCCCTGATATCCTGATGAGCTGGAGAGGCTGGGTTTACATGACGACCCCCAGCTAGCTGCCGCCCTCCGGTCCGACTACGTGGTTGGAGTCAGATCACGGTTGGCGGACAGCATACGGTCATTTGGCCGTGGGGCACCACAGAGGGCTTACTGGGGGCAGCGCCTTGGCGGCTCGTTCAGTGGTGTTGGTCTCAGCGGCCACTGTGCGAACGCGGCGGCCAGCCGGTGGATCACGGACCCCCCTCAGGGCGCTCCCGGCCCCTGCGCGGATGTGCGGAGCCGGATGCCGCCGTGTGGAAACTCTTTCCCATATCCTCCAGCGGTGTCCGGTGACGCACCATCAGCGAATTAAGCGGCACCACCTGGCGGTCGACATCTTCGCTAAGGCGTGTCGCTCCAGGGGCCTAGTCGCCCACGTGGAGCCGTCGATCCGGGACAGGGAAGGGCGGCTTTATAAGCCTGACCTTGTCATCCGGGGAGACGGTCGTACCATGGTGGTGGACGTGGGCTTCCACTGGGAGTCCCCAAGACCGCTTGTTACCACTTCGATCACAAGGTGGCCACGTATTCCACCTCTCCATTCTTGGAGGCGGTGAAGGCCGCGTATCCGGGCGATGTGATCTCGGTCCGAGCGATTATCTTGAGGGCTCGAGGCACTTGGTGCCCGCTAAACGACGGTGTGGTGGGGAGTTTGGGGCTGCACCCGTCAGTCGCCCTCAGCCTGGTTTCGTTCGTGCTGAAGGGCGGCTGCATGATTCACCGGCATTTCAGGGCCGCCGTGTGGGACGACCGACCGCTCTGACCCCGTCAACTGTGGTCCGCTGAGCCCCGGCGGGGGCCGCGCCCCGCTATGGGGGTGGGCCTGTCCTGTCATGCTGTGCAGCCTACCCTGAAAATAGCGGTTTTTCCGAGCGTCCAACCCTGTGGTGTGTTGTGTCCCGTGTGTGGAGTTTCCGTACGTGCCGTGAACCATTTTGGGGTGTCTACCCCATCCCGCAGGGGAGTTATGGGGTAAAATAGCGCCGCCACGTGCCAGTTAACCTTAAAACCTGCCGCGTGCGTCGATCCTTCTCGAGTTTTCTAGAACACTCGAACATATTGTAGCACGCCCGCCCTCTTGTCCGGGGAGGGCCGTTTTCACCTCTAATCGGGGTTATTCAACCCACCCTTTAGTGCCCCTAAAATCGGTACCTCCGAGTGCCAAAAGGGCCGTACGAACTACCCGAAAATCGGCGGAATCTAAAATCGAATCATTAGGAGACCAGGAGCAGCGAGGAGGTACAGCGTTTTTGGCAGACTTTGAGACGCCATATCTCGGCTACCATTTGTAGTAGCCCCGTCGGGGAGGTACCATCCTCCAATACCCTCGTGGGAAGTTTAGATCCCGAGTTATCCCTCTCCAAAGTCGACACCGGAAGCGAAAATATCGTTTTTTCCAACCGCCCCCCTCCCTTACTATTGAGCCTAGGATCCCTCTTTTCGTACCATTAAATCGACCCCCCTCAGACTACATCCTCCAACAGGACTTTCCCACCGTAGCTGTACCAACCCTCAATTATAGGGGTGTGAAGTTCACCAAAAACCAACCACCCCCGATTTTCGACTGGATTGGGCTTCCTAGATGCCAATTGACATCCTGGCTCCGTCAGAACATCTGCCCCAATTTTTCTTCGAAATTCGGCTATAGCTACTTCAGCTATTTACTCCACCATTGCCGAGCTTCCGCACTTGGGACAACTACCGACCGCCGCAGCAACAGCGGCAGCTACGGCCATCCATCGGAAGCGCGCTTAGCGATGACCAAGTGACCCGATTTGTGTTTGTGTCCTACCGTTCGCGGTTTTTTTTAGTGCCCTGTCGGTGTTTTCTTAAACTTTTACTTAGCTCCTACATTCAGGAACTAATCCGACCGGCAACTTATCAGAGTATCAGTGAGTGTGAAATTCACCAGCTTTGACATGGCGACCGCAACTCATATCTGTGTTGGATGTGGAAGATCTTACCCAAGGGGTAATAGTCTCGCTCAACACAGGAGGAGATACTGCAGGGGTGACGCTGCTGCAGCGCCCAATCTATGCTGGAATTCTTGGCGGGAGTTTCCAACATTTGCCGGCCTAGAACAACATCGCAGAAGAGCACACCCAACCGACTACCAGAACAGCCTCGAGGCCGCTGATCGCCGCCATAGTGAGCCAATTTCTGGGCTGGAGCGCGCCTCAATATGCCTGGAGGAGCTGGCCTACGAGTTCGATGAGATCAGAAACCTCCGCAAGCTACGTTTGTATTCTGCGCACTCATCGCCTCGCTACGGCCCGCTTGAGGTCCCGGCCGGCCCCGTGCTCCATCCAGCGGGGTGCATTACCTTGCCGTAGTTTCGGGGCACGCCGTCAGTCGCCTGCCACGCCGCTTCGTCGGAGCCTCAGGGTGAGGCGGAAGACCGTGAGATTTGAATAGCCCACTAGTCCCTGGCCGTGACGGCGGCCCAGACTCCGCCCGGGTCCGCGTCGCCTGGCCATTCGCAGCCGTCTTTGGCCGATGAGCTGGGTGCCGCAGTGCTGGCGCGGCCTGCTGGGTCCCCGCCTCCCGGTCCGCCGTCTGGCCACTCGTCCAGTGATGGTGGGGGCTCGGCGGGCGCTGGGGGGGATCCGGTCAGACTCTATCTGTTCGAGCTCATCGAGCATGATTCCGTGCCCGAGGCGATCCGCCGGCTGGTCTTGCGACTGGTTTCGGAGGATGAACCTCAGTCAGCCACATTAGATAGCCTGTATAAGGCTCTTTGGACACCCAAGGCCGCCCCTGCTGCCGTGGACCGCCCGGCTCCTCGCGCCGCGCCTGCCGTGGCCCCCGCCTCCTTGGCTGCTCGCTCCCGTCGATTCCACCGCTACAAGAGGTACCAAGAACTATACAAGGAAGACAAGTCATCTCTGGCCAGTCTCATCGTCAAGGGTGTTGATCCGGGCGCCATCGGCGTCACACCGACCGAGGATGGTGTACGAGCGCACTATCTTCAAGTGTTCGCCGCCGACGCACCAGAAGATAGGCACGAAATATTTGATATGAAGGCCCCTACACCCGGCCTGTACTCGCCGATTTTTCTGGAAACTGCAGGCCGCAGCTTCGAGTCCGAAAGTTTCCAACGCGGCTGGACCCAACAGAACATCCCAATCAGGCGGGTCGTCAAACAGGGGGATCCACTTTCCCCTCTGTTGTTCAATCTTGTCCTCGATGAACTCATGGCCAGGCTCAACAACCAACCTACCGGTTTAGAGATCGCTGGATCCACCATCTCCACCATGGCATATGCAGATGATCTGCTTCTCCTTACGCCTTCTACCAGAGAGATGTAGATCATGCTGAGGACCTGCCAACGCTTCTTCGATGCACGCAGCATGGAACTCAACCTAACAAAATGTTCTAATATCACCGTCACTTCACCTGGCCAACCTGTAGCGGTCTATTCTTCACCGTTAGCGCTTCCGCCGATTCGTCAAGAACCCTCGTAAAATTTTCGAACGGGAGGGTCTCTTTAGTAACACAGCCAATTTTTTTTATTTAGGATCTTATTGCACTTGTACGTTACTAGGTACAGTTAGCACAAGCCATTAAAAGCATATTTCTAACGTAGTATTGGGAAATTTCGTGTAGTGGTGATTACCTTCTTCCAATCCTATATATAATGCCCCTGCGTCGTCTTTGCTGGTCTTGTGGCGGCATTACACGCCAGTGCATGTAGACATGTTTGCATACTTCCTTAGGCTGAGACCTTAGTACTTCTTGGATGGCTAGAGGCTGCTCGGAGTTGTAAGCCATTGCTTTCGTTCGTCCTGGTATATTCCTGCGACTTCCCTCGCACTCGAGACTCCGTAGCATTGCCTGTCTCTATTCTAGTTGTCGCTCCTTAAAAGGAGAGCGATCAAATCAGTATCCAAATCTTTAAGAGAAGATATGCACCCCATGGTTATTTCAGGTTAGTTGGTTGCTGTTCCCTGTATCCGAGTTGTTATGCATAGAGGGAGCATTTTAGTACCTACCTGGCTGTTATTTTTACACATCTCCCTGGTTCTTGACTTAGAAGTGGAAGACTTTTAGTATTTGGTTTGCCGGCATTGTTTACGTCCATCGCCTTCCATCACCTGACAGGTTCTTACCTCTCAATCTCAGGGTCGTGAAAAAGAAACGCATTAATTAATTAAATTCGTAATTTAATAGTGAGGTAAGACAATGCCTAGGCTAGCTCGTCAAGAATCAAGAAAAATTAATAAAGTAGAAAAAAAAAACTAAATCAAAGCCAAGTTGGAAGGCGGTGAAGGGCACCTCGGTCAGTCAGGGAAGGCGGTAGGTAGGCGCCACGTGATTCAAAAAAGGTAAACTTATCAACCCGAGGTTCCAACCCGTAAAGGAAATAAACAAGTGAATCACGAACAATAATTTATTTCCTCCAACCTGGTGGTAGGTGTGAGTGTCAAATCTCACCTTCAAGTTTTGGCGGTGCAATGGAATGTAAGACACTATAATTTAAGGCTATAAGTTCCGCAAACCGTTCTTGAAGAGAACAGGCCACTTAAGCTACCCAAACCTCAAGATGTCCCGAACGTTACACAGCTGTCTGTCACTATCCCGGGAACCAAGCCAAGATGGAATGGTGGCTCAATGGGACAGCCGCAGGTGGGCAGTCTCAGTTAACCCAGCAAAGTCCGTCCGGAAAGCCTGCTGCTCGATAGGGGAAACTCCGCAACTAAACATGTACCCAAGAGACAGCATACACTGCAAGACACCAAGTCTGGTCTGGTATTCCGGTGAAAGAAGAAACCACGTGGAAGGTTTGCGGGAAACGGAGCAACAATACGTACAATACTAATTAAAAAAAAACCCTAAAATAAAATCGGCATAAATTGAGGAACACTGATTAGGTGGCGAGATGGTTCCAAAAGGTAACTTACCTCGATTCGAGGGTTTTCTGGAAATGTGGGGCAATGACAATTCTTTTCAAAATCCCTCGTTGAGGAAGATTCCCATTCCAAACTCCAAATAGATCCAAAAGTATGGGAAATCATAAATTAGTGACCAATTTACATATCCCCTCTTATTGGGGTAGCACTACCGGCTCAAAAAGAAATCGGTCGCACAAAAGAAAACCTACCACACCCCAAGCTTCAAAAGCTAGCGTACAAAATGCCGGACGATCCAGACAACCAGTTTTATTAAAAGGCTAAACGGGCACCAAAAAAATTCACAGAAAATCGAGGAAGAATAGGTTAAGAAACAAAACAATGTTTACTAGGCTCGCCAAAGAATACCGAAGCAATGAAAAGCTAATGTGGTCCCTAGTCTCATAAGGTGACAGATGGTAATGGTTATGACTCCTTCTAATGCGCAACTAATACTCTGTTTTTTGCATTAGTATCTCTCAGTAAACCAGTGTCACTTAAGAGAAAACCAAGCGAACAAGGGGCAACGCACACAACCGCTGGAGCATAAAATATTTATGGTTCGGCAACACAATCGGCCGGGGAGTACAAGTCCGAAACTAAAGAAACTTAGTCTACAAAAGAACGTGTGTTCAAATCGCAAAATCGATATGAACCTAATAAACAAGAATTTTAATTGTTAAGAAGCACTCGCCAAACAGCAAAAGGTGAAGGAAATGGACAGTACAATTAATTCTACAAGGTACTAACAAAATAAACCCGTTACTTCGCAAATGTGCCAGCACTTGTACATTAAAAATGCTAAATCTTACCATTGCAATATGAAACCGACACACTCCCCCCTTCCTCCGTCAGAGGTGAACACCGATCGACACATGGACTTCCACCAGAACAGCAAAATAGCGTACAACTTGCCGAAACGCCCGAAGAAAAAAAACAACAACTTACAACTAGTGAAACAGCAGTATCGCGCGCACTCTTGTTGCGCTCGACACTTCCTAGTGGAGCCTGCGCATCCACTAATACCAATTGAATAATTTTGACAGGTTAATCCCTAACCCACTACTGTCGCACATCAGACACTACCACACCTAAGGCGGGCCACTTGAATACCAGTAGCCGAGACCTCCCATAAATTGATTGGCTCGCCGAAGCTACCATTCGGGCCAATCTCGAGCCCCCCAATACTAAGCTCCACGCCAAAGACATCCATCGCACTCACCAACACATACCTGCGAGACGCAGCAGTGAAACCGCACGACACCCATTGGGCCAGAGAGCCGTATAAAAAAGCCGAAAAAAAAAATTAAAAAAAGGTTAGCTATACCCAAGTGATCCCCAACAACAGCGCAACGACGAATCCACCGGAAGCAGAAGGGAAAACCTCCAGACTAGAGTGGTAATACTAGGCCGTCGGTAATCTATATACCGCGATTTTAAGTCGACCTAGTAGGCTAAAATTGCACAGGTTACTACAGCGGTAAACAAGTCTCGTGTATTAGCCCTCACAACAGCCCAAAGGATTACACCTCCACCACCAAGCGAAACCGACGCACGCGGCCGCGCAAGATCAACCTGGCATAACAAGACCAAAGCCACTAATCGGGAAGAGCTCTACCTTGTTGGTGATAACTCTCCAACACTTTCAGTATGATTTAGTATATAAAAAAAAGCTTACCAAATCTGTCAAAAGAATAACAAACTGGTGATACATGTACAGCCTTCAAACAGCAACTGAAAAGTTTAGAGACAGAAAATTCATAAACTTCAGTGCTTATTAATAAGTAAGTAACCCACCTCTAACCCACGAAAACAACTGTCTGAAGAATAGATTGTAAATCCAAACCAGTTGTTCACCGAGATTAAATCAATCGTCATCAGAAGCAAAATAAGTAGGTTTTAAATCTTTAACATGCCAAACACCCGACGACCTACCCTGACTATTCGTCAACTCATACGTCCAACCTCCTATTCTACGCTTAACCGTGAAGGGACCTATAAATTTTGAACAAAGTTTAGCGTTGAGGTTTTTCGACGCGTCGGAGAGAATTTTATTTTTCCTCCAAACTGATCTCCGACCTGATAGTGAACTGGTCTCCTACGCAAATTGTATATTTTACGGGATCGGTCCGCCATTCTAGCTATACGGGCTTTGACATCCTCAAAAAGTTTTCTATAACCTATTACGCGTGCTTTCATCTCGGTCTGTACTTCAACTCGATCATCATTACCATTGTTAAACATATAACCGACATACTCTCGTCCAATATTGACAAAGTATGGGGTATAACCTGTGGTTTCACTTCGAGAGGTTCTTATAGCGCATCCAATGGCAGCAAGATTTTTGTCCCATTTTTTGTGATTCTCTCCCAAATATATGGGAACCATGGTTTTCACAATCTTGTTGTACCGGTCAACAGGGTCCGCCTGCGCGTGGTAATATGCGGTATACGAGATTTTCACATGATACCTGGAACACAAGGCTTTAAATTCCTTGCTTCTCATTTGTTTGCCATTGTCGCAAATGAGGAACTGAGGCACTCCATACACCAGAAATATTTGTTCTTCCACGAAACGACACCGGGCGCTTGAAGTAGTGCTCCGTAATGGACACAGAGCAACGAACTTGCTGAAGTAATCGCATACTGTAAGGAGGTAGGAGTAGCCATTCTTGCTTCTGGGATATGGTCCCATAAATTCAAGGCTTATCATTTGCCATGGCCGGTTTATCTCAGGTCGTGTACCCATATGACCTGCTGAGGCCTTTTGCTCCGGCTTGTGTTGGGCACAAATGCGACAACTACGAACATACTTCCTTACATCTGCTCTCATCTTCGGCCAAAAATATTTATTATGAATTTTCCAATAATTCTTAGAAGTTCCAACATGACCGGAAACGGGCTCGTCATGATACTTCCTAAGGATTTTATTTCGGTGATCCTTGGGTACTACAATCTTCCAATAGTCAGACTGCGCAGTAAGTTCTGGAATCGGACACTTTACATATTTATATACAATATTATTCTCCACACGCCATTGAGGAAATTGCCATCTTCCTATACCACGCATCAGTACTACTGCCAAAATCAAGGACTTGCTCAGTGCTCGTACTAACAACTTCCACGTTGATCGGGACACTTCTCGAAAGAAAATCCGGAACAACATTATCTTGCCCTTTTCGGTGTACAATGTCAAAATCATAGGGTTGCAAACGAAGAGCCCATCTGGCCAATCTTCCGGTTGGGTCTTTCAGATTATTAAGCCAAATGATTGAAGCACGGTCTGTGACAATAGTAAAATGGCTCCCTTCAAGATAATTGCGCAGTTTTTCGACAGCCAGAATGACACCTAAACACTCACGCTCAGTAGTGGAATAATTACGCTCCTGTTTTGTCAACGAACGTGATAAGAAGCAGATTACCTTTTCTCCGTCGCCCGATTCTTGGGTCAGAACAGCGCCAAGTCCATAAGCAGAAGCGTCGGTGTGAAGGACAAAGGGTTTCGAGAAATCTGGACATGTTAATATAGGAGCTGAGGCAAGTGCATTTTTAATATGATTAAAGGCAGCCTCGCAATTGCTATCCCAGACGAAAGAGGCACTCTTGTGGGTCAATTTGGTTAACGGCGCGATCAGGGTGGACAAATCTGGCACAAATCTTTGGTACCAACCAACCATACCTAGAAATCTCCTAATCTCTGTAATATTCTTGGGCGGAGGAACCGTCATTATGGCTTCAACTTTTCTGACATCTACATGAAGACCTTTTGAGTCAACTACCAATCCTAAATAATTAAGGAAGGGTATACAAAACTAACACTTCCCATGGCTTTATGTTAAACCTGCTTTCATTAGGCGATCAAATACCTTACCCAAAATGATTAAATGCGTTTCAAAGTGGGGAGAAATTATTATAATATCGTCCAGATACACCAAAACATACTGTTCTAAATCTGAGCCGAGGACGGCATCGATAAGTCTCTGCCAAGTTGCCGGTGTGTTAGTAAGCCCGAACGGCATTCGCTTGAACTGAAAAAGTCCCCGTTGTGGTACTGTAAATGCGGTATACTCTCGACACTCCTTCTTCACTCCAACTTGCCAAAATGCCGACTTAATGTCCATGGAATTTAAATATCTGGCTCCACGCAGCCTATCCAAAATTGATGGTAAAGGGTATGCGTCTTTCTTAGTAACCTTATTAAGTGCCCTGTAGTCTATACAAAATCGATAGGCGTTGTCCTCTTTGGGCACAAGAAGTACTGGTGAAGACCAAGCGCTCTTAGAAGGCTCGATGACATCCATTTCAAGCATTTTCTTAACTTCTTCATCAAGGATCTTCTGCTTGAAGGGTGAAACGGGATAATATCGCTGTTTAATGGGCTTAACGTTCTCCTCTAAGACAATCTCATGAGTCGCCACTGTAGTATACCTCAAACCTTTGCTCATTCTTTCAAATTTTTCATCCACTAAAGAGTTCAATCTTTCTCGTTGGTCCTCAGTCAAAGTGCTCTCGTCCGTAATACCACAAACCTCCACCATAGGGTATTCTCCAAAACGCCACTCGTTCCTTTTCAAATTCGGTACTACATCCATTGAAATCCAAAAATCGGTTCCCAAAATTGGCGTCTTTACGGATCCAATACTCCGACAAGTATTTCCGTTCGCAACAGAGCACAACGTTTTCCGAAGGGTATCCAACTTCAAACCTAAATGCATCAATGTCATATAACCTGACTTCCCAACTAAAGTGGCACTACTCCCAGAGTCTAACAAACCCGGAATGGGATGTCCCAAAACGGTAACCTCTACATGCGGTCTCTGATCCTGATTTGAATGGGATATTACGTAATCAATCAATGCTTGCTACTGAAGAAAAGCAGAAGTGTGTGCATTATCGGTCACATTCACAGGGGACACCAACCGACCACTTAATTCCCCTAAGTCTCGTTTTTTGAGCACTCTGGACAGTTTCTAATAGTATAACCTGGCTGCTTGCATCGAAAACAAAGTAAGCGACGTGATTGAGGACAACTGGATCGTCTGTGACCCGTCTGGCCGCAATTCCAACACTCAATTGGTCTCCTTGGGAAATCACAGCGAGCCTGCGCCCTAGGACTCTGGACTGCAGTCTCCACCGCTCTGACCTGAACAGGACGGTTTGCAGTTTGCCGACGATACGCCAAATGAGGTTCCTGCACTAGACGAGGATGCGGTGGGGGACAGTATTGTTGTGCGCGCCAGTGTATTTCCTCGGCAGCTCTTCCCTTTTCTAAAAGACTCTCGACAGTGGCGATTTCTTGAAAGCTCAAGGCTACCTGTAAGTGTGGTAATAGATTTCTTCTAATAATGTTAACTTGCTCGCTCTCGGACGGCTTCCTAGAAGACAATTTCATAAAAAGATTTTGCATCCTTGTAACATATATTAACAATCGTTCATCTTGACCTTGAGTACGTCTCTTAATATCGTCCAATAAATCTTCGTCGTAGTTCAGAGGCAGAAATGCATCGCGGAGCTTTTGTTTTAAATCGGGCCAGTCAAGGAACAACCGCCTTCGGGGCGTATACCAATCTCGTGCATCTCCTCGTAAGCTGAACGGAACAACTCATCTTCAATCACTCCTCTTGACTCTATGTCTTCAATAAATGAAGTGACACTGCCACTACCATTAAAGAAAACGTTCCATTTGTGTATTTGTACGAATGATCCTGAGGATCGAGGCACATCTCTCTCATTATACAAGGCTGCATGAGACGGTGCACCAAAGTGGATCACTGGGTTTGTAATTAAGGATATGCTGCCATTTGGTCTAGAAGTACTGTTTCCTCCGGATTGAGAGCACGTTTGCATCATTGGTACCGCGCTTGAGTCAGCATTAGTCGCAAATGATACTCGACGAGTACTAGAAGTTGCCTCCTCAGTCATAAAAGGAATCGGACAAATTGTAAATTCGGCCAACGGATCGGCCAACTGGGTACAGGCTCGACGGTTGATTGTTTGAGCTAAATTCTGCAATTCAAATTCCGTTATTCGCCTCCTTGCATCTCCAAACGAGTTCCCTGTAAGGTTGGAATCTAAATCATTATTGAGCGATCGTGATAATCCAGAGTCTACCGGCCTCTCCAAAGTAGGATTATGATCAGGTGCTGCACCTCCCAGATCTATCAAATTACCCACAGGAGCATCCATTCTCTCTGGATGAATAAATTCATTTTCTGTGCACATTGCTCCAACACTAGTCTGGCAAAGGCTGGCGATGTGATTCGCGTCCTGCAAGGCGTCAAAACAACCACTCAATAAAAACATCAGGTTTTGTTTCTTCGATTTCAAGTCCTGACCCTCAGCTACCACTCTGTGCAATCTGCTTTTGACATGCATTAGCCTGCTGTAAATTTTCTTGAATTCATTCTCTCTATTCTCCGCATCAAACTCTTGAATAAGGCCCACCAATACATCCAACTTAGATGCACATATGCCCAATTCAGAAGATGGCTCAAAATGGATGTTAATATCCTCCTGAATGTTCCGCTGAAATGCTTCCCGCAACTGAGCTCTCTTTTCATCCACTGTAGACCCCACATCACAACTGAAAATGTGGCAAAGTACACAGAACTATCGGTAATTACTTC
The DNA here is from genome assembly GCF_029955315.1 of Cylas formicarius. Classification (NCBI taxonomy): domain Eukaryota; kingdom Metazoa; phylum Arthropoda; class Insecta; order Coleoptera; family Brentidae; genus Cylas; species Cylas formicarius. Next base: position 5,365,974 of record NW_026844319.1, read on the forward strand.
CAAAAGCTTTTAAATAAATTTCCAAATCACAGAAGAGGTCGGAGGATTGCAATCGCATTGCTCTCTCAATTTTGGAGTCACCGTTATAACCACCAGTCAAGTACTTAGAATTTTGTGAAATTTGACACCTCCAAAAAAAAAATCTTAACAATAACAGTTTTCCAATGCAAACATAAATACAACTTTACCGATATTGAATATACAAAAATTCTGCAGTGCTCCGATTTGAAAAAAAAATAGCAACAGTTATACTCCACAAGTAAAGGGATATATACCAAAAAATGTATCCACCTGGTATAGATATCGTCCAAATATCACACAATCAAAAATTAATTAATAACAATATATCGCAACTGTATATGTACAACACTAATTAATTAAACCGCAAAAATGAAATGCATTGCATAGTAAAACAGCAATGTATACAAACTTGTTATAAAAGAACCACCGAAACTTGAAGAGAATCAAATATTTTGAACACACTCAAAAAAATATTCAGTTGGCCGCCAGTTTCTTACCTCTCAATCTCAAGGTCGTGAAAAAGAAACGCATTAATTAAATTCGTAATTTAATAGTGAGGTAAGACAATGCCTAGGCTAGCTCATTAACAATCAAGAAGAATTAATAAAGTAGAAAAAAAAATACTAAATCAAAACCAAGTTGGAAGGCGGTGAAGGGCACCTCGGTCAGTCCCGGAAGGTGGTGGGTAGGCGCCACGTGATTCAAAAAAGGTAAACTTATCAACCCGAGGTTCCAACCCGTATAGGAAACAAGTGAATCACGAACAATAATTTATTTCCTCCAACCTGGTGGTAGGTGTGAGTGTCAAATCTCACCTTCAAGTTTTGGCGGTGCAACGGAATGTAAGACACTATAATTTAAGACTATAAGTTCCACAAACCGTTCTTGAAGAGAACGGGCCACTTAAGCTACCCAAACCTCAAGCTGTCCCGAACGTTACACAGCTGTTTGTCACTATCCCGGGAACCAAGCCAAGATGGAATGGTGGCTCAGTGGAACAGCCGCAGGTGGGCAGTCCCATATAACCCAGCAAAGTCCGTCCGGAAAGCCGGCTGCTCGATAGGGGGAACTCCACAACTAAACATGTACCCAAGAGACAGCATACACTGCAAGACACCAAGTCTGGTCTAGTATTCCGGTGAAAGAATAAACCACGTGGAAGGTTTGCGGGAAACGGAGCAACAATACGTACAATACTCGATTCGAGGGTTTTCTGGAAATGTGGGGCAATGACGATTCTTTTCAAAATCCCTCGTTGAGGATATCGGTCACACAAAAGAAAACCTGCCACACCCCAAGCTTCAAAAGCTAGCGTACAAAATGCCGGACGATCCAGACAACCAGTTTTATTAAAAGGCTAAACGGGCACAAAAAAATTAGAGGGAAAACGCCACTCTTGCCAACCTAGTCGACGGTACCCCGTCAGTAGAACGAACAACCGAACTATATCTGTGGTGATGGCCGTATGGCCCGTGCCAAAGAATCGAGGTTGCGTCAACGAGATCGAACTATCCGAACGCTATCTATGGTGGCGAACGGACGGCCAGTCACAGAAAATCGAGGAAGAATAGGTTAAGAAACAAAACAATGTTTACTAGGCTCGCCAAAGAATACCGAAGCAATGAAAAGCTAATGTGGTCCCTAGTCTCATAAGGTGACAGATGGTAATGGTTATGACTCCTTCTAATGCGCAACTAATACTCTGTTTTTTGCATTAGTATCTCTCAGTAAACCAGTGTCACTTAAGACAAAACCAAGCGAACAAGGGGCCACGCACACAACCGCTGGAGCATAAAATATTTATGGTTCGGCAACACAATCGGCCGGGGAGTACAAGTCCGAAACTAAAGAAACTGAGTCTACAAAAGAACGTGTGTTCAAATCGCATAATCGATATGAACCTAATAAACAAGAATTTTAATTGTTAAGAAGCACTCGCCAAACAGCAAAAGGTGAAGGAAATGAACAGTACAATTAATTCTACAAGGTACTAATAAAATACACCCGTTACTTCGCAAATGTGCCAGCACTTGTACTTTAAAAATGCTAAATTTTAACATTGAAATATGAAACCGTCACTAGGTGTTTGGCGTGTTGCCGGAATGCATAGATTTCGTGAAGTGCTCCGTGGTTCCTTCCAATGTAAGGTTCAATAAATAAAAATTACGTTCTCTTGGTCGTTGGTCCAGGCTTGTGTTTACTCGTTTAGCGCAGGTATCATTGCGCTACATACCATCCTTTCCGTAGCACACAAGCATCATTTGTCTCGTGTAGTCGTAGCTCATACAATATGCGAATTTTTTTGGCGCCTTATTTAGTTTGGAGGAAGGCCGTAGTGTTCCGAAAGTAAGAGATACTAAAGTGGATTCTTCGCGTGTGCGAGTGGGATGGATAGTATTTTCTTCCGGCTTCCGGCAGGAAGTCCCGCGGAGCAATCGTTTAGCCATTTTGGAGTAATCGTTTAGCAAGCAGTTGTGGTGGATAGTGTTGCTGGCGGTTCGCTTGTATTTCTGTAGTGAAGTGCACCCGGAACCCATTTTTGCTGGGGAGTAAAAAGCGAAAACCGCAGCGTGTGAGTTGTTGTTGTGTAGAAGCCGAGAGAGAGGCGAGTGAGGCCGTTCCAGGGCTTATTGGGATTTGGCTGAACAGCTCACGCACCATTTTGTGGGATTATCGGCTCACGCCACCACATGCTATTGATTCCGCCTTCGATCACTAGGGATCCTATAACACTCATGTGCATAGAGGCGCTAAGCCGGTTAGCTTCCGTCGTTTGGAGTTGTGGTAGTTGCGGGCATTGGTTTGCGTTGTATTGAGGCTGCACGTGAAAAACCCTCGCTAGAGGTAAGGATCTTCCGCTATAGTACACTGTAAACCGAGGAATTTGTTTACAGGGTTTCCTACTTGGCGTTTAGTTCCCGGTTTTAGTTTCCGATTGGTTCTTTCTCTGTTTTGGATCTTCCTTTTCTTTTCCTGGATCTTGGACTTGCCTGTTCTACCTGCCTCCTACCTGGCGCGTTTGGATTTATGACTGGCTAGGTTTGGGTACTACACGTTCCCGAGCAGCACGCGCACCACTTAGAAGTTCGTGTCCGCAACACGGTGTAAGTGTACGCAGCAGTGCCGTAGTAGGAAAGTTGGAGCTAGGAGGGTAGACGAGTGAAACCTTACGGTTATTTATCGGTTATACACCTGAGTCAGCTCAGATTATTTAACGTATGTAAACTTAAATTATTAGTACTGACCCTCGATTGTGTTGTAACTATAGACACCTTCGTTTAGTGTCGAAGCTCGGTAGCTTCCCTCTCATACTATGCGGATTGTTCGAAGATATATGACGTCATAAATCGCTCGTTCGGTTTCGCGCTATCTACCCGGTCGATTTGAAACTACCGGCGGTTGACGCTAATCCTTGCGGCGCTATAGCGGGGTAACTAATAAGATCACGTTCCGATTAACCGACTTTACCTTTTCCTTTTTACATTTGACTTATTTTTTTTTTTATATATATATATACTCATTTACCAACATTTGTACAATTAAACTCTAATACTCCGTGTCAACCGAGTTTGTTGTTATTGTGACCTCTCATTGGGATTGGGGTTCTCAACCCGAATAATCACTTCGTATTTAGTGGGAAGTCGAGTGCACAGTAATAAACTCCATCTCCTTGGCGGGTGAGGTAGTGTATAAATACGTGGCGCCCTTATAAAAACTCCCCACGGCCTTCTCCACTGTATCGGTAGCTGGCGGCCGCTACCGATACCCTTCTTGCCAATACTGTGTCTATGAGTGGCCCCATCCGACTTCCGCTAGACTGAGGGTCGTGTTTTAAAATATCGCCACAAACCTAGCTCCTGTCGTCGTTGGTGCTACAGCGGTCCCGACCGTCAGCGCCGACAGCAAACTTCGTCCATTAGGGTGCCCACAAATAACAAAGGGCGCCACCACTCCGCTATTCCAAGACCTCGGGGCGCGTCCCGGGGGGTGTGGCACACATCCATAACAGGGGTGGGTTCCGGGGGTTGTTATCAACGAAAAACCCCCGCCCCACACGAAAATTAGCAAAAATTTTCCTGTTACGTGTGAGTTTAAATATGAGTTACTTGCTTTATTTATGGGGTGGCTGTGGTCTAGGGGTTGGATGAAAAACGGATTGTTTATTAAAGTGACTTTAAAAAGTGGTATATAGAAATGATTGTTGAGTCATTTATAAATTGGATGTGATAGAATTAAAGTAGAGATGAAATGAAGTTAAATTGTAATAGTGCGTCCTAATAGTATAGATCTATTATGGCTTTTCAAAGTTTTCAATATGTATTTTGTTTTTTAATAAAATGCGGTTATTAAAATGATATTTAATAACTTTGTAAAGTAGTTAGGACGGATTTGTTTTATGTCGTAGACGAGACGGTTTGGTCATTGCGATTCATTTGATGTGTGGGTTGGAGTAATTTGGGTTATATTATTTTTAGTTGTTGAATAATTCGGTTAAGCAATTTACCTAGATAAAATTTGGATTGCATCGAAAAATATTGCTTTTTTTCTAACAAATTTATTTCTTTTAATGTTTACGTTGATTGGGAAAGGTGATTTTTTAAAGTCATTTTCGTTTAGCAATAATCGTGTTATTTTTCAAAATAAAAGTATTGTGATAGATTTTATTTTGTTTGGTTGAATGTTTTTGAAGTGTTTGGAGTAGTTTAAAGTTTGATAATTTAATTTGGTAAATTTGTCGATTAAAGAGGTGGAGAGAATTTAATCAAATTTGTTTTGTTTTGATTAGTTAGTAAAAAAAGTAAAATTACTATATATTAAATACTAAATATTAAAAGTATTTAATTCTTAATAATTACAACTTTTTTGTTCTGTTTTATTGTTAATTTCATCTTTCATGTCGGTTGTACCTTTTCGTTGTGTTTTTCTTTTCTTCGATTTTTTCTTGATGTGAGTTTTTTGTCGGTGGGGGGGGAGTTTTTGATGTTTACGGCTTTTCTTCTGTTCTGTTTGTTTTAATCTCGATTATCTTCTGTAGACGCTATGTGAAATACAATTCAATGCCTGGATGGGGAAATATTTCACTCTCTTAAATTAACTTCACTTTTTTGGATACCTTCTTTAACTTTGGTTTTACATTTTTCTTCGTTTTCGATTGTCGTCTTAAGTGTTCAATTTTTTTATTGTATTTATTATTTTTTATTTTTATTATATATTAATTCGAGCATTTTGGGTTTTTTTTGAGTGGTTTATTTGGGTTAGTTAATATATCTTCGACCAACGTAGATACAATTTTGAAATCTAGTTCTTCGGAAGTTTTTCCCATACGGTTTGTACTGTTTCGGTAGTTAGAAGTTCTTCTTTGCCTTCTGGTGTTGACTGTTGATTCGGTGTTTTTTTTCATTAGTTCTGTTGGTTGTTTGATAAAATACTCCAAAATACCCAAGCAACTGTTGACAGGGCAAGTACGGAAGCCTGGTAATTGTCAAAGATTTTGAATTGAAAAACGGCCGTTATAGCACGAACGAAATTCTTTCTATCGTCGAAGAGTTAAAAGAATCCGGTATAGTACGTTAGTTTAATAATGAGTCTCGACAAGTTCCAGCGGAGTCCGCTCCAAGCGAACTACCGTGATAAAGAGCTCCGCTTTCGATTATACAGCGGGGGGAAACGTCCATATGAACTATTTAAGAATTTGCAATGTCCAAACGCCTTGCGAAAACTACGACGCGGCCACCAAAAAGTACGTGGATGATGAGGTGTTCGAGGTGCTTACAAAAAGGTTACGATTCAAAGACGCCATCGCATCACCGCCGCTGCTACCCCCAGTGCGTCCAGAAGAACAAGCGTTGGAAAAACACGCTTTAGCGGTAGAGCAACTCTCGCGGCAAAATAGGGACATAAGCCTGGTGTTGGAAGCAAATAAAACGAGATTCGTACGTTTGGAGCAACAAGTCAGAACGTTTCGAGGTGAATTTCTACAGATTCGCCGCGACCTTGATCGCAAACTAGGCGAGATATGCACAAAGCAAGAGTTGGAAAATCACGCGTTAGTGGTATCGACCCAAAAAAAGAGCAGCGGACCAAATTGACGAATGAATAGTAAAGAAAAGAGAAAACTCGTGCGGGAACTGCACAAGCCAGCACGTAGAAATTGTGCGCGTCGCAGAACTATAATACGAGGGTTGGATGATTTGTGGCAGGCCGATTTGTCCCAGCTCGACCGACATGCGTAACAAAATAAAAACTTTAAAATTATATTGGTCGATATCGATTGTTTTTCAAAATACGTGTGGTGGGAACCGTTAAAAAGTAAAACGGGTAGTGATGTGACCAAGGTCTTCACCAAAATTCTAAAAGAGGCACGGGATCGACACCCAAAACGGATCTGGGCAAGGAATTTTATAATGTCAATTTTGAGAAGCAAATGGACAAGCACGAAATTAATCATTATAGTACGTACAGTAAGAAAAAGGCTGCGATAGACGAACGGGTAATAAAGACACTCAAAGAAAAATTGCAACGATATTTCTCTAAAAACAACAACAAGAACAAACCTGTTGAATTGGAAGTAAAAAAAAATGTTACATATACATTTTACATTAGAATAAAAAAAATTGAACAACTAAAAAAAAATGACTAACATAAGCCTAATTTTACAGATGTTTTTTATTATTGTTAGCAATGAATATGTCAAAACAAATCAATTATCGCCATTAAATTATTATGTATTCTGGCGTGATAGTTTTCTGAGGGTTCTAATTTAAAGTATATTTCGGAATAGCAACTTTCCCACCAACTCCCCTGACTCTGATATACCATAAATATTAATCCACGGGCTTCGGCGGTAGATACGTGTCGATAATCGTAAAAATCAAATTTGTCAAATTTGATATTTGATTTTATTTTAAACGTTATAAAAGCGTCTTTGCAAGATTCACAAACCATCAACACCAATGTTGGGGTCATCACTATATAGTGTTTTTCCCATAAATAATAACTATGGTGCTCAAAAGGATTGTCTGTATACCTTGGCCATACTAAAATGGCATTCCGATGTTCCAACGATACTTTCTTTTGACCTGTTATAGAGCTCAAATCTGGTAGAGATGGCCGTTCACATCTGACAGCGAGTGCATTAATACATTTCCACCTATATTTGGGATATTTTTTCAAGCAGAAAATGTGCAACAGAATGAACGTTTTCACTAATTGACTCTATACATAGATCCTTCAACGACAACAATTTGTTCATTATCTGCAACAGAGAAAAAAAATTACAGGGCCTTGTAATGTCCCCACGGAAGAGTATCAAACTTGTTTGCTATCTTTTGTCGTCATACGGACTTAGCGCCTAGCGTATAAGAACGAAAGGTTCGTTGAGTAAGCATATTTTTCTTTTAAATTTTTCAAGCAATCAACAAAATCTTCAAAGGTTATTTTATTTTTAACAATATGGTATTTTACACCCTTTGATTTTTTTTATAGTTTTTCGGTTTAATATTTTATAAGTGTACATGTTCTGTCTCCATTTACTTTTGTATTTCTTTTTCTTTTTTTATCTTACTTTTATTTAACTTTACGAATGATTTTTTTGCTTACGTTGGGTGGTATTCATTCACTTTAGGAAGTGCTTTGGGTTTCGGGATATAGTTTAATTATTATTATTTTGTGCATATATACATGCCTTGACAACTGTATACTCCGTCTTGTTCTCCCTCCTTTATTCCCGGGAAACCTTTCCTTCTTTTATATATACATTTTTTGTTACTCCATTTTTACCTGCCTCCGGCTCTTCGCAAGCGGCCGTGCCGGAATCGAGAATTGCGCGTTGCGAGTCGGAAATTTGAACACCTGTTTTGAAAAGCAGTGTGCAACACCCTCAAGAGTCGAACCCTCCGGTAGAACCGTGCAGCGCATTCCCTTCAACCCAGCACATCCTCCACAAGGAAATTTGGGGTAAGTCAGGGCATGATTACGGTCATTTTACTTCGGATTCGGGGAACCAGAGTGATCTTGGAATTACAGATTGGTACCAACAAATTTATACACAAATTTGTTGCGTAACCGAACACAAATTATTGGTCCTTCGAGCCGGATTCTCTGTGAGCCGAATCCTTACTCTTGAGACATTGCATAACCGCTTATTTACTCAAGAATATTTTTCCTTTTATTCATTTTACTTTTCCAAAGCACATCCTAGGTTATTACTTATTTCTACAATATACTACTATGCCTTCGTATGCCCCCTAGAAAATGGTGTCATAAACTCTCAATATACAAATTGAGAAACGACCGATTCTAAATCAAAAAATACATCTTGATTTCTGCTATTTGCACGTGTATGTAGGTTGTCTTTCTCGTTCCAAAGACGACAAAAAATAATCGCGAACTCGCTCCGGCGAAATCCCTTTTTTTTTGTCTCACCTGCCGGTCAATACGGTGCCTGCCAAATTCAATAATTTACTTTGAATTCTCAATACAATTATTATTATTTTTTTTCCAAACCATAAACATTAGACTTGTTGTTGGAAGCCATCCCAAACGCGACCGTTGAGTGTAGAATACGGGGGCGCTTCCAAAAGTACCTAATAAATTTGGTATTTGTTTCGCTATCTACGAATCATAATCCTACTACTTCTACTATGCCTCCTGCAGGTGAGAAAGAAAGAAAAATTGCGTGCGCTCAAGCCCTGCGTCAAACCGTGCTTAATCAGTTGGACCTGATCGAATCCTCGGCTAATCATGCCAAAACGAACCCTGCCTCCCACTCCAAATTTAAAATTAATTTTAAAAAGTTGGATTCATGTAGCAAGAATTTTGAAAAACATCACCTTGCGGTAATCTCTCTACTTGCAGACGATTCCGAGGCTCTTGCGGAGGAGCATAACATTCAAACCAATTTCTTAACGAGATGCGTAGAAATCGAGTCCACTTATTTTGATTTATTCTAAACAGAAACGGTTGATTTAACCCAAAGCAGGGAACACAATCAAACTATAATTGTACCAGAACAAGAATATTCTTTGCCCAAACTAAACGTCCCTAGTTTTTCCGGAGACATCGAGGAGTTTCACGATAATACATTCACGGGGATGTTCCGATATTGAAAAGTTTAAATATCTGCGTACTGTCTTAAAGGGGCCGGCTTTAAATTTAATAAAAAATATTAAATTAATTGGTGAGAATTATACTACGGCCTATGACGCGTTAGTAAATAGATATGACAATAAACGCTTGCGTGCTGTTTCTTATTGGAAAGCTATAGAACATTCTCCGCGCCTTCCGAGTGATGACGTCATTAGCCTCCGTAGGCTCTTAGATACATTTAAAGATAACTTAGACTGTTTACAAAACATGGGTTACGTGACGTCGCAGTGGTGTTTTATTATGGCAAATATTTTACTGGACCGCTTAAATCCAGTCACGCGTAAACTGTTTGAACAAAAGCATTCATCTAATGAAATGCCCACATACGGTGACATTTATAATTTTCTTGAGCAGCACTGCACCGCGTTAGAGTCGCTCGAGTTATCACTAAAACAAAACGTTCCGCCGAAATCCAATCATTCGAACTTTACGCGATCCCCTCGTAAACATACCAACGCCTTTTTTACAAATAAAAGTCAACGACCTTTATCGTTAAAACACAACACATGTTTTTGGTGCAAGGTCATTTGATATACAGATGCGATGCCTTTTTGGCTCAACCGGTGCTCGAACGCGTTAATTTCTTTAAAAATAACAAAGGTTGCACTAATTGCTTGGCAAACTTACATGTCGTGGCCCAATGTTCTTCACAGAAAAGATGCAGACATTGCGGTTACAAGCATCATAGCCTTTTATGTTTAAAATACAACCATTCCCCTCCCCCCGGATCAGCAGTTTCGGAATCTCGGAGTATGCAAGAATCAGACGAACTGACTCTACACAGAAATATCACTGTCGGCATAGCTCTAAATGATCACGATACCCTGCTTTCGACCGCGTTATTACATATTCGTGACGTTCATGGGAATTGGCATCCAATTCGCGCTATTCTAGATTCAGGTGCTCAAACCTCATTTCTTACAAAAAGGTGCGCTACAATGCTGGGTCTTTCTAAATACAATATTTCAATAAGTATTAACGGCTTAGAAAGTATGAGTATGTCCGCATACAACGCGGTACATTGCGAAATTGCGCCACTTGCCACCAAATCACACACGTTTCATGTAGAAACTGTTGTAGTCGATCAAATTTGTAACAAAATGCCAAACATGTCGTTTGATCCAAATTCTTTGGAATTTTTAAAAGGACTAAAGCTCGCTGATCCTCAATGGTATACTCAATCCGAAGTACAACTTCTTATTGGTGCTGAAATTTATGGATCTCTTATACAGGACGGTCGTCTTTACTTTGGACCCAATGTCCCTACTTCCTTAAATACAGTTTTCGGTTGGACCTTAATCGGTAAAATGCCTTTGGATGCCGGTCCATCCAATTCTAAAACCATATCCGCGTATTTTACTACGGTGTCAAATATCAACCTAAATAATGCCCTACAAAAATTCTGGGAAACCGAGGAAATTCAAATTCCCAATGTACTTCAAAAGCCACCTTCAGATATTTATTGCGAAAAATACTATGCAGATACAACTACCCGCGATACGAACGGTAGATATACAGTTTCTTTGCCATTCCGAATCACATCTCCGGATTTTGGAGACACCCGAGCTCTCACCCTTAAGCGGTTTTACTCTTTAGAAAACCGGTTGCTACGTAACAAAGACTTATACCATACCTATTCCGAGATCATGGAGGAATATTTAGCCATGGGCCATATGCGTCCGGTTTCGCGCCCCAGCGATGAACATTTGCACGAATATTTTTATATCGGGCATCACGCGGTTATAAAAGAAGATTCTCGAAGTACTCCCGTACGGATTGCCTAAAGCCTAAATCAGGTGTTATACGCCGGTCCTAAGTTACAACGCGATTTGGTAACCATTCTGCTTAATTTTCGACTACATAAATATTGTTTCATCACTGACATTTCAAAAATGTATCGCATGTTAAATGTTGAATCAAGTCAAAGGAAATACCAAAGAATCTTATGGCGTTTTAATCCCGAGGATCCAGTGTCCGATTACGAATTACAAACCGTAACTTTTGGGATAAATTGCTCTCCATACTTGGCGATTCGAACGCTGTTACAATTAGCTGATGATTATCACGACCTACCCCTCGCTTCTAAGATTCTAAAAGAGTCGGTTTATATAGATGATTGTGCGGTTTCTTGTCCAGATTTAGAGCAACTTTCACTTATGAAAAACCATCTAATAGAACTGCTCCGTCGGGGAGGTTTCGAACTTAAAAAATGGGCTTCCAATGAACCTAAATTACTCGCGGATTTACCAGAAACCCACGTACGGATTCGCGACTTTTCCCTCGATTTGGAGAATGATACTGTTAAAAATACTAGGTTTGCGGTGGGATCCGCAAACAGACCTTTTTTTTTACTCTTTTACTTGCACTTCTAAATTATGCACCAAAAGAAATTTACTTAGTACACTTGCTAGATGTTATGTCCACTAGGTATGCTTACCCCGGTCACATGGAAAATGGAAAACATTCATCAGCGAACTTAATTTGTTTTCGGATTTTAAAATACCCCGTTCGATTGACCTTTCGAATTCCATTTTTTGTCAGATTGTGGGCTTCTGCGACGCGTCTGAGCGAGGCATGTGCGCCACTATATTTTTTCGCGTTTCGAACCAGGATGGCACCTACAAATCGTACTTTGTGTGCGCAAAGTCGAAAGTAGTGCCAGTTAAGAGAATTAGCCTTCCAAGATTAGAACTTTGTTCTGCGGTCTTACTTGCTAAATTAATGCATTTTGTACAACGTTCCTTTGCTAACAAGATAATTTTCCAAAACGTCATCGCCTTTACGGATAGTACCGTCGCCCTTTCGTGGATAAAAGGTGCTTCTTTCGGGTGGAAAACTTTCGTGGCCAACCGGGTGACTTATATTCAAGAAAAAATTGCGGCTTGCGACTGGAACCACGTTCCGTCCGAATTCAACGCCGCGGATCCCGGGTCACGTGGTTTACTTCCCTTGGATTTAATACAATGTACGCTTTGGTGGCAGGGACCCGCATTTCTTCGCACTTCGCAAGAATTGTGGGAATTTACTAAAATTAAAATCGAAACTATGTTAAACAACATCTCTAATGCTAGAAAACTTATTCGGGTTTTAGGCTACGTTCTAAGATTAATACATAATATTCGTTCCAAAACATTTTACGAACCAAAGGTTCTTACTGCTCCTTCATGGCTACTCTTTTTCGAATTACAAAGCGCAACTAACACCTTTGTTAAACATATTCAACAGAGCTATTTTGATAACGAAATTTCACTCCTCAAAAAAGGTAAACGTCTACCTAAAGTTTTCAGGAAGCTCAATCCGTTCTTAGATCAAAATGATATTTGGCGTGTTGGCGGACGTCTATGTAATTCAGAACTAGATTACGATAAAAAATATCCGATACTCTTACCCAGAAATTCTCGGTTTACAGATTTACTTATTAAGGATTTGCACGAGAAATATATGCATACCGGCGTACAAACCACACTCTTTCTACTTTTCCAAAATTACTGGATATGTGGGGCTAAGAAACTTATACGCAAAATAATTTCGCGTTGTATCACTTGCTGGCGTACGCACCCGACGCCTTTTCAGCCCCTTCTGGGAAACTTGCCAAAATTTCGGGTTTCACAAGCCAAAGCTTTTGAAAACGTGGGTGTTGATCTAACGGGAAGTTTTCCTATTACCATGAATCGCTTACGCGGCGCCAAGAGACTTAAAGCCTACATCGTACTGTTTATTTGCTGCTGCACTAAAGCAGTGCACTTGGAAATTGTCTCCGATTTATCGGCCGATACTTTTTTAGCCGCATTTCGACGTTTCATAGCACGGCGTGGCCGCGTCAGTAACGTTTACTCGGACAACGGCACTAATTTTGTTGCCGCCTCAAAACATCTTAAAGAAATCTATGCTCACGTAGCTATACACAAGTCAATCCGATGGCATTTCAACCCTCCTTCTGCACCCCATATGGGGGGCCTATGGGAAAGTAACATTAAGTCGGCGAAAACACATTTACTGCGTGTTATCGGTGAACAAATTTTTACCTTTGAGGAGCTTTACACTTGCACGACTCAAGTCGAAGCTATCTTGAACTCTAGACCCTTATGTCCCGTTAGCACGGACCCAAGCGATTTGACCGCGTTGACGCCGGGCCATTTTTTATCCTTAGAGCCTCTGTCGGTTATTCCAAATCCCGATACAAGTCAGTTAAAATTGAACTTGTTATCTAGATGGCAACTTTTGCAAAGATTGCATCGCGACTTTTGGCGTCGGTGGCACAAAGACTATCTACATACACTGCAACAACGGGCAAAGTGGAACGACCACAATGCGTCCGTTGACTCCAATACTATGGTTTTAATCTCAAAGACGAACAGACTTCTCCATTAAAATGGGCACTAGGTCGCATAGCAGAACTGCATCCCGGTGCAGATAATATTGCAAGAGTAGCTACCGTAAGGACGGCAAAGGGTATGATTAAGCGACCCCTAGTTAAGCTTTGCCCTCTTCCTCTAGCGATCTGATTCAGAAAATAACCTTCCGATCCCTCAGGTATTTTCAGGGAGGGCGGAATGTTCTGTCTTCATTTACTTTTGTATTTCTTTTTCTTTTGTTATCTTACTTTTATTTAACTTTACGAATGATTTTTTTGTTTACGTTGGGTGGTATTCATTCACTTTAGCAAGTGCTTTGGGTTTCGGGATATAGTTTAGTTATTATTATTTTGTGCGTATATACATGCCTTGACAACTGTATACTCCCTCTTGTTCTCCCTCCTTTATTCCCGGGAAACCTTTCCTTCTTTTATACATACATTTTTTGTTACTCCATTTTTACTTGCCTCCGGCTCTTCGCGAGCGGCCGTGCCGGAATCGAGAATTGCGCGTTGCGAGTCGGAAATTTGAACACCTGTTTTGAAAAGCAGTGTGCAACACCCTCAAGAGTCGAACCCTCCGGTAGAACCGTGCAGCGCATTCCCTTCAACCCAGCACATCCTCCACAAGGAAATTTGGGGTAAGTCAGGGCATGATTACGGTCATTTTACTTCGGATTCGGGGAACCAGAGTGATCTTGGAATTACAGATTGGTACCAACAAATTTATACACAAATTTGTTGCGTAACCGAACACAAATTAGTACATTTTCGATCTTAGTCCGGCATAGTGTGAAATTATTGAATCGTTAGCCTCGTCCTTCATTACACCCAGTACTTTCTTATTGGCGCGAGGCATATTGTATGGATTATCAATGGGATAGTCGGACGTGTCGAATTTGCTTAAATTCGACTTAACCTCTTCGTTTACATTATCACAATGGATGTTGTAAAAGAAACTGTCCGTATCCACATACTGAATATTACATTTCTCCGGACCTAACTTAGCAACTAAATCTTTAGCGCCGTAACGACCCCCCCCCCCCCCCCACTTTCTAACAAATTTTACGATCCGATGCTTACGTATGTTTTCCATAGTTTTTCCGAACACCGCGTTGTTAAATAATTTAAAAAGATTTTTGCCAAAAGTGGTAGTGGCTTGCATACTTAAGTGACTATTTAGATCGATATATTCTTTTAGCCAACAAGATTGTCTTAATTTTAATACTTTGTGTTTGTTAGTAAAACGAGACTGTGCTTTAAATTTCGACAGTGTATAACGTAAATCTTTATGTAGATCGTGTAAACTCTGAGGATATTGCAAATCTACCTCCAAAATATAGCCTACCCCGCCCGTGTCTGGAACATTATTAATGCTAACGGAGGCAATCTCTTCCTGAGTCAACCATTGTAGGGAAGAGGCTCCGACATAGCCTTGCCGCAAAGATTGTTAACGTCAAAAAATGTGAGATAATTTGACTGTTTTGATGGATCGTAATTGGAGATGTACTTGTTGTACAGGCCAAACATTTTCTTATTTTGGTATAGATACGTCGATGATGTTATCGCTTCTTTTGTAGGAACAGAAAGGCAATTACGTAGTTTTCTGAATTATATAAATTCCATAAAAACCATGAAATTAGAAAATAATAATTCAATTAACTTCCTTGATTTAAAACTAACAAAAAGAAAGAAACATATAAATTTCTCCATTTATCATAAACCCTCAAATACAGACACAGTAATTCACAATAGTTCTAACCATCCATACCAATATAAAATTGCCGCTTTTAATATCTATTTACATAGATTACTTCAGGTTCCTCTCAATCAAGAAGATTACGACAAGGAATTAAATATAACTAAACAAAGTGCATTGAACAACGGTTACGAACCCAATTTAATTGACTTACTATTAAAAAAGAAACTATATAACAAGGCCATGAATCTAGTCTTTCCTAAACAATACTCTAATAAAACAAACAAAAATTTTAACACAATAACCTATGGGCGAGTGGTAAAACTAACTTGGGCCAATGGGCGAGTGACCTATCTTGGAACAATGGCCGAGCGGTCAATGGGCGAACAGCCAGGACGCAAAAAACAAGAAGACCCAAAATCAATGACCGAGTGGCCCATGGACGAGTGGCCAATGGGGCCCCCGGGGGCGAAGCCCCATTGGGCGAGTGGCCCGTGGACGGGGGGCCAAAAAGTGAGGTTAGGTTCGGCTGAAAGTCCCTTTATCCATCTACTCATATTTAGGAAAAGACACTTTATACTCATTGAAACTGGAACACATTGATTCGTGGTCACGTAGACCAGTTTCGTTATTGCAATAATTCAAACACCTATCGCAAATGTATTTCTTGTGACTATATTTACTAAGCTGTGAGGAAACTAATCGAGACAAATTTTTAATGTAACAATAGTGATATTTTATTTCTTCATGATCATTATCTTGCGGATCAAGCTCAAAATCATTAACTTTTGGATAATATTTATTTTGTATTAACAACAAATTTGAATGTTTTTCGCATTTTTCTTTTGTTAATCGTGCAGGTAGCACGGAATAAAAACTAGTTTTTTTATTTTTATTAAACTCTAAGATATAAACATTGATGGAAATATCATGGTCTTTTTTAAATTTGCCTATTTTATTTATGTCCATAGGTGTTTGTAAATTTTCAAAACACTTTTGTAGTATGGATATGAGGAGAGTAAATACTGACGAAAACGTGCTGGAAAGAGTCCGCATACAACCGACCAATAAAAACACGCTTGATCGTCATTTCTATTATTAATACAAGCCCTTTTATTCGCAATTTCTTTAGGCAACTCAACGAAGGACGATCCGTTACCTATTTCAAATTTATTAATGTTAATCTCTAAATAAATAATATTATTTAAAGCCCACCCGGAATCACGTTCCTGAAACTCTGACATTTGATTTAAAATTTTATCTTGCACATTTTCAACAAACCAATCATTTTATTCTGTTCCTAAATCAACCACAGTATTTCCGGTACTCAGATATTTAACATCAACTTCGCCTCATTTTTTGCCTTAATAAATTCACCGCAAAATGTGGTGTTTACTTTCAGCAATAAAAATTTCTTTAAAATTTGAATAATTTTTTGTTGAAAAATTGGACGACAATCGTTTAAAAATTGAATTAAATCTTTATGAAGTAAATTAATTATGACACCGGTCTGAACTCTTCCCTGGAAATACGACGCTACCGATTCCCATACAACCATTTCATTTGTGTTTGTCTCGCGGCTACTACTTTGTAATCCCAATCCAAAATGCTTATGTTGATAATTAAGAATAATTTTTCTAATAGCTTTCAGATGTTGAATTGTAGTTTGTAATTTTCTTGTTAACCCGATAGAAAAATCCTTTTCGTTAGAAACGATTTGGTTGCAAGATTCAATATTTTTATTTAGTCTCCTAAGCCACACATCACTATCTCTAAGAGTGAACTTGTCGGAAATATGCTTTTTTAATTTTTGTAAGGTTAAAATTAAGATTTGCGCTCTATGAATGATCTGCTTTACGCGCATCGTGGTTTATTAAATATATAACAGTAAATAAGACTTACCCTGTATAATATGTTGATTAATTTTGAATTATTTTGAATTTTTTTAAAGAGTTGGGCTTTCCAATAACTTTGGATCCCTCGTAGACCAGTTTGTACTGCTCCGACGCAAAGTATTCTAGTCTCGGACGGAAAGCTTCTGTCACGCGAGTAGGGAGAAATACTACGGAATTTTCTAATTGCAGCAACACGGAATTGCCAAATTTTGTATTAACAATTTTGGCTCTAGTAATTTTAAACGGAACGCCTATCGGCAATTCATGCAGTTTGACAATCGGCTGCTCAAAATCACCTTCTGCAAGACAAGTTTGATTCAGTTGACTTAAGTTCATCTATAAATTATTATTAATTATTATTTTATCTCAAAATTAAAAAAATAAGAAAACTTACGCTTAAAATTGCTGGTATTCTAGTTGCGGTTACGGGCTGAGAGTACTAAGATGATCTTTAAGACCTTTATAAAATAATAACAAATGTTAAAGAATTAAAATAAAACAATAAAAAAGGTACTTACTGCTTTTTTTACGAACACCAAACCACTAAGTTAGCTTCCACGTTGCAAGAATAATACCAAAAACAACTACTGACAAAACAGAGAAAAATGAGATGTATTTATACTGTGCGAGAATACCTTCTAAAAGTTAACAAACACAGACACCTCCACTTGCGTTGCAACAAATTTTTCCCATTACGTTAATCCCACGGAGCAAATATAAACGGGAAATTAATTATTATTCTCAACAAGCAAAATAACTTGACATTTAGACTCGGCGGGTTTTGAAATTCCACATCCCATACGGAGATCGTAAAAAATGAAAGCAAGTTGGCCTTGATCTTTTGCGGCAACATCCGTTCATCCAACGTTCGAAGCGGTTGCGTCTCAAATCGTTCCCGTCTGAAAGCATGTTGACCCTGAGACTCCTACCTGCACGGTTGTCTGACGACAACATCGCGTCTATTCAAATCGGTGTTGGTGCTTGTGGGTTGAAGACCTTTCGACTTTGAAGTTACTTTTCTATTTTTAATTCAACCATGGAAGGGAGTACATGTGTATAAATACGTTGCATGTGTATTATAAACTATATTCAGTGCAATGAATACAGAAGTGCGATGTCCATTTCCCTACGACCCTACAAATGGTAAGTTTTATATTTTAATTACCTTTATACAGTGCGTGTTTTTTTTTGTGGGTTTCAGTGTGGGTTATCACTTTTTTGGTTAGTTTCTACCTGTTTTTAAAATATGATACTCATCTATTTTACGTTGCATAATAACCGAATTAAATTGAGTGTTGAGTGTGACAGTGAATTGAAACGTGAATTTTGGTTTGCGTGTATAACTTAAAAAACAATTTTTAAAATTATTTGATAACCCCGCTTTTTGGAAATTTTGTTGAAAAAATGTGTGTTTTATAGGAAACGCTACATATCATACTTTGTTTTGTTCTAGAAAAAATCGCGGTTTGTCCGTATGACAAGTCGCATATTATGTTGGCGCATCGCTTAGGGCGTCACATATTCAAATCACACAAAGAGTACCGGGGGTTAGAATTCCCGGTACGACATACAACGACAAGGGAATATCAGCAGCAGCAGGAGCAACCCGGTGGATCAAAGAAACAAAGGAGCAGCAGGAGTACCCGGGTGGGTGGTCGACAGAGTGGGACGGCGAGGAGTGCACTTCGTATTTAGATTTCCTCCGGGAACGGGAAGAAGAACAACTCAAGGAACAGGAACAATGGGATGGTCGACGGAATCGACGCAAAAGAAGAAGAAACTCCTCGCCAGACGAATTTTATAAATAAAATAAAATAAAATATATTAAAATTCAAGTTTATTTAATTATCCTCCCGATCCACCGCGTCACCGCGCCGCACCGTCACCGCCCTCTACCGGGGGGGCCTACGACGGTCGGAGCGCGCGACATCTAGCAGCGACGGGCAGAACCGGGGCAAAACAGGACGCTACACAAGCTGGGTGGGGGGCGGAGCGCACTCTGGTAGCCAGGGGGGCACAAGGACGCCACGCGCGGGGGGGCCCCGCTGCGGGGGGTTAGGAAATTGAGGTTATGTGCGGTTTTTGCTGCTTATATCGGCACTATATATCTACTAACAATTAAAGTGAATGCAGGCTGTTAATTTGCTTAAGGAGGCAGAGCGATGTGACAAGAAGTCTAGTGAAATTTTAGAAACCATTAAAGCTCTGGACAAACTGGAATTGGAGACTCGTATAGAATTTTTTAAAAAAACGAATCAATTCAAAGAATTTCTGGAGACGACTAAAAGACCGGAAAAATAGGAAATAGAAATTTTGGTTAATTAATGTTGTGGGAAATAAAGGTATTGTGATAGATTTTATTTTATTTAATTTCGTTGATTGTATGTGAATCGATTGGAGTATTCATTCTAGAAATCGAAAATTGAATATGTCCCTAGGGCCTCCAACGCCGCCTCCACCCAGCCTCAACTGTTGCCGCACCACTCTCATCCCTAAGCGAAGTCTTCAAACATAACCATCAGACTACTTCCAGGCCCGAAGAAACTTTACTTGTCTCGCCAAACACATGTCTATATCGGGGCCACAGCCATCCCCACCGTCGATGCAGACTCCTTCAAATACCTGGGCCACAGGTTCGGGTTCATGGGCGTCGACCTCCCTTCCACGGATAGTAATCAGACCACTATGGACCGCCTTTTACGGGCTCCCCTGAAACCTCCCCAAAAACGTTGCTTGTTGCAGAATTACATCCTGCCGAATTTCCTCTACGTCCTCCAGAATCCACGGATTACGCAGAGGGTTCTTGATCGGGCTGGCAAATCAATCAGGATGGTCAAGGCCGCACTGCATTTACCATCTCAAACGGCCAACGCCCTCCTCTATGCATCCAAACGCTCGGGCGACCTCGGGCTGTTCTGCATGTCTGCTAGGATACCCGACATCCTTATGGGGCACCTTGGGCGTCTTGCCACCAAGAATGATCCGCACTTAATTTCTGTGTTACAGACTGATTACATGGTGGGCGCTATTGAGAGACTTAACCGCAATATTCATCGCTATGGGCGTGGGGCTTCACAGGCCACCTTCTGGGCCCACCGCCTTGAGGGCTCTACGAGCGGCGCCGGGTTTAGCGCGCACTGCAGCAGTGCTGCGACACATCGATGGCTGCTCAACCCTCCCCCGGACTGGTCGGGAGAGGATTACGTCAGGGCGACTCAGCTACGCACCAACACACTCCCTACTATTGGCGGGCTCTACAACGTCCGACTTCCTGTCCGGGACCGGATGTGCTGTGCTGGATGCGAGCGGCTGGAGACACTCTCTCATATTCTCCAGTGCTGTCCAACCACTCACCATCCGCGCATCCAGCGTCACGACTTGGCTGCTCAGATCATCGCCAAGGCGTGCCGCGACAAGGGTCTCGAGGTCCGCGTTGAACCATCCATCAGGGATCGGGAAGGGCGTCTCCATAAGCTCGACCTGATCATTCGCGGAGGGGGTACCACCACCGTCCTGGAGGTCGGAGTGGATTAGGAAACTCCCAGGAATCTCAGCGAGCACTACGACAATAAGATTACCATCTATTCCACCGCCCCATTCCTAGAAGCGGTGAGGTCCATGTTTCCTGATGACAGCCTGACGATCCGTGCCATTATCCTGGGCGCCCGTGGGACCTGATGTCCGCTGAATGATCTAACTTTGCGGAACCTCAACTTGCCATCTACACTCGCCCTTAGCCTGGTGTCTGCGGTGCTGAAGAGTCGCCTGATTATCCACCTCTACTTTGGGACCACTGCCTCATATTGACTGTCTTGTCTGTGATAGTGCGCGCTTGTGCTCTTTTTCAGTGATCTGATCGGTTTCTCGCTGTTTTAGCGCTGTCGTATTTTAGTGCAGCATAGCACAGTGTTTTATCGTATGATTGTCGGTCCAATTTGTACTGTTTAGTCTTGAATTTTCTTTTATCTCTTTTACAATTTGTATGTCAATTAGTTTTATATCGTTGTGACTCTATTTAGTGCGGGTTTTCCCACCGATGCAGACTTGTCACTGTTATTATTGTTTATTGCGGTTTTGGATCTTGTTCTTTCTTTCTCTTTGGTGCTTTTATATTTGTTATTACCTGCCCGACCACTAACGTATTTCTTTTATGACTACCATTTGCTCCCTGCTGGGCTCTACTGTTTGATTTTACATGTGACATTTTGTATTATTTTTATTTAGCTTAGATTATGGCCACTACGGTCGTTATCAGTAGTGAAGTTTGTTCTCTGTTCCATCTGTAAAATCTTGGTAAAATTTTGGTAGCCAAATGGCTCGTCATCCAATTAGTGACGCGCATGAATGGATTAACGAGATTCCCACTGTCCCTACCCACTATCTAGCGAAACCACTGCCAAGGGAACGGGCTTGAAAAAATTAGCGGGGAAAGAAGATCCTGTTGAGCTTGACTCTAGTCTGGCATTGTAAGGTGGGAGTAACTATGACTTTCTTAAGGCTTTTTGGCTGGGGAGTAGTTGCTCGCAAAGTGTGGGGGCTTGTTAAGCGACCGCTTGTTTGGAGCCCGCGAAGCTCTGGTCAAGCACCTTCCGCAGTCCAAGTCGTTTGAGGTGTTGGGCCGTTCGGTACTAGTATCTGAGACTTGGACTCCCCCTCTCTTGCAGGGTCTGCTAAGACATTGTCTGGAGTCGCTTGAGGTGTCGGTTTCAAACTAGTATCCCAGACTCCTTCTCCCTCATGCAAGTGCCAACCCCCCCTTCTCGTGGTAACTGTTGGACACCGGTCTTGACACTGGTGACGAAGTGGGGCTCTGGCTATGCGGGCGGCGGGCGTAAGGCTCGAGTGTGGGCGCTACGCTTGAGAGCATCTGAGGATGGAGGCCAACCAGGCCTTGTTCAGCGGACTCGGTTCTGGTCCCTCTTGAAGGTGCGAGTATAACTTGTCAGTGGGGTTAGGTGGCACTTCCGCATTTTGAAGCACTAGTCCTGGCCTCGCCAACCAACACCATGGCCGTTCGGAAATGGAAGCCTGTCGAGCGGTAAGCTGGACTATGCGCGGAACAACCCTCCAATTGGAGAACGGTGTCTGGAGGGTGTACGCTTATGGGCAATGGACGGGGGGACTTGCCAGGCCAGCCCCGACCTCCCAACAAATTGTGCAGGCACCAAACCTTCTAAAAAAGCCTCGGATGGACTTTCCCGGGGGGGGGGCGCTGCCATCCCCTCCGCTGTAGTCCTGTTAACGACGACCAATGCCGATTCCAACGGCGTAGCCGGACCGACGCGGGCAGTAATGCCTTGTCCTCCCATGGATCCGCCCCGACCACCTCAATAGTCCGGCGGTGAGTGATCGTGAAGCCGAGGTTCCACTGGGGGCTAAAGTGAGGGAGCTTGCGGATGGGCTGTTCGATACGGACACCTACTCCTGGCATCTTCTACTCACGGCGGCCCGAAGGGCCTTGGAGGGAACACCAATTCTGCGAATGGATACAACGTTGTTTTCCGACTCCTAGCGCGCGTGAGTCTCGCACTCGGCGCCAAGCTCGACCACCTGGCGGTAAAGGAGAAGGTAAACAGGAAAGGACGAAAGAGAAACGCGGGCGTGAATACGGGCACATTCAGAGGCTCTGGCGTAGAAATAAGCGTACCGCAGTACAGGAAACCCCGGAAGATAAGCCCGTAGTTTCCCACGAGCTAGAAGTCCTGCATGAGCACTGAGTGGAGGTGATGGGGGCCTAGTCGCAGCAATGCGAACGATCCCTTATCACCCCTCCTGTTTAACCTGTGTTTTGACTATACGATTCACATGGCGTTGTCCATGCTGAGAGCCAGCTACAGAGGCTCCTTGAACGTATTGGATACACAGCGCGACTGGCAACAGGCACAACATTCCCGACCCTTGTCCGCCGCTATGCACAATACTCCCGTCGGAATACTCGCACAGTCCATCGGTGGGACACTTTTCCACCCTAGGGCTGCGGAAACCTTTGCGGAGGGTGGAATTGAATATCAACTATCTCTAGGCAAAGATTTAGGACCCTGCGTCTTTCCCTCCTTTTTTTATACGGGATTAAAGATTTCGAAATTCTGAGCAAAAGTTCTATCCTGTTCTATGTACTCAATCAGCCTGTAACTTCGGGCACTTATCCCTTACAACCCTCCCTCACCCAGACCCCAATGGCTAAATCTTCGCGCCAAACCGCGGGTAAATCGCTGGCGTCCACGTCTCGTATCTTGACCAGCGTCTGACCTTGGCTCCTCCTCGGAGGGCAGTCAACCACCCATTCGCACGACGGGCGCACAGTGTACCGGATGGGTTATCTAAGTTGATAAAATCTGAAACACAAAATCAAAAAAATAAATACATTCCATTATCAAGAATGCTCTCCTTAATCGAGCAACAAAATAAAATTCACTTGTTTTTCTTCGTGACGGGATTATGCGTCAGACAAATAGTCTGTGAATTCAAGTTATTATAATAAAATAGAATTATATTCTGAGCAGTTAAATTATTTAGGCATAGTTTACTGCGACGTAAGTGCGGTTAAGAAAAAATAATTATGATGGATATAATATGTTCAGGTATGTATTTTTAAAAAAATATATATTTCATCTCAGGTCCTTTTAATCATTAAGATAATGGGAAGGGAAGTGGTAATGCTTTTTCCAGACAAAAACGATATTAATTTACAAATTCAGCGGGCAAAAAAATAGTAAATACTAAGTTACACCACATAGGTTTTTTTTTGTGTTCGGTTGCTTAGTATCTTTACTTTTAAACTGCGCTTAGTTTGTTTTGCGATCTTTTGCGATAAGCCCGTTTTTCTTTTGTTTTTAGAATTAAGACGTACAGTATCTCGGAGGGAATTTTTTGATAAGTGGCGGATTTTCGGTAAGAACTATCGAATCCTAGAAATACTTGAATACCTGACCAATAAGTTTGAAGTTTTTGTGATTGACGATAGTCAAAAAAAATTAAAAGCTAAGGTTTCAAGTATGTGTCAAAAAATTAGTGAACGATGGGAAAAATCATCCCGAAAGTTAAGTATTTTTTAAAATCAATACAAGCATTGGCTTGATGGTAAGGAATGTTGAATGAAAGTGGTGGCCGACCACGAAAAGCATTTGAGGATAGCAGCAATAAAGGTAGAAAAAGAAAGATTCATGATTTACTAGAGTCCAGTAGCTGCAATGAATTAGTATTCGCTGCAGAGGTGGCTATTCGTAAAGAAGGGGAAAAGGACGCTGCTAACATTATCAAAGAATTAAGGAACTCTTCTTCAAAAACTGGTACAGTCATAAAACACTTCTTTCTGAAGAAAATGCAATGAGGGCATATAGCGCTCATGAAGCTCTGGCTCTGTTTCTAAATTGCGAACTAACAACTCATTCGTACAAATTAATGAGAAAACAGAATCTTAAAGTGAATCACAACCATCATATTATAGCTTAAAAGAAGCAAAAAAGCGCTGCTATCCTTCTGAAGAATTTATAAAGGTCACAGAAAGAAGCGCAGAAATCACCGTGCAGCGACTTTTCTCGGTTCAAGAGGAAGTAATTAAGCGTTTTTTGTCAATGGGGATTAAGAATTTTACATTAGTTGCTAAGCGGGGCTGTGATGGCAGTTCGGGACATAGCCGATATAAATAAAAATTCTTTGAAGATAACTGTGATGATCATTTTTTTATTTGTATTTTCTTTTGCGCCAATAAAATTATATTCGCACGGCGATGCACAACAACGTGCATGGCAAAATTTTAGAACATCTTCCACAAGATTCTATCGTCCGATAAAATTTTTACTGCGCAAAGAAACTGATGAAATGACAAAATCTGAAACTCGTTTAATACAAGATGAAATTTCCAACTTAAAGGCAACTGTTGTTATGGTAGAAAATATACAAATAACTATTAATCATCAGATGCTATTGACTATGGTGGATGGAAAAATTTGTAATTCACTAAGTGAAAACCGTTCTAGCCAAACATGTTACATTTGTGGAGCCACACCAAAAAATATGAATGTAGTTTCAGTAGACTCCAGAAAACCTAAAACTCAATATTATTGTTTTGGTTTATCTACACTCCATAGCTGGATAAGGTGTTTTGAGTGTTTAATTCATATTAGTTATCGCCTTGACGTTAAAAAATGGCAGGTGAAAACTGAATTAGATAAATCCTATGTTAGTCAAAGAAAATGCAAATCCAGAAGAGATTTAAATCAGAGCTGAGGCTAATAGTAGATCAACCGAAACCGGGTTTCGGATCCACAAATGATGGCAACACGGCTAGAACGTTTTTCAAAAATGCACAGCAAATTGCCGAAATAACAGAATTAGATTAAACTCTCATTGAAAAATTCACTGTCATTCTGCAAACTATGTCATCTGGATACGAAATTAATATTTTAGAATTTCAAAAATTTGTTCAAGAAACCAGAAAATTATATTTAAGTCTTTATTTGTTGTATAACATGCCTGTCACTGTACATAAAATTTTAGTACATGGTAGTGAAATCATAAAACACAGTGTTGTACCTATCAGCCAATTATCCGAAGATGCTCAAGAAGCGAGAAATAAAGACTGTAGACGTTTCCGTGAGCATCATACAAGGAAATGTTCCCGTGTTCCCACAAACAAAGACTTACCATGTTATTAATTACATCTGATCCCGTTATTGAGGCATTTCGAGATTCTCCCCAAAAATCTGCTGGAACCTTATCGACTGAGGTTTTAAAGCTTTTGCAAAATCCACTGCCGCCATCACAGCTTTCTCGTGGTAAAGAGAACATGGATATTGTAATATCTGATTCTGATTCCGATAGTGAATAATTTGCAGTTAGAATCCGTTAATTTATTTTTTTTTATGTCGAGAGAGAAGGGCGCATAGGTGGGACACCTTTTAAAATAAGCAATTTTTTAATGGCACGTTTTAGTTTAGTTTAAGCTATCCAATCGTTTTCCTCTTTTTGTACATAGGTAAACAAAAAATATAAATGTTTTTTTAATTATTTCTCATCCATTTATACCTACAGCTATAAGGTATGAAGTTAATAGTTCAAATCAAAACGTCCAAATTCTTTTTCAATTTCGACTCTATTCCCACTACACTCTTCTTCATATTGATTTATTTATCATTTTGTGTATTCTTCTAATAGTATAGTATAGTATGTGTAGTCTAATAGTAGTATTGTTACTTTTGTTGATTGATGTTTATTTATTTAGCGTCAAAATTAGCTTAATAGGACAATAAAAATTTCTTGAATTTGTATGCCTATTGCTTAATCAAGAAATTTAGTAGAATATAAATTTATACTAAATCTAAAATGCATTGCTATAAAAAAGTTAAAATACACAATAATTGTTTGACATAGACACAATTCGTATCAGACCGGTTAAATTTAAACACAATCTTGTTTAAAAATAGGAAAATGAGATACTTCATCATGTTAAAAAAAAAATTTATATAAAAAATTAATAATACATTATTTTTAAACATCTCAAATGCCCTTTAGTTTAATTCAAATGTTGCTGTTTTGTCCCCGAAGATCCCTTATCCGGCACACTGTGTGGTGGGAGGATCAATCCGACAGAGGAACCCACAACCGACAAGCCGCCGACAAGGCCTGCTAGGTGACCCATAGCACAATGGCTGGCCAGGCACTTCCGACACAGGAGCCGAAACTTGGAGAGGAAACTCTCAATCGCGCCAACACCAAAGAGGGTGGTAGCCGAAACATAGCAACCGCCGACACCGGGGCCGAGAAACCTAATTCCGGTACCCATTCCATCCCCACTAATCAATTTAGGTGCAGCAGCTGCGGGGCTTCGTTCCCTACAGGGGCAGCACTGCGGACCCACGAGTCGAGGCGGGTGTGCGGCGATCGGCAGCAATGCCGATACTGCCCAAGACGGCTCGACGGAATGTGTCACGGAGATAGAGTCTCTCCGACCACCGCCGGAAGCCGAGGTCCTACAGACCATGGCCCGGTTGGAAGTCTCGAGCAAGGGTCTAATCAAGAGATGTAGTGAGGCCACCTGTTTGGAAGTCAAGTCAGGAAGAGGCGGGGCAAGGAGATATACAGGAGATAGCCAAACAAGAGGCCGCGAACTAGACCGGCACTCTAGATTCCTTATGTGTTATCTGTAAACGAATCTCCAAAGACCAACACCATCGAGGCCTCCCCCTGCTCTTCCACATTCCAAACGGTGGTCGATATTCCTGGGGATGCAATACCGCGCGCGCGCCCCGCATGGGCCACGGCGCCACCTTGGACCCGCCGAAGCCTCGCTGAGAGGCAATATGCCTGATGCCCGCTGCGTTCTACCCACCACTTGGGTGAGTTTGAAGTCGACAGCCGTGCGAGCAAGCGGACGCAAGTCTGAGCTTGGCACGATCAATTCTACCGATGGCGAGACCACAACACAGGCTTCAACCACTCAGCAACGGAGGAAGGATGCTGGACTCCCGCACAGAAGCATATCCGCTTAGCCATCGACTTGGCACAGCCGGGCTCCGACCATGACCAGCTGGCCGTAATACCCAGATAACACACAATATCCCCAGTATATCCGGTCAATGTTCCATTTAAGTCGCATGTCCCGGGACATGTGAAAGATATCCTTAGGATATACGTTAGCATATATACGAAGGATATACTCTAAAATACATCCCAGGGATATCCTCTGAATAGGTAGCTTGCGAATTTACTGAACACGATATACCACAGATATCCTCTGCGCCATAATGGGAACATTAGAATAGAAACCTAAAAATTAAATTTTGAACAACCGAGAAGGAAAATACTTAGCTTTTTTAGATTTGTAAGTGTTAGCAGGTCCTAAAAAAAACAGAATCAAAGCAGTAAAATTAAATGGTTTTTATTACTTTTGGACACAAACGAGGCAAAAAACGCTATTTTAATAAAAATACGGATTCATCTAAGTGAAAAAATTACAAAAACGTAAAAATAATATATTTGTTTATAAGATCCCATTTGAAAACACTCGTTGGAGTCTTGTCGGCTTCTCCTCCGTTTTGTCGTCCGCCATCTTCTCAGTCTTGTTTGTGTTGGCTTTATAAGCTATACGACGACTCGGCGACTATTTTGAGTATTTGTGTGCTGTGCTTACTGCGTTCAGTGCTTTCATTTCCGTTATTTTTTTGTGCTATTATTATTACTGAAGAACTAATAATTTATGTAAGTAAAGTTTTATGGTTATATATAACATAAGATTTGATAAATTCGAAACTGAACGAACCATTGTTGTGTAGTCTACCAACATCATGCCTTGTTTTTTATTATTTTGCTAGGTAATACTTGGTATGTAGGTATTATGTTTTTTTTTAAATAAATAGGACCTAAATGTAATAAAAATAAAGTATAATAAATATAATTTAATTATATATATATATATATATATATATATATATATATATATATATATATATATATATATATATATATATATATATATATATATATATATATATATATATTATGGTGATTGCTTCGTTGATAATTTTTTTAAGGAGTGATTGCTGGACCGAGTTAAGATGAAACTGATGTATCCTATATACGTTTTAGATTACATATCTCTCTGATTATAGACTTCTTTTCGTATCCTATTGCTTAGTTTTTGAAAACAAAAAAAATCCACTTTCTGTGAGCAGTTAAATATAGGCATATAAAACTAAACTAAGTATGCAATGTTAGAGAAAATCCCTTAGAAACAAAATTATATTTTTAGTTATATATACTATATAACTAAAAATATAATTTTGTATTTTGTATATTTTTTGCTTAAAATCGATGCAAAAATCACGCAGCAAAAACAAACTATTAATTGTAGGAATCAACCTTCATAAAGTACGTTTTTCCTATTTTTTAAGGCTTGTTTTTATGGTGATAGTAGGTATCATAGCTAGCAAAAAAAAAAACTAGGAAAATTTTTAGGTTGACACAAAAATATTGCATGAATAGGCCTTTAATGTCAAACTTAAAAGTCATATTTATTTTAGCTTTTTTTTGCGTGCGATGTATCTACTCTCATGAAAGAGATCTTACCGATGAGAGTTTAATAAGGTTTGCATTTAATGAAATGAAAATATAAATGTATACCTACATCATCGTGGAGCGTCAAATCAATCAATACTTTCATCAAAGAATGACAGAAAACCTGTCAAATATTAGTTATTCCTTTAGAGTTTAGTTACTCTATTTTTAAGATATTTTAGGTTTGGTAGTTCTATATTTTTGCTATATTAGATAACTACAATTTTTTCATATCTACAATAGAAAAAAATTAGATGTTTATAAAATGTGTTTTGTTAATGGCATCAGTTGGCAGTCCTTCGCTTTTAACAATCAAAAGCAAAATAAAAGATTAAATATTAATTGGAAAAAACTTGTGCATTTCAAGTATCGCCCGCTATTCCAGTGATGACTTCGCCAACCATTCCCAATAGGTTAATTCCTATCACGCGCGAGTACCAAATACTGGGATAGAATTTTCGTAGTTGTACAACCTATAGGCTGTTGGATATAACCTAATAATTAAGGTCCACCGGTGTATCTATATAAGATCCTATATCCTCACACTTGGATGTACTAACCAAGTCTCAACTAGTATAACTGCATATCCTTAGTATGTTCTAACAAACATCCTACGGACATACGTATCTGATATACTGTGGATGTTCCAATTATTAACATCGTATATCCTTGAGACGTCTTAAGGATGTCCCTTAGCTGAAACAGTATATCCCTAGGATACACGCTATGTCCCCTCAGATATACCGAGGATGTTTTACGGACGTCCTTGTGCTCTTTCTATATTCAATTCTTACTATCTTTGATATCGTCTACATGAACCGGTGTGTGCTTTGTTTTGTTTGTAAAACTAACTTCCATATGTCGTCGGGAGTTCACTTGGGATAGCACCAATTTGTATCCTACAGCTGGTTGGAAAATTGTAAGTATAAACCATATTTCCATTTTTTTTTTCAATATTCGGGCAAATTAGTGGCAGTTCAAATTAACAATTTTAAAGAATTTATAATTTTTTTCTACTTAATTATTTTATAGTAAAAAAAGAAAGGTACACTATGTTTATTGATATCAGGAGATTGCTGGTTTTATAAATTAAGTATATAAACAAATTATTGGTAGCTGCAATATAGCTATAAGATAATATAGTGGCCCTACTACGGTAAAAAGTGATGCGCCGAAGGTGGCTATGACATTTTCGTAGAGAAGGTATGCGGAACCCCCAACTAACTGAGTTGCCACATTGCCGCAATTTTTCTGAAAAAAATTACTAATTTTCATTTCAACGGAGAGCTAGGAATCGCTATTGAGAGAATACCAACAGTCTGTGTCATCCGTACCTTTTTCGTATTTTTGTGAAAAACTTGTTGTGTTTGTGGTCAAAGCTGCAAGAAAAAGAATGTGCCATAAATAGATAAATAAAGGGACTTCCAGCTGTACCTAACCTCACTTTTTGGCCCCCCGGCCACGGACCCCCCGCCCCCTCGCCAAATGGGCCCCCCACCCAATGGGGCTTCGCCCGTTCCATTCGGCCATGGGCCACTCGGCCATAGGCTTTGAGCAAACGTCACCGGTAGGGAGGCGTACGTGCCGAAGGCGAGGGCTGACAGGAAATAACAAACAGGAAATAGATATCAACATCCGGAGATAAGTACTATTATTAATACGCCCGGTACACACAACAATAACTCAGTTTAATATGAATACGTCGGTTAATAACTTCGTATATACGAAAAAAATCGTTTGCAGCCGTTGCAACTTTATACAAAAATTCAAACACCAACACAATCCCTTTTGGATTGCACGCGACAGAGTACTACGCGAGTGCCCCAAGTGTTGTATACCAACATTTCATCTTATAAAATATTCCACCTACGAAAGATTTCGTCATGAACGGTACAACTAAAAAGAGAGTCTTCACTTGTTTCATCAGCGGGGAAGACCGCCTAGAAAAATTAGAATCAATGCAACAACATGTAAGTTGGTACATTGGCCAAGAAGAAACGGGTCACATGGGAATGCAACTTGGGCGCGACTACTAAGATCATTTGCCCATTGCCGACTTCCGTCTAGGATTTTCGCTTCTGGTCAATGACCAACACGTACAAAGAAGAAAATTAACCAATATTTGCTCAGCTAGCAAAAAAACGATTTTGATCGATACCAAAAAAAATCGCCTTCCCCCCGCTTCCACCGCGGACCATCCGGGTTCATCCGGCCTCCATACCTGCGTGAACAGTTAAAACAACGGGGTCGGGCACGGGCACTTAAAAAAAAACGGAGGTTAAACCGCCGCGTGCAATGCTCCACCACAGAATCATCTCGGTGTCTTCTACGTCTCTTCTTCGTGTTCGAATGTTGTTGTATCTACCATAGATTCAAATTCGGATGGGCACTGCAGAACCGTATTGCATAACATCGCAACTGTCAATGACGTCACAAATTTCACGTTAGAATTAAAATATGTCATATTGCTAATTTCACGAATTAGGCAATTATGTGATATGTATGATATTATTAGGCAATTACATGCGATGAAATATTAGAAAATTATTGTAGTTTTTTGGTAATTTCGTTAAGATGTTTAAATATCATTATGCAAAAATATATCTAAAAATATATTTAAAAATAATCTGTACTTATCCGCATTATTATTGTTTCTTTTACTTTTTCCTTAATTATAATACTTTAGGAAGGGAAGTAATTTATGTAGTAATGAATATTTTTAATATCACATACATATTCACTTGAATTATTTTTTTTTTAAATAAACGATATTTTATTCTTTATAGTTTTCTTTTATTTCATTTCTTTTTTTCACAATTGATGAATGATATTCTTCATAACTAAGTTGTCGGTAGTGATTTATTGTCCACCTAGAAATATATAATAATTTTTAAATTTTCATTGAGAGAAATAAATGGAAAATTTTACATTCAAAAAGAAATATTAGGAAATTAAAATTTCGATTGTTCTAGAAGAAACGACAGTCTGAAATCCAGCACGGTCGACGTTAAGTTAGATATCGAGGCTAAAAACGGATTTCCTGCAAATACGCGCGACTATTGCGTCATCATACACGATTGCATCGTGGAACACCGGCCGCTTAGCGAAATTGTCCGAACGTTATCGTAATAAATACGAGGCAAATTTGATCGAGCGGCGCAGTTCGTGGTACAAAGTTTGTGCAGTCAAAACATTTTGTGGTAAACATGCGGTTCGTGGTGGTCGACATGCAGCGATTCCAGCTGCAAGACGGCGGCGAGGGCTTCGTCGTCAAGGAGTTGGCGGCATGTAATGGCAGTCAAAGCTGCCATTTCATTTTCAAGCCGCCAAAAGAATATGGGCGGCTGTCCTCCGCCGACAAGCGGGGGGTGCCAACCGAAAAAAAAGTGAAACAAGATGTTTCGGAAAACTCCAAAGTCTACTATCAGGGTACCAAGTACTGTAATAGCTGTAACAAATCTTTTTGCTTTTGTGAAGAATCCATTAAAAATCATCCAACATATAATATAAAATATTGTTCGGAATTAACAAGTCGTTCGAACAATATAAGTTTATATTGCGACGAAGTTATTCCATCACCGTCATCGTCATCACTACCAGCGGGCCAAAAAAACAAGGATTTAGAACATAGACTGCCTCCGTTATAGAAGAAATACGTTGTGGTGTTTGTCCGAACGTTGTCGTAATAAATACGAGGCAAATTTGATCGAGCGGCGCAGTTCGTGGTACAAAGTTTGTGCAGTTAAAAACATTTTGTGGTAAACATGCGGTTCGTGGTGGTCGACATGCAGGGATTTCCCGCTGCAAGACGGCGGCGAGGGCTTCGTCGTCAAGGAGTTGGCGGCATGTAATGGC
The DNA here is from genome assembly GCF_029955315.1 of Cylas formicarius. NCBI lineage: Eukaryota > Metazoa > Arthropoda > Insecta > Coleoptera > Brentidae > Cylas > Cylas formicarius. The sequence goes on from NW_026844319.1 coordinate 5,398,999, forward strand.
AGTCCAAGCTGCCATTTCATTTTCAAGCCTCCAAAGGAATATGGGCGGCTGTCCTCCGCCGACAAGCGGGGGGTGCAGTGGTTGGAGGATCGCCTCCATGGATGGACGCACAGCGGGGGATTTTTCGACTATGCGAGGTTGGACGACGTGATAAATCATATTAGCGCACAGACCGACGTCATTTACGTGAGGGGACAGGTAAAGGCGGACTTTCTGGCCAAGAGGCTGGAGTCGTCGTCGGCGTGGAAGCCCACCATCATTAACGTGGAACAGTTTGACGACGGCGAGCCACGACGACGAGACAGCCACGCCGCAACTGTACCTCCCCCTCCAAAGTTTGAGAAGAAGGAGAGGCCTAACTGCATGTTCCACAAGGGTGGAAGGCGACGGATGTGCGCCCTAAATAATATTTTCGAATTATATTCATGGGTATACGCCAGTATACCCATGAAAAAAGAAACTGTCGTTTTATTTTGATCTGCGCAACATGTATTATTAAAAAAAACATACACGTAAATATGAATTAAAAAAAAATCATCTCTCACGTCCCTCTATAAAAATGCTAGTTATGATCGGTGAATATTTAGTACTGCAGTTACTTTTGATTGAGAGAGAGATGAGGGTTGTGGGTTTTTGTTCACTTCTTCTTCTCTACGCTATCCTTGCTATGTGCTCGACAGCTGAAGACGACACGACTCTAACCGACCAGGAACTCTCTGATTATTTACAAACATATGGCTTTCTGCCGGTGAATAGCGGGGGCGACGACGACGACGACGTGTCTCTCACTCAGACCGATCCGGTCAGTTTAGAGCAAGCGTTAATGGATTTTCAGGAATTGTACAATCTACCAATGGACGGTACTCTAAACAATGAGAAAATAGTGCTAATAAAAAGCCCCCGCTGCGGAATAGAAGAAAATGCTTTCACAACCGCCAATGCGGTATGGAATAAAACGACCTTAAATTGGTATGTTCAAGCCTCGGCACCCTGGCAACGGATTCGATTACGGACGATTGCCAACCAAGTTTTCAAAATTTGGAGTTCCGTTTCCAATTTAAAATTCGCTTACAATTACATGAAGCCCGATATTCTGATTCTAATCACCGATAAATCGTACGAACATAAACAAAGCGTAATATGTCAAGGCAACGGATCATGTAGTTATAAATTTGACGGAAAAGGTCAAGTTTTGGGTCACGCATTTTTGCCAATACAAATCAAAAGTGTGTGGAAATCCATTTGGATAAAGACGAAAACTGGGAACGATGTGCCTGCGCCCGCACTACAAACGAGTTTGTATACCGTGCTATTACACGAAATCGGGCATAGTAATGATCCCACGTCCATTATGTATCCATTTTATGGGAGCGTAAATACATTGGGACTCGATGACATTGCGGGCATTCACCGTTTGTATGGAGACAAAACGACCATATCAGTGTTGCCATCGACGACAACTACATCGAAAAGCGACACAAAAACAACAACAAAAGTTACTTTGTCACCACCACCAAAAGACTTGTGTAATATACTTTCGGATAATTTTCTAATCACTTTGAACCATCATATGTACGTGTTTTACGATAAATGGTGCTGGATATTACGCCTAGGTGATAGAACCTACACCGAACCAAAACGAATAACCGAGTACGTTCCCATGGACAAAATTTCCCACATCTATCAAAGACCCAACGGACAACTCGTGGCCATTGCGGACAATTTATTTTATGTGGTGGACTTTCCTAGTTTTAGGATAGAACGTAAAGCGGACATTGAGAACCTGGGCGTTCCGCAAGATAAAAAAATTAACGCAATTTTTTGCACATACTCCGGCAGAACTTTCATCCTTTACGATGATAATTATTTCAACGAATTGGACGAGTGCAGTTTGTGTCCGAAAGGTCACGGCTTTGTAAACGAATTGTTTGGCCCGATTCCGCAGGGCGTGAACAGCGTGTTTCGCTACACCAACGGACATTTATATTTTTTCAAAAACAAAACGTATTACGAGTACAACGAATTTTTAAATAAATTGATCAACGCAGGACCCGTGGATTTCAGTCTATTCGGTATCAATTGTCCACGCGAGAGCGTGTTTCAACAGATTAAAAATTTGTTAATGAAACTGACGACTAGGGGGTGACCACGATGGATAAAATACTGTTGAGCCATCCGACGAACTTGAACAGCGAAGACCACCTGAAAGTGCCCCCGGCAAAATACCTCATACGAATTGTAAATTAGAGATTATGGAAATTAATATCACATAAAAATTAAGATTGTTATATTAAATACCTTTTATTTGTAAAATGTATGTTTCTTTATGAAATAAATTCCCGTAATACGTTCTCCAATGCGATCATCAACGATATTTTAGAACCTTGAAATTTATAGACATATTTGACTGTAGTTGGGTCTATCATAATTTCTAATACTTTGGATGGTGATTTAAACATTCATTGTATGTTTCTATAATATAAAAATAACTAAATTTCATTACATTAGATAGCAATTTTTAATTAATATAACTTTATGAGATACATTATCTTTGAACCAAACCATCCCAGTTGAAACGAACGATTTTTCATGATGATAGTTCCTTTTTTGTATTAATTTTGGAGTTTCATATTTACTGAATAAAAAACAATAAATTAAAAGACATGAAAAACAACAGTATATTCAAAGTTATTATTTATGAAATTCATTGTAAAATGTATCTTTAATAACTAATCAATGGTAATCCTTATATATTCATTGATAAATTAAAACAATGTTCAATTTTCTTTCTTTCATTATTATAAATTACTAACAATTAAATTTCAGTCAAATAATAATCTTAATATGGCAATCAATAAAAAATATTTTCATCAGTAAAAATGTATAATCGAAATTTTCATAAATAATATTAAATTCTTAACAGTAAATGAAATTTAAAATTGTAAAACTCTACTAAACATAAAAATTCAATCTAAAAATGATAAATATTTTTAAACATGATTTAATCATTCACCTGATATTTCCTTGATATAAAAGTAACTACAATTCTTTCAATGAAACAGTAATTTTCAGTCGACAAAATTTTATAAATTATCTTTACCCATATCCGATTGCATAAAAAGGGATAAAGCCGCGTATTTTCTGCTTACCGAGTGCTCTGCTTTAACATGAGCAAGATTGGGAGTCTTCGGAACGGCCCTGACCGATCAGGATTCAGTGCATGGTATTACTAGACTAAAGAAGTTGCTAACCTTCTATAGAAAGGGTGGCATTTTGAACGTTCTCTAGAGCGGTCTGGGGGGCACAACGGGTTTATCTGGTGACCTTATTACTAGACTAAAGAAGTTGCTAACCTTCTATAGAAAGGGTGGCATTTTGGACGTTCTCTAGAGCGGTCTGGGGGCACAACCGGTCTATCTGGTGGCCTTCACGAGTTATAATGATTCTTGACAATGAAACTTTTAAAAAAGTTGTGTAATATTAAAATATACTTTATAATTTATCTTGTTCATATTCTATATAATTCCATTTTAGAGTAAATTGTGGAATCTTTCTATAACTGAAAACAAATAGAGGTTAGAAACAGTAATATAAACAATAAGTTTAAACATTACGTACCTTTCATTTATTATAGAATATATTAGTTTCTATTTAAAAACAATCTTCGAGATATATTCTTTATACAATAGAAGATATCTTTGCGGAAATTTATCAACATGTTTCCAAAATTTTCTATGGTTAATGTTTGCAAATTGACGTTTTACCATAGATGTATCTCTTGTAGATTCTTTATGTATTCTAAGGTTATAAGAATGCATTGAATAATCTCTCAACTATTAATGACATCACAAATCCTCAACATACCTCAAGAGTAATAGAACCACCTTCAAAATCTAATTCTATCGTATTAGTATTATAAAATTAGTTTTTATTAGTAAAATGTAATGTTAGACAGAATTTTAAATTATCGCATTATCTTCAGCGCATCTAAAGACTTTGAAAATCTTTCGCATTTTGTTTTCGTTGGTATTGATGACGTTTAACAAAATTCCATAATGACATGAGTCTCCGACGACATGCAGAGCCTGCTATTTATAGACCAATAGGATTAAAGCTTGAGCAAATTGCACGTATAATTGTCGAACCAATCAAAATAAAGGATTCATATAAATCTCCCAGCCAACTCTTGAATTACAAACATTATTCTCAGAATATTTACATTTCTAATGATTTTTTAAATACTTACATTGCTTCGAGAGGGTTCAATTTTTTTTTCAAGATGGCGATTAATAAGGTCCATTCGCAAATACTATAAAATCTCCCTCAACCCCCCAATTTTTAGTTAATATTTTCGATTTATTGATTTGATGTTAGTCATAAGTTTCCTACCAAATGTATATTTTTTATTTATTAAAACACTTACCTTGCTTCGAGAAAGTTCAAATTTTTATCGAAGGTGGAGGTCAATGGGGTCTATTCACAGATACATTAAAATTCCCTCCAGCCCCCCTCTATTTAAATATTATTAATTATTTGTTAAAATTTTCCAGTCTCACGTATAAACCGCTCCCGATGGTAAACGGTGTAACTTGTGGGAATCTTTTTGCTATCATTGGACAGAGGAAAGACCAAAGTATTTAACGCATAAATTTCAATTTTTCAAAATTGTAATTAAATAAGATATAAAACGTTAAAAATTGATCATTGATTTTTAAGCTGATTTTTATTTCTTAACCTTAACTCATATTAAGCCGAGAAAGTTGAAATTTTTATGGAAGATACACACCAATGAGATCTGTCCGCAGATACTATAATGTCCTCCCCAATCTCCTATTTTTGGTCAATATTTGCAATTTATTATTTTCATATTTATCATGATTTTGTTCATGAATTTTTGATTTTTATTTTTTTTCTCCAAGAAAATTGAAATTTTTACCGAAGTTAAAGGTCAATGAGGTCTATTCGCCAATACCATAAAATCTGCCTCCAGCCCCCTCCATCATTAGCTAATATTCTCAATTTATAATTTTCATGGGTATCATGACGCTCCTAAAAAAATTTTAGTTTTCGTTTGTAATCTTTTTTGGTCAACGGTTTGTCATCCAATATGTTATAAAATGCCGAAATAGGAGGCAAAACAGGTTCTTTCAACGTATTCCATCCATTCATATAATCCTAGGGGAAAACGCCTTTTTGTTTCAATATATTGGCTTGCTCCTCCGACAATTCACTAAATTCGAGCTCCAGTATTGGATATTCCGTTAAATTAGCCGCCAGCTTATCCAGGCCACTCGACATAAATCGAAAACTGCGGATGAATCGGATTTCACCAGGTTGTCATTTAGGTGCCACGTAAAGGAAATATACTTTTCCTTGTTTACAGGTAGCAAGTCGATCGACCCATCACATTTGGCTAGAGCTTTTATTATTATATTTCCGTCATACGACAGCGCGATGAGTCACGCCTTCGTCTCGTTTTAAACAAAGCGTTGGGACACGTGATGACTCAGTCGACGAGGCGCGTTGAACTGGCTGGGTGACATCATCGCCCACCGCAAATGTGACAGCGGGTGAGATCGCTGCGTCGTCGGTGTGCGGCAGCGGCGTTAAAAATTAAATTATCAACGCGATGAGTAACCCCTTTCCTTGGGTTCGTTTAAACAAGGCATTGGGACATGCGGCCGAATAACAAAATCACGCCGTGTTTTGCACTTCGAAACTCGACGGCTGGGTAACATCATCGCTTCCTCCCTGTCACCTCGACTTCGCGTTCCCGCAACGCGCCATCTGGGGGGTATCTAACGCGGCGGTAATGTGTGTGGGACCCCTCTCCCCCCGCCAGATGGCGCGTTGCGGAGCGCGGTGTCGAGGTGACAGGGACGGGCGGATAATGGAATAAACTTGAACCTTAATATACTTTCTTTTTTGATCCGATCCAAGTTTGAGGTTATGTGCGGTGGAACTCTTAATTAGTAAATATAGATCTCTTTTGGTTACATTGCGGAGTCACTGGATCCATTAACTCATTCGTTTACATTTTATGTTATGCCTATCAATGACTCCATATTGAGAAACATCTATTAGTATACCCATTATATTTCTTGAACATGTTGACATATTAATTACTAAATATATGAATGTTTTCTTTTGTATGAACAGGAATTTCTTGTAAGTTATTTGCTAATTTACAGTTGGGTGCGTGGTTCTTGCAATCTACAAGATATGGTCAACGAAAAGTCCCGACAACAAAAATTGAATATAAACTGCCACGCGAATCAGCTTTCGATATATTTTTTTGTATTTTTGTTGGTCAGTAGTCTTGACGAATTGATGCGAATTATATTTGTAACTGCTTATAATCAAATGAAATCCATTTTATTTTTCGGAAGAAAGACAGGCGTGTTTACTCGTACGTCAGACGGCGGTCACTATGGTTTCTGTCGTCAATGCAGCTTGGGTAAGAATTTTTTCGACTAAGTAGCTGCCCATTCCATACAAGCCCACATTCATTCCGCTCTTAATTTGTTAACTAAGAAACCGACTGTTTTTGGAAATGAATAACCGAAATATTTCAAAAACTGTAAACATTTTACTTCTTATCCTGTAATATCATATTCATGTTTGTTTTTTCTTTTGCTGTTCTTGGATCCAATTCTTCTCATTGTCGCCATGTCGATATTATCCAGAATGCAAGGCGCACCTCAACCTTGTTACGGCCAACGCAATGTGTTAAGGCGTGCACGTGCGTCCCCACCATGAAGAAAATTTTCCGTGCGCGGACAGGCATAGATGCGTTATCAGAGTCTTCGTATTGCCACCGTTGTTATTTGACGTGTGTATCAAGTCGCAAGTAATTTCAATCTCCGTTTTTTCTACTATAAGTCTTGGTGTTATTATAGCAAGTGGTAAGTACCTACAGTTTCATTATGGTTTCATATTTTCACAACGATTAAATAAAAAATACCACAGGTATGAATACTGAGAATATTAAATATTTTCAAAATATCGAGGACTTTGCTATGCGTAGAATCATCCGATATGCGATTTCACATTAAATAAAGCATCACCATTCTGACCCAGTCACTAAATTTAGAATACAATATTTCGTTGGAATTATGAACGTTCAATTATATTCTACAAATTTTAATTTGACCTTTTGATCTTAAGTTTTGACTTATTTTGGGTATTAAGGGTTCTGTTGTAAAAAACAAGATTGATTTACCATTTTTTGAGTTTAGCAATAATGATCTATAAAAATTATTGTGGTTTCTTTATAGGATGCTGCTATATTAACGTTTGATGTCAACGAAACTTTTACTTTTGTTTAGTTTGCCAAAGTTAACTTTTGTGATACTTTAAATAAACGATTTGACGTAAATAAAATTTATGCACGTGTCGTTGGACCGATTTATTTTAAAAAATCTGTGTTACTACTCAACAGTTCACAAAAATCTTCTATCGAAGGTACGGACCACACAATAGCGTTCAGTGCTACGTCCTTCCAAAGTTTACCTTACAGGACACTCAAATTGGGATTTTCTGTTGTGCTCTAGCTTTAGAGTTGTAGTACGTGTGCGGCACATTGAAAAAGATGTCTGTGGTTTGTTGGCTCTTTTACTGACTTCTCCTAAAAATGATGGTGTCGCTCAGGGTATGAAAGAATGTACTCAAGCGATAAGAAGAATCCAAAAGGAAATGCGGACTACGAAAACGGTGCGAGAAAAACAACGTCTCGTAGCTCAAATGGTCCAAGTTAAATCGTTTCGGAGTCAATTTGAAGGAATGCTGAAGAGAGGTTCCGGAAGTAGACCCGTAACTGCGAGAGATCGCGTTCACTGGGATGATGTTAATTCAACATTTGAATCGCGCATCAGGACTGGTGTCATAACTAACCTTCATCATAAGGACGTGCAGAGTTTCCTCCAAGATTGTTTCGCACTATTTCGACGACGTGTCAACAATGCGCTGAAAACGGACCAGGCCGTTAAGATAAACGCTGTCTTCGGGGGAGAATTTCAAATTCAAAAGGCTGATCAAATCCAGACGGAAATTAAATATTTTACAACTTCGAACGCAGCAATCTATAGACACTAATTTACAACGATGGTTTGATAGAAATGTTGTATTACCAATTAAAACCCAATTAGAGGAGTTCCAAGAAAATGATTCCGGGCGGGCTTTGAAGAAAATCCTAAATTTAATGGTCAATATCAACATGTTTAATCCACTTCACGCCGGAAGTTACCTGAAGTTACCGGAGTCGATAGCAAGAAAACACGCTTGTATTAACGTGCAAAATTCTGATGAAATGTGCTTTGCCTGGGCCGCGGTTTCTGCTCTGTTTCCTGCTCCATCAGAATTCGCTAAAAGGATTTCGTCTTATCCCCCCCCCCCCAGTCTGTTTTAAATCTTAAAGGTGTCCAGTTTCCAATGACATTGCGGCAAATTTCAAGATTCGAAGGTCAAAATAATGTTTCGGTGAATGTTTATAGGCTGCTGAAAAAATCAGGTTTCAAATTGTTCCTGCTTATCTGACCAAAGATAAAAAGGTTAACACGTTAACCTACTACAGATACAAAGTCAGTATTTTACCGAAAAAGACCCCATCGATTTTACGCCGGGTTGCAGAATTCATAACACGTGCCGTCCACGATGTAAGGAAGCACCAAATCCAATTGAACAGGAACTGGGGAAGCCAGTTCCAAATGAGAAGCCAAAACCAGTCCAGCAATCAAAAACTGGTTCCAAAAGGAAAACCAAATCCAAAACCAAAAACCAGAACAAAAGAAAATAATGAGTTGCGAAGTTCATAATTACTTGCAAAGTGTGAAATAAATTGTGAAACTTACGCCTGATGATCGTGGGTGGCGGTGAAGAGTGTCAGGTGCTAGGTTGGTTAGCTTTAATCCAGCCTAAGCTGTAATGTTGGGGACGTCCAAGCAAAATACTACCAACAAGACGACGATCCGCAACTTCTATACGATTTCAATCCGGTTTAATCCTCGAAAACTACGAGATGCGACAAACTTATTCGGATTGAAATCTTGCAACCACTTGCACCGGCGGAAATCGTAGAGCCAAAGAAAGAAAGACCGATGAAGTTTCACAAAGTTCCAAAAAAAGAGACCGATGGTGCTGGCAATACGATGTTCGGTTCCGATACCACTAGGGTCAATGGGCCAATAATGACAGAAGTTAATCAACGCAAGCAGACTAAATATTACCTAACTACTACCCGCTATTACCAATAATAATCAATTATTACCCACACATGAATGAGATTACACAGTAACGTCTTAGGAAATTGAAGACGAACGTGGGCCGAAGGTCGAGTGCTTAACTGTACTAATGGCCGGGTGCATTCGCGTTGACAGAGGATTGAAATATAACCTCTCCAAAAAGCAACAAGTGTAAATAAATGAAAGCAAGGGACAAGAATAGAAATTGTCGTTAGTTCGGAAATAAGAAGGAATACAGGACGATCGTCTCGTGCAATCCAACCGCATTCCGCAGTAACATCTTAAATTGCAGCAAAAATGCAACGACTGCAAACCACACCAAGCAATTAAACAGTTACAGTGTGTTCGAACAGAATGAAGTAGCAATACCAGTAGTTTTGAGGATTAAGACAGTGTGTAATTGTGAGAATAAAATATTTAATAGGTAGTCTCCGAGCATTATTAACCTACATGTGAGAAACATAAGTCGAAGTAGCCAATGACAAATTGAACCCGTTACAGGTTACGTACCATTATGTGTGGATCAAAAGTATGTCTCGGCTTTTATCATCCCAACTTTCGAAACATAATGGTAGAAAATATTTTTGTGAGCGATGCCTGCATTATTTTTATTCCAAAGACAAGATAGCGAAACGCGCCAATGATTGTGAGAAGAGAAACAAAAATTTGGAAATTCCGAGGGTCTCCGAAGAAGGCAAGAATTTTGTGCAATTCAAGGACTTTAAGTACAAAGAGAAGGTTCCTTTTATTGTTTATGCCGACACGGAATGTTTTTTGGTTCCCGAATGTGATAAATCAGCGTCCGACACCGAGAAGTATCAGCGCCATGTTCCGTGCTCTCTAGGCTATTATTTTAAATGTTCATATGACGACTCCCTCTCATATTATCGATCGTATACGGGAGAGGATTGTGCGGAATGGTTCTGCAATGAGATGGAGCAATTAGCTGAGAACATTGAGACGTTATGCTTGTGTGATATATCAATGGATGAACTAACAGCTGGACAAAAAATGGAATTTTACGTATTTACGTATGACGGAAATATAATAATAAAAGCTCTAGCCAAATGTGATGGGTCGATCGACTTGCTACCTGTAAACAAGGAAAAGTATATTTCCTTTATGTGGCACCTAAATGACAACCTGGTGAAATTCTGATTCATCGACAGTTTTCGATTTATGTCGAGTGGCCTGGACAAGCTGGCGGCTAATTTAACGGAATATCCAATACTGGAGCTCGAATTTAGTGAATTGTCGGAGGAGCAAGCCTATATATTGAAACAAAAAGGCGTTTTCCCCTACGATTATATGAATGGATGGAATACGTTGAAAGAAACTGTTTTGCCTCCTATTTCGGCATTTTATAACATATTGGATGACAAACCGTTGACCAAAAAAGATTACAAACGTGCTCAGGAAGTCTGGGAGAAGCTTGGATGTCGAAATTTGCAGGATTATTCTGAACTTTATATGAAGACGGATGAGAATAATGGGCGAATTATGTCTCATTTTATCGGACTTAGAGCTAAAATGTACGCCACAAAGCTATATAAGACACCGGAGGAAGAGGAGTCCTCAAAAAACAAGAATTGATGGCTGCAGAAACAGATCGAGAAGCATTTGAACGTGAATTTAAAAACTTCGGTGTAACGAAGAGGATCAAAGAAGGTAAAAAATCCTTCATTAAAACTAAGATAACTTTTGAAGATTTCGTCGATTGTATGCAAAATTTCGCTGAAAAAAACATATCGCAGAATTTAATAAAAGCGAGCAAACTGGAGTTGCACACAGTATCCCAAAAGAAGATCGGGTTAAGTCCTTGTGATGATAAATGTCGCATATCGAAGTCCTCAGTAGATACGTTACCGTGGGGTCACTATTCGATTATGGAAGAATAAACTGTCTCCGCTTGATTATAAAGGTGTTTTATCGGTTTGCTTTGAAATTTCGTTTTTTCCTAAAAATCGAATGAGGTGCGCTTAAGGGCTCAGTTCACGTCTGGTAGCCTCGTTAAGTTTTTATTTAAAAAATGCATGAAATATTTTGATTTTTTCATTATATTTTGAGCATATTTAATATAAAAAAGACCGGAAGCCCTTAATATTTTTCGTTTATTACCTGCAATAGAATTACTTTTATTATTTTTTTTTCACTGCCAATAAAGGATGTTTAATGTGTTAATAAATAGTTTGTTTTAACCTGATTCCTGTTGCTTTTCTTTTTAATTTTATAAACTAACTGGTAAATAATCTGCCACTGGGTCATATTTAATTCTATTTACTTATATCCTTGTGTACGTGTCTACCATTAACTGCGATCCGATTTACAAAATTATTACTCCATGCCTATCTTGAAAAGTGTTTATCAATGTAAAAGGGAAGATTGAATGTGCTATTAGATACAATTTTTTAATATATTCCACCTTATCTGGAATTAATTTTGCAATGTCAATGCCTCGCAACCGCATGTAAGAGACTACGGTGCGGCAATATCCTAGTGGGCGGATGGATAGCTTTTGATTGTAAGGCGTAAATTATATATGCGTGTGCTATGAGTAATTTTGTTGGGTGTTAATTTTTTTTTTGTCAAATTACGTCATGTGAAAGTCGACACGCTTTAACATTGCATGCGGCAGACTGCACGTCCGAAGCGGTTGTGTCTCAAGTCGTTCCCGTCTGAGCACGTGGACCTTGAGACTCCCACCTGCATGGCCCTCTGGTGACAACATACGTTCATCGTCTTTATTCAAACAGGCGTTTGTGCCTTTCGATTTTTAAGTCAATTTTTAATTTAACCATGGAAGGGAGATCATGTGAATAAATACACTTAATGTGTATTGTAGACTATATTCAGTGCAATGTCAAGTGCGATATCTATTTCCCTATGAATCTACAACTGATAAGTTTTATGATTTTAATTTACCCTCATACAGTGAGTCTTTTTTTGTTTTGTTTTTGTGGGTTTCAGTTTTCGGTAATTTTCTCAGTGATTTCTGAATAACAAAAAACAATTACCACTTTTTTTGGTCAGTTCCTACCTGTTTTTATAATATAATAATTCACTTTTTTACGTTGCATAATAATCGAATTAAATTGAAGTATATAGTGTTTTTTAATATCTTTTAAATGACAGGGAATAGAAATGTGACTTTACTTACGTCACTTACTGAAAGTTTTGTTTAAAAAAATGTGTTTTATACGCAACGCGACATATACATATTTTGTTTCTTGTTCGGTTTGTCCGTTTGACAATAATACGCGTTTTTACTTTGCAAAAATAATCAAATTAAATTGAAGTATATAGTGTTTTTAATGTCTTTTAAATGACAATAAGTAGAAATGTGAATGTTGGTATGTGTGTGTGTAACTTTCACACACATTGGCGCATCCAGCAGGGTGGGTGGTCGACAGAGGGAGACGGTGAGGAGTGTATTTTCTATATAGATTTCTTGAAAGAACGGGAACAAGAGCGTCATCAACAGGAACACCGGGATGGCCGACAAACTGGACGCAAAAAGAAGAAGAAGAAGAAGACCCTCCTCGATAAATATTTGTTATTGTATATAGTTTTCTTTAATGAAACTTGGACACACTGGGTGTACCTGATTATTAAGACACTATGTATAAGTCACTCGACTTGTTTACCGTCGATCCTATACTCCCGATCACCGCGTCATCCCGTCCTAGCGTCTCCGTCACCTGTCGGGGGGGCGCCTCGCGGTGACGCAGCCGCTGATAGGAATACTGTCGAGAGCGCGCGCGCGACCTCTAGCAGCAACGGGACGGAACCGGCGGTACATACTTAGCTCGGCATTAAAGTGACCGTTCAACGACGGACGGGTTTTGGTTGGCACCACGGATGACGGTTTGGTTAGGCAGCCCCGAGATGCATTAGGAAGGGGGGGCGGGGGGGCCCAAGGGGACTCTACCAGCGGGGGCTACGCCACGGTTAGCACCACGGACAACGGTTTGGTTAGGTTGGTACCACGGACGACGGTTGGCACCACGGACCACGGTTGCCACCACGGACCACGGTTTGGTTAGGTTGGCACCACGGACCACGGTTTGGTTAGGTTGGCACCACGGACGACGGTTTGGTTAGGTTGGGACCACGGACGACGGTTTGGTTAGGTTGGCACCACGGACAACGGTTTGGTTAGGTTGGCACCACGGACGACGGTTTGGTTAGTGGGCGAGGGGCCAAAAAGTGAGGTTAGGTACGGCTGGAAGTCCCTCTATTTATCTACTTGGGCCTATATACAGATAAGTGATGCCTTATGCACAAGTTCATTTTAAAGATATGAAAGTGGTTTCTATAGGACTTCCACTCACAAACTTGCTCCTTCAAGAAATTACAATAAGTGCGACAAATATGAGTGATTTAACAAACTGCAAAGGTCAGCTAAATAGCTACATAGGAAAAATGCTTAGGCAACATGTTTTAAAGTACAAGAATTACAAGAAATATAAGAAAACAATTAAACTGCAAATTTTACTCTAACAATCTCAAGAAATACCTTTTGACAATTACAAATCCTTGTAAAACTCAATGTGGAAAAGTTCTCGTTTGTCATCACGCTGAAAACGAAATAGTTTTTCGGATGGTCAAAAATTACAGAAATTATTCCCCCACAAAGGGGGGAATTACCAGAATCAGTTCAGCTGTAACAGGAAGAATTTAAACGATAAATCTGCAGGATATTTTTGCATAGTTTGAAGGTTTTACAAGAAATTGCTGAGAATTCTAGGCTACTATTAAAAATTTTGGGGTACTTCATTTGTAGGTCACACACAATTTGACACTGATTAAATAGAAATAGTTCTATCTGATGTTGTAAATGTGCTTGTTGTATTCAGCGGGCGAGTAAGGGTTTTTGAATCCGATCTTCCGGCGGCCGGGTGGTCCAAAGTTCTTCCAGGCGATTGTGTTGTTGCGAGGAAACGAGCGCAACTAAGGCCTGACACCGTGGACCTAGCCGTGACTAAGTAGGCCTAACAATGCGGTGGAAGACGGCCGCGCTGTAGCCCGAGCGATCGATGTCCGTTGCCGATCCCAACGGCGTAGCCGGACCGACGCACACAGATGAATTTCTCTGTCCGATATGCGTAAGATCGTTTACCACCAAGTCTGGACTGCCCCCCACCAGTGCAACCCTTCACTGGTGGGGGGCACACCAGGAGGACACAAACGAGAAGCTTAAAGTGCGCTGGCAGCGCGAGGAACTCGAGATCATGGCTCAGAAGGGGGAACCTTTCTTGAACCTCTTCCTACTCCAAAAAATGTCAGGGCGTTCGTTGGAAGCCATTACAGGCGCCATTATGCTCATTATTGAACTTGAGTTCTGACGGTCAAGGGCAACGGCTGCAGTCAGCAGCTGACTGTAGAGATCTCTTGTCCTTCCATGGATCCACTCCGTCCGCCTTCAATAGTCCGGCGGTGAATGTACGTGATGCCGCTGGCAGAGCCGAGGAACCACTGAGGACTAAAGTGAAAGAGGCTTGCGAATGGCCTGTTTGATACGGACACCTACTCCTGCAATCTTCTTATCACGACAGCTCGACGGGCCTTGGAAGGAACACCGATTCTGCACTTGCTCACGGAATGGCTAGAAAGTTGTTTCTCAACTCCTAGCGCATGACGCAATGACGGAAGCAGAAATTTCAGAAAACGAAATTAAGCTCAACTTTGCCCCGGGCCCTGATGGAGTTACGCCTCGCCAATGGAAGGCTATGCCTGCCAGAATGCGTGCTCTCTTCTATAACTTGGTGATGTTGACCTACGAAATACCTGAGCGGCTTCTCAAGGCTCGAACTTCGCTACTACCAAAGAAAGCTTTCTCAGAACATCCAGGAGAATATAGACCGATTACCGTAGCTCCAGTACGCTTGCGGCAGTTTAACCGTGTGTTGGCTATCCGCCTGGGGAATTCGAACGTTATAGATCAGCGCCAACATGTTTTTATGACCGCTGATGGGTTCTGTGAAAACACGCCAATTCTAGATGTGGTCCATTGATGGAGTATGTGTTGACGGCGTACAGCAAGGCTTCCACGGTAATATCAGTGGCCGGTCAAGTTTCTGAGAAGTGGCGGTTCGGTGGAAGTCCGTCAAGGCGATCCATTGTCACCGCTACTGTTTAAGGACAGATCCGTCATGATGCAGTTTGCCCTGCCTTGGCGGGTGGACTACGGAATAACGGCTGCCACGTCGAGCGGGAGCGGATCTTTTGAAAGCCCGACATCATCGCTAGCAAGGCTAGCCTCGCTGTCATAGTAGACGGCCAGGTGGTCTCACCGCCGCAGGAGCATCAAGCAACGGTTGCGAAATACGATGGCAACAGTGCACTCATCACAGGTGTGTCCCAAAAACCTACACGTCTCGGAAGAGAAAACCTCCACCACCGCAGCGACCATTTCATGGAACGGGGTGTGGTGTCGAAAGTCCATAAACACACTTAATGTTCCGTGGAAACTTCCATCAGGGAGATATGGTTTGCAACGCGAAGAGCACCGCAGTTGCAGCGGTGACCGCATCTTCCCCTGGGACCTTGAAAATCCGTAGAAGTCATCTGCAGTTTCAATGTATATTTCAGTCTGCCAAGTAATGGAAATGCAGGTTTTGACTATAATCTACTCGAAATCAAGAGCGAAAAAAACCCAAATTTGTCTAATGTAGATTTGGGTGCATTAAGAGGCGAAGAAGCAGATTCTGACAGGGATTTTATCGAAATCGGCAACTATTTGATTTAGAAAGGGGTTTTACACCCATGATAGTCTAAGCTGATATTTGCAGTTTTGATGCGGTTTTAGATAAGATATGAATCGAAGAAGCCGATTTTGACTGGAATCTGTTTAAAATGACAAAGAAAAACCTATTATCAATCCAAGGAAGTGAATTTTAATGTAGATTTCAGTTCGCTAAGTTATGAAAATGCATATTTTGGCTATAATCTTCCGTAAATCAAGGGCGAAAACCAATTATTTGTCCCAAAAGAAGGTGTTTTAAGTATATATCTGCATTTCTAAGGTAGATTTGGGTACAATAAGAGGCGAAAAAGCAGATTCTGACTAAGATTTTATCGAAATCGGCAACTATTTGACTCAGAAAGGTTGCCTTACGTCGAAATCTAATAGTTTATTAAGGTTTTCGTTACTAAAATGCCCAAAGACGCCGATTTTGACTAGAATTTGAAAGATATTGACATGAATATATAACTGTTTGTATCAAAAAATGATAGTTTAAACTGATATTTGCAGTTTTGATGCGGTTTTAGGTACGATATGAGTCGAAGAAGCCGATTTTGACTGGAATCTGTTTAGAATGATAAGGAAAAACCTACTATCAATCCAAGAAAGTGAATTTTGTGTGAAGTTGGTGAAGTTACCTGTAGTTTTAATGTAAATTTCATTCCGCTAAGTTATGGCCACGTGGAGACGTCGGTCCAGTTCGTACCTATATCCGCAGCAGGTCTCCAAGGTGAAGAGCCTCTAGTCGATAGAATAATGTCGGTAAGGGAAGTCGGCAAATTGGATCCGTAACTTCGGGATAAGGATTGGCTCTAAGGATCGGGGCATGTCGGGCTTGGCGAGGAAGCGAGTTCCGGTTAACGAGCCGATCCGAACCCGGTCCCGAGCTTTGGCCTCCCGCGGAACCGCCTCGCTACGAGACCTGGAAAACTCCGGTTTTCCGGTGTTCTCTTCGCCCGCTATTTAACAGTCAGCTCAGAACTCAGAAATTCAATCCAGCGCGGGTAAACGGCGGGAGTAACTTAACTATGCCTCTCTTGAGAGAGGTCGTCGAGTGTGGACATGCGTTTCGCGGCTGCTCGTAAATCGGGGCTTTTCGCCATCGCCCTTGCGCCATCGAATCCGGGATAGTCGCGTGTGTCGTCTTAACGTGTTGTGTGCGTTCTGTGGCTTTCCCGATGGGCGTTTCGGGCATTTCGGGACAGATTGTGGAGACAGTGACAACCCCCTCATCTACACTATCTTGGAGCATTTCTAAACCTAATATGCGCCCCAGCCCTTCACTATTGCAGTAGAATGTCGCAACAGCACAGGGGTTAACCGCCAAACAACTTCGTGTGCGTCGTATTGCTTCCCAGGGGATTTCCCCTGCGAGGGGTGTGGCCGCAGATACTTGACGGCTTTTCGCAACATCGCAGACGGTACTCCCGGGGCCCAGTGGAAGAGGGCCCTAGTGCATGCGCGGAATGTGGCCGGGCCTTCCGGACCTTTGCCGGCATATGCAGCCGCGCCCATCCTGAGGCGTATCAGAGGAGTGTAGAGCTGGCGGATCGACGGAAGGCCGATCGTATCTCGGAGCTGGAAAGGTCCGCCATCTGCTTGGCTGAGCTCGAGTACGATGGAACCGCGGTGAACAAACACCTAGCATATAGGTTCCACCGTACGGTTGACGCCATCAAAAACCTCCGTAAGCTCAAGAGTTACGGCGTATTACGAGCTCAGTTAGAAGCCGTGCAGAAGGAGGCGCCGGACCACCCGACACATTCTCCCGTCCGGTTCGACCGGCCTCCGCAGGCCCGCCCCGTCGCTGTCCCCGCCGGCCGAGGATGGCGACTCCGTGTTTCGGGCCGGGCCGCCTACATCATCTGGTCTGATTTTGCATATAAATATACAGGGCCTAGCATCACACATAGACGAGTTAACTGAGATAGTGCAGGACAATCAACCTCTTGCTGTCTGTATAAGTGAGACGCACATCAAGGAGGATATCGAGGAGCGTGAGTTTAATATTGATGGATATACTGCCATTGTTTCATTTTCCAACAGCAGACATACTGGTGGTAGAGGAATGGTATCAACTTCAAACCTTGCTTTAAAGACGCAGTCGACTACAGCTATTGGGCAGTTGCTGCAATAGTCTTCTTTGAGAGGGAGACGATGTTAATAGGATCACTATATAGATCACCGAATGGATATGTCAAAGAGTTCTTAGGTTATCTTGTAGAAACAAAGGACATATTTTTTGGGAGACTTAAATATCGATTATTTAAAAAATAGTAATGACTCCAAAAAACTTCAGTTCGTTGTTAATTCGACTGGTTTTAAGCAAATGATAACAAAGGAAACACGAGTTACCGTAAGTTCAGCTACACTAATGGATCAGATAATAACAAATGACTTCAACGTAGAGGAGGTCCCGAGAAACTTTCCTGTCATCTGTGACCACGTAACTATTGGCGTTCAAGTGGAAGTTCGAAGCAAGACACTAGTAAGTGAGGATGCTTATATTGGAAATCTGAGTTCTCAAAATATTAATCAAATACGGGAAGCACTTATTGGTCAAAATTGGAATTACATATCCACGGATGTTAACAAAATATATGTGGATTTTATAGGAATTGTACAGGGAGCGTTTGATAGGATATCTCCGCTCCGCAAGACCCAACCAAGGAAATATCCGTGGTTTTCATATGCGATAGGACAGGCGCAACATGTTAGGGACATTGCTTACAAAAAGTTTAAAAACACCAAAAGTGAAGAAGACTGGGAAGAATATAAAAGAAAAAGAAATAATGTTATTTCAGTTATTAGAAATGAAAAACAAAGATACTATAACCAAAAAATTGATGATTGCAAGGGAAATGGAAAGAAAATGTGGTAGCAATTAAAAGGACCTGTTGGAAATAAAAATAAAAAGCAGATTTTACCAATATTGATTTTGGACATTACAGTGACAAAGAAGAAGAAAACATGAATAACTTTTATGCCAATAGCCTAAATGAAATAGCAGAGAGTATAGAAAAGAAACAATGGCACTCTGTGTGTGACATGGTCGGCTGTAGCTTGTCCTGCTTTAAAAAAATAACTATATCTGAGCTTGAAAAAGCTGTAAATAACTTAAAAAATAGAAGTACAAGTGACTCTGTTCTAAATATTAAGCTCGTCAAGGATTTATTTTCTGTAATAGGTTATCTGTTTTTATATTTGGTAAATGCGTCTTTAAGTGCCGGAAAAATCCCTGATAAACTAAAAACAAGCATCATAGTGCCCATACCTAAAGTGTCAAAACCGAAAACACCTGGTGATTTTCGACCAATTAACTTGCTGCCCGTAGTTTATAAAATCCTAGAAATGATAGTGTGTGGGCAGTTGAGAGACTACCTGGAGCGGAACTGCCTACTCTACAGTGGACAGTCTGGTTTCAGGAGCAAACACTCGTGCGAATCTGCGTCGCAATATATATGTGCAGTGTGGCGGAAAGACATGAATAAATCAAAACTAATTCTGAGTGTTTTTGTAGATTTCAAACGTGCATTTGCGTTGTCCGTGGTGAAAACCTAACCAAACCGTTGTCCGTGGTGCCAACCTTACCAAACCGTGGTCCGTGGTGCCAACCAAACCGTGGTCCGTGGTGCCAACCTAACCAAACCGTTGTCCGTGGTGCCAAATTAACCAAACAGTCGTCCTATGGGGGGCCGCTTCGCTTCGAATCTCGACCGTTGGTCGCGGTGTGAATGTAAATGTGAATGTAAATTGCTGCGCGATTGTGTGCGACGACTTAGGCGTACCGCCGCCGTCGCGTTTGACGACTGGATGACATCATCGCCCGCCGCGTCGCCGGTGTGCGGCAGCGGATGCATGACATCATCGCTTTGCGAAATGTTTAAACGAAACCTTGGCGAGTGAGATCATCGCGTCGCCTGCCTTCGCCGCAAAAAAAAATGTTTTAAACGAGACTTTCATATTAGTCCGCTGTCGGAATACAGAATATAAAAGATTTCGATTGTTTGTCATCATTTAAATACCGCTTGAGTTGTGTGTGTGATCAAGTCGCTTAATTGACCAAACGATCCGTGTTATCTCAGCGATCAAGTGTTAGCCGCGCCACCGCACCCTCCCAAACCAACGCCAAAGTAAGTACTATTTTTTGTTTCTTGAAAAAATTGTCAATATTGAACTGAAGGATTCTACTTTCGTTATAGACTTAAAAGCATTAAATGAAAAAATTGCAGCGAATAAAGAGAATCGAAAACCAATAGTTAAGTTGGGGCAGTTAGACGTTGGTCGACCATACAAGATAGACGAGGCCAGAATAGTAAAGACCAAGTTTGGGGAGGCGGTTCTATTGGAGTTAGAATTATCGGTGGTGTTTCTGCCGAACCGGGTGACGGACAGCTTCCGGCCGAATATAGACCAATTTTCGACGGGCCGCTACAGTCTGGTGTATCGGGGCGTTAAAGAAGTCGGCAGTTGGCCCGCTCAACAATTTGAAATTGTTCAAAATTAAAAATTACGGGGGGTGGGGGAGAGAGAGAGAGAGAGAGAGAGAGAGAGACGGTAAGTCTGATTTTTTCAAATATTATTATTAATATTAGATCGCAATGAATTTTACGCGAACTATTGAGGACGCTCAAAATTTAATTTTGGCTTTTCGTCAAGTGAACAAATACGTGTTCGCTAATTTAACGGAAGAAGATAAAAATGTTTGGTTGGGACGTTTACGCAAAAACATCATTCGGTGCAACAAGATTGTTCGTAGTCCAAAAAATATATATCCATGGGGTTACAAAGAAAAATACAGACAACAATTCAACATCTTAAGACTATTAAACAAATGATTTTGAATCATCGCCACCATTTTGGAATAGGTTTGCAAAACAACAGTCCCGCAAATATAAAACAAAGGGTTTTGTGGGAGCAGATCGTGTCTTGTTTCCAGGGAAGAGTTTTAACGGGTGTAATAATCAATTTGAAACACAAAGACGAACAACAGTTTTTAAACGACTGTCTTGTCATATTTAAAAAAAAAATTAAAAAATTTAAAAAAAAGCGTCGCCAATGCTAAAAGTAAATGCCACGTTTTGCGGGGAATTTATAAAGAGAAAAAGTGACGACCAAGACGTGAGCGACATGAAATATATTTCTACCAAAAATGCTGCCATCGACTTGGGGACGGATTTAAACGAATGGTTCGTTGAAAATGTTAAAAGTCAAATTCTAAATAAATTGTCTGAATTTCAAGAACGCGATTCGGGATTTACCTTGCAAAAAATTCTTTATTTGGAAATTAATATTAACAAATTTGAAGTGGTAACGGCTCTTCCTACATTGAATTGCCCCCAGAAATTAAGAGAAAAAATATTCATTAATATTCAAAATAATGACGAAGCCTGTTTTTATTGGTTAGTGGTCTGTGCTTGTTTTCCTGTACATTGCGACCAACACTTACCAACTTCATATCCTTATTATAAGTGCGTTTTAAGAACTGAAAATTGCCCAACACCGATGGGTCTAAATCAAATTCATATATTTGGAAAATTCAACAAAATTTCCGTAAATGTGTACGTTTTAGAGTTAATTCAAAATAACAGTAAAAGTTTTTATTCAGTGTTATAGGCCCGTTTGACTAAAGAAAAACGCGAAAAACATGTCAATTTATTATTAATTCAAAATAAGTATTATCCAAAAATTAATGATTTTGATCCGAAACCGACGACGGCAGAGGACCATAAATATGAAAAAGAAGAAGAAATAAAATATCATTATTGTTATATTAAAAATTTATCTCGACTAGTGTCGCGCCAGCTTAGTAGACATCACGGTAAAAAACATATTTGCGATAGGTGTTTGAATTACTTCAGTCGCAAAACGCTCTTAAAGGATCATGAAAGGTTGTGTGTCAGTTTGAACGATTATAAAGTGACTTTTCCCAAATACGACTATGTTGAATTTCGAAACCATATATACAAACAAACCACGCCATTTGTAATCTACGCCGATTTCGAAAGTCAACTTAAAGATGTAAATTTGGTAATTTCAGACAAAACACGAAAATATCAAAAGCATGAGGCATATAGTGCCGCATATTATTTTAAATGTTCTTAGAACGATTCTTTGTCCTTTTTCGAATCCTATCGCGGCCCAGATTGTATGGATTGGTTCGTCCGACAAATATCTGACTTATCGAAATTTGTCCAATCGAAATTTATTGATATCATACCCATGGAAGGGTCAATTACTTTCTCTCAAGTTTCGACGCATTGTCATATTTGCGAAGAGCCTTTTTCACCGAAAGACGTCATTGTCCGCGACCACGACCATTTTACCGGGAAATTCAGAAATTTCGCCCATCAGGCTTGTAATTTAAATTTTAGAAAATTGTTCATAGTGCCCGTAGAATTCCAGAATCTCTCAGGGTACGACGCCCATTTTATCCTCAGGGCCTTGGACAATAAAGGGTATTTAAGTTTGGTTCCGGTCAACAAGAAAAAATACATATCTTTTACCTATTACGAGCCCGTATATAAGCTAAAATTTCGATTTATAAATTCGTTTATATTTTTGGGGGCGTCTCTAGACAATTTGGCAAACAGCGTCGACAAAAATGAACTTTACATATTAAAAAAGGAATTTTCTCATCTTCAAGACGAATCAAAACTAAATTCATTGTCGCAAAAGGGTGTATTTTGTTATGATTACATAGACGACTACGACAAATTAAACGAAACGAGTTTACCGCCTATCGATGCTTTTTACAAGAAATTAAATGAGTCCGACATTAGTGAAGAAAAAAGTCTGGTCCGCGTTTGAAATTAAAAACTTGGGCGAATATTCGGATTTATATTTGAAAACGGACGTTATTCTTTTGGCCGACATATTTCAAAATTTTCGAAAAAATTGTATGGTGACGCATATTTTGGACCCGGCATGGTATTTTAGTATGCCCGGATATACGTGGGACTGTATGCTTAGATTCACAAAATGTCGTTTATAACTGATCATTATGTTTATCGAACAAGGCATACGGGGTTGGATTTCGGTGTGCGTTGGCAGGTACGTTGAGGCAAACAACAAGTACATCTCCAATTACGATCCATCAAAGCAATCAAATTATCTCACATTTTTTGACGTTAACAATCTTTACGGCAAGGCTATGTCGGAGCCTCTTCCCTACGGCGGATTCAAATGGTTGACTCGGGAAGAAATTGCCTCCCTTTACATTAATAATATTCCAGACACGGGCGGGGTAGGCTATATTTTGGAGGTAGATTTGCAATACCCTCAGAGTTTACACGATCTACATAAAGATTTCCCATTTTGTGCCGAGCATCACGTGCCTCCCAATTCAAAATTACCAAAATTGATGACAACCCTTTTTAATAAAACCAATTACGTTATACACTATGGAAATTTAAAGCAAGCTTTAAAACACGGGCTCGTTCTTACTAAAATACACAGAGTATTAAAATTTAGGCAATCTTCTTGGCTAAAAGAATATATCGATCTAAATAATCACTTACGGACGCAAGCCACTACCACTTTTGGTAAAAATATTTTTAAATTATTTAACAACGTGGTGTTCGGAAAAACTATGGAAAACATACGTAAGCATCGGGTCGTAAAATTTGTTAGAAAGTGGGAGGGTCGTTACGGCGCTAAAAATTTAATTGCTAGTCCCCGATTTCACAATAGAACTGTACTAGATGTTAATCTAATGTTGGTGGAACTGAAAAAATCGGATCTTATTTTTAACAAACCCCTTTACATTGGAATGTCAATTCTGGATCTATCTAAAATTATCATGTATTCGTTTCATTACGATTACATGCTACCCAAGTTAGGTCCGGAGAAATGTAAAATTCAGTATATGGACACGGACAGTTTCATTTACAACATTTATTGTGATGATGTATACGAAGAGGTTATTAAGTCCAATTTAATACTATCCCATTGATAATCCATATAATATGCCTCGCGTCAATAAGAAAGTACTGGGTCTAATGAAGGACGAGGCCAACGGTTCAATAATTTCACACTATGCCGGACTAAGATCGAAAATGTACACTTATAAAATCTTAAACGGAAAAACTGTAAAAAAATCAAAGGGTGTAAACTACCAGATCGTTAAAAATAAAATAACTTTTCAAGATTTTGTTGATTGCTTGAAAAATTTAAAAGAAAAACATGTTACTCAACGAACCATTCGTTCTTATACGCACGAGGGGTTCAGTATCGAAGAAACTAAAGTGGCGCTAAGTCCGTATGACGACAAAAGATATCTTATAGCAAACACGTTTGATACTCTTCCGTGGGGACATTACAAGGCACTGTATTTTTTTTTCTCTGTTGTAGACAATGGCCGAATTGTTGTCGTTGAAAGATCTATGTATAAAGCCAATTAGTGAAAACGTTCATTCTGTTGCACATTTTCTGCTTGAAACGACATTACCGAGGACGCTAACGCTATAGATAATGGAAAAATAATATCCCGAATATAGCTGGAAATATATTAATGCACTCGCTGTCAAATGTGAACGACCACCTCCACCAGATTTGAGTTTGATAACCCGTCAAAAGAGAGTATCGTTGGCACATCGGAATGCCATTTTAGTATGGCCAAGGTGTACAGACCATCCTTTTGAGCATTATAGCTATTATTTATGGGAAAAACAACAAAAATCAAATTTGACAAATTTGATTTTTGCGATTATCGACACATACCTACCGTCGAAGCCTGTGCATTAATATATATGGTATACCAGTCAGAGGAGTTGGTGTGAAAGTTGCTATTCCGAAATACACTTTGAATTAGAACCCGAAGAAAACGATGATCACACCAGAATATATAATAATTTAATGGCGATAGTTGACTTCTTTTAACATATTCATTGCGACCTAATAATAATAAAAATATTTGTAAAAATTAGGTTTATGTTAGACTTTTTAGAATCCCTCAGAAAACGATGACCACACCAAAATATATAATAATTTAATGGCGATAATTGATTTGTTTTAACATATTCATTGCGACCTAATAATAAAAAATATTTGTAAAAAAATTAGGCTTATGTTAGTCTTTTTTATTTATTCTTATATAAAAAAATGTATATGTAATTTTTTTTTTCAATTCCGATTCAACAGGTTTTGTTGTTGTTGTTGTTTGGAGGAGTGTGTGTGTGTCTAAATAAAAAAACACTAAAGATTTTTTTTTATTTACATCAACATCGACAATATTTTAAAATTAAAAAAAACTATAGGATTGATGCGGGCGGAGTGAAGGCGCGCCACTTGTAACTCGCTCTGCAGCAGGGCAATTTTAGTTTCAGTCTCTTTGATCCGGTCCTCGTTTCGCACCAGCTGCGACTCTAAAGCCATTTTCAACTGGAACGCTTCGCATACCACCCTTCTTTCTTCGTCGTCGATAAACGTATCGAACCAACCGGTGGAGGAGGAGGATGAGGATGAGTCGGTATGCTGCTGCTGAACCGTTTCTTCGCTTTTTCTTTTTTTTTGCGAGGCTTTGGGGGCGTCGTCGCACTACGACGCCGTTTTGACGGTTTTCTTACTTGTTGTTGTTGTA
The DNA here is from genome assembly GCF_029955315.1 of Cylas formicarius. NCBI lineage: Eukaryota > Metazoa > Arthropoda > Insecta > Coleoptera > Brentidae > Cylas > Cylas formicarius. The sequence continues at coordinate 5,424,563 of NW_026844319.1, forward strand.
CTTCCGGTGGTGGTGGTGGCGGCGTCGTATAATGTATGTCGTAGCTCGTTAAAAATTCGTACAACTCTTCGGGGGGAAGCGATATTTGCTGCTGCTGCTGCTCCATGATGCGCGCCCGACACAACTATTACATCGACACTGAGACTTATAATACATTCGCGTCGTCAATCCACGAATCGTGCGACTTGTCCAATCCCAACGAGCGTACCAAAACTTTTTTACCGCGCCTGCGCAGAACTTTTCCAACGAGATAGACGTCAGGATTGGCCGTTTTTTGCAATTCTTCTTCGTAAAATCCTCCCATTATAGGTTTACCGTTCATATCTTCGAGAAGATACGTCACCGGGTTCGTGATCTGCACTTTCACCACTTTAAATAGTTCGGTGGTCCAATTCGGCGTGTATCCTTTGTTAAACACGAGTTTGGCTTTACTAATTCTAACCACGTCACCCACTTTCAATTTCCTAGCTCCGAATATTTTCAGGTGACTGAAAGCGCTCTTCAAAAGTGAATCGGCGTTACTTTTATTCACCGCATTAGGTTTCATTCCCGTCGTTCTATGTTTCTTGTTGTTGTATTGTTGAACGACAGAGGGCAGCACGTCAGTCCAGCGGTACGTTCCGTTTAACGAGAAATTCCGATGCAATTTTTCTTTGAGCGTCCTTATTACCCGACTATCGCAGCCTTTTTCCTACTGTACGTACTATAATGATTAATTTCGTGCTTGGTCATGAGCTTCTCAAAGTTGCCATTATAAAATTCCTTGCCCAGATCCGTTCGCAGGTTTTTTGGGTGTCGATCCCGCGCCTCTTTTAGAATTTTGGCCAAGGCCTTGGTCACATCACTACCCGTTTTTCTTTTTAACGGTTCACACCACACGTATTTTGAAAAACAAAAGATAACAACCAATATAAATTTAAAGTTTTTATTTCGTTTCGCATATCGATCGAGCTGGGCCAAATCGGCCTGCCACAAATCATCCAACCCTCGTATTATAGTTCTGCGACGCGCATAATTTCTACGTGCCGGCCTGTGCAGTTCCCGCACGAGTTGTATCTTTTCTTTACTACTCATTCGTCAATTTGGTCCGCTGCTCTTTTTTTGGGCCGATACGACTGTTGCTGCGGCGGGTGATTGAGAATCTTTATTTCCAACGCCCTCGTTATATCTTTATTTTCCCTGGAGAGTCGATTCACCTCGGGAACAATCTCGTCGAATCTCCGTTCCGTCACTAACGCGTGATTTTCCAACTCTTGCTTTGTGCATATCTCGCCGAGTTTGCGATCAAGGTCGCGGCGAAACTTTAGAAATTCACCTCGAAACGTTCCGACTTGTTGCTGTAAACGTGCGAATCTACTCTTGTTTGCTTCCAACGCCAGGGTAATGTCCCTGTTTTGCCGCGAGAGTCGCTCCACCGCTAAAGCGTGTTTTTCGAACGCTTGTTCTTCTGGGGCTAGCAGCGGTGGTGATGCGATGACGTCTTATCGTAGCCTTTTCGTAAGCGCCTCGTCCACGTACTTTTTGGTGGCCGCGTCGTAGTTTTCGCTAGGCGTTTGGACATTGCAAATTCTTAAATGGTTTGTGCATATCTCGCCTAGTTTGCGATCAAGGCCGCTACGAAACTTTAGAAATTCACCTCGAAACGTTCCGACTTGTTGCTCTAAACGTGCGAATCTACTCTTGTTTGCTTCCAACGCCAGGGTAATGTCCCTGTTTTGCCGCGAGAGTCGCTCCACCGCTAAAGCGTGTTTTTCGAACGCTTGTTCTTCTGGGGCTAGCAGCGGTGGTGATGCGATGACGTCTTATCGTAGCCTTTTCGTAAGCGCCGTCGACTTCATCGTCCACGTACTTTTTAGTGGCCGCGTCGTAGTTTTCGCTAGGCGTTTGGACATTGCAAATTCTTAAATGGTTCATATCGACGTTTCCCTCCGCGGTATAATCGAAGGCGGAGCTCTTTATCACGGTAGTTCGCTTGGAGCGGACACCGCTGGAACGTCCAAACTTGTCCAGACTTTATTAAACTAACGTATTATACCGGCTTCTTTTCACTCTTCAACGATAGAGAGAATTTCGTTGTCCGCGGACGTGTTCCCTGCGTGTTTCGACGCGACCAGTAATTTTAGTGCCAATAAGTCGCTTGCATGCAATCTCCTAGGGAGAAGATGACGTTATTCCATTTTAGATTTCCAATTTCCTCGTCAATCAAAATATAAAAACTCCAAAAACGCCTCGTGGGTAAAGCCTAGTCGCTGCTGTCCATTAACATACAGGCGTACTTGGGCGCAATCCATCTCGACATATATATGTTCATCGATCGTTACTGTAGTATCCGGAATACGCGTAGGCGCAATTCTTCTGTGATTATTAAATGTTGCATCCCAATCACCAGAGCTTCGAACACTGTTTTCGGAGCGCGAGCATTGAAGATGCCAAGTGAGATTTTGGCGAAACGTCTGCAGGATTCCAGTCGGATGCAGGATTTGCAGGATTCCAGTCGGAGTTCAACGAGCGAACGGATGATATCCCGGAATATAGTGTCATCACATTTTTTTATCCGTGAATCAATACGTGAAAATATATATATATATATATATATATATATATATATATATATATATATATATATATATATATATATATATATATATATATTCTCACGTATTGATTCACGGATGGAAAAATGTGATGACACTATATTCCGGGATATCATCCGTTCGCTCGTTGAACTCCGACTGGAATCCTGCATCCGACTGGAATCCTGCAAATCTTGCATCCGACTGGAATCCTGCAGACGTTTCGCCAAAATCTCACTTGGCATCTTCAATGCTCGCGCTCCGAAAACACTTCGAACACTCGTTCGAAGTGTTTTCGGAGCGCGAGCATTGAAGATGCCAAGTGAGATTTTGGCGAAACGTCTGCAGGATTCCAGTCGGATGCAAGATTTGCAGGATTCCAGTCGGATGCAGGATTCCAGTCGGAGTTCAACGAGCGAACGGATGATATCCCGGAATATAGTGTCATCATATATATATATGTATATATATATATATATATATATATATATATATATATATATATATATATATATATATATATATATATATATATATATATATATATATATATATATATATATATATATATATATATATATATATATATATATATTCTCACGTATTGATTCACGGATGGAAAAATGTGATGACACTATATTCCGGGATATCATCCGTTCGCTCGTTGAACTCCGACTGGAATCCTGCATCCGACTGGAATCCTGCAAATCTTGCATCCGACTGGAATCCTGCAGACGTTTCGCCAAAATCTCACTTGGCATCTTCAATGCTCGCGCTCCGAAAACACTTCGAAGTGTTCGAAGTGTTTTCGGAGCGCGAGCATTGAAGATGCCAAGTGAGATTTTGGCGAAACGTCTGCAGGATTCCAGTCGGATGCAAGATTTGCAGGATTCCAGTCGGATGCAGGATTCCAGTCGGAGTTCAACGAGCGAACGGATGATATCCCGGAATATAGTGTCATCATATATATATATATATATATATATATATATATATATATATATATATATATATATATATATATATATATATATATATATATATATGAAACACAGTTCGGTCTCTTTTTTCTCAAAACTTTGGCGGCGGCGGAGGTACAGTTGCGGCGTGGCCGTCTCACCGTCGTGGCTCGCCGTCGTCAAACTGTTGCACGCCGACGACGACTCCAGCCTCTTGGCCAGAAAGTCCGCCTTTACCTGTCTCCTCGCGTAAATGACGTCGGCCTGTGCGCTAATATGATTTATCACGTCGTCCAACCTCGCATAGTCGAAAAATCCCCCGCTGTGCGTCCATCCATGGAGGCGATCCTCCAACCACTGCGCCCTCCGCTTGTCGGCGGAGGACAGCCGCTCATATTCCTTTGGCGGCTTGAAAATGAAATGGTAGCTTTGACTGCCATTACATGCCGCCAACTCCTTGACGACGAAGCCCTCGCCGCCGTCTTGCAGCTAGAATCCCTGCATGTCGACCACCACGAATCGCATGTTTACCACAAAATGTTTTGACTTCACTAACTTTGTACCACGAACTGCGCCGCTCGATCAAATTTGCCTCGTATTTATTATTACGACAACGTTCGGACAATTTCGCTAAGCGGCCGGTGTTCCACGATGCAATCGTGAATGATGACGCAATAGGCGCGCGTATTTGCAGGAAATCCGTTTCTAGCCTCAATATCTAACTTAACGTCGACCGTGCTGGATTTCAGACTGTCGTTTCTTCTATAACAATCTATGACGAATACGGCTCGACTTTTGAACGTTTCATAGTTGAGCAGGGCGCGTCTCTCCTCGCATCCCTTATAACTAGGATGGAAATCCGTGTAATTGTGATGCGCCTCCACAAAATCGTTCATGTCAAAGTCGAGGCGCGAGCGTTCGTGAGGGTAATATTCTCCGTTTAGCGTTAGTCGTATATCCGTAATATCGATGTGATCGAAATAAGTGGCGTCTTTATTTTCATTATCTTTCCCATTTGTTTGAAACGCGACGATCACATAGCGGGGACTCTCGACCGCCGCGCACGTTTTTACTGACCAAATTTCTTTGACAGCGCCCGCGGTCAAGGCTGGATGTTCGTGCAGTTCCCATCTTCGGTACGGTATTAGAATAGGCTGATCCGCTCGAATCGATTGCAACAATTGCAATTTGATTTCGTCAATTGGAAATATATGTTTGACCCTGAGATCGACGCTATCAATTTTTAATTCCGCCGTGGTCGCCTCGCTGGAAATGACGGCGGCAGTGCCGGGCTTCGGGGTAATAACCATACAATTTTTGTCGTGTCTCGCCCGTACCAATCTTACGGTTTGTTTTCCGCACGTTATCATATTATAATCGTTGAAAATGTTTTAAAAATGACGCAATGGGATCCGCATGCTGAAAGATCCGTCCTTGTCGAGAATAACTCGTTGCGGGAAATTCCAGCCGGCAACGTCTAAATGCTTCGAATCCTTCTCGTCGTAACATAGATAGCCGCGGAGCGTACTGACTATACCGGGATCGCGCACGCTGTCCACTTCCTTTCCGTTCAGCTCGTAAGACACAGTTTCGAAGAAAAATGCTCCGGAATTGTTTACAAAGTCCAAATCGTCGGTCCCCGTGAGCCTTTTTAGCGTTCCTTTAACACAAATGGTGGCGTCGTGCATAAGCAACCACGCGTCTCCTTGATTGATCGTTATCTCGATTGTGCCATTGTTGAGAAATGATTTCACAAACGGGTGATAGGTGCGACTTTCCACGCGCTGAATCGACTTGTCATATTTTGGTTTTCTGTGTATGTCGAAAATTTGATTGGATAACATCGTAGCCCAGCGAACGAAGAAATTGCTTATTCGTCGGTGTAAGGCGTCCTTTACAGGTACCCCTCGGTCTCGTGACTGACTCTACCGACGGTTTGACCTTTATATTCGACGACCTCGTTAAAAATCAACATTTATGATAGCTTTTTCAACTCTAATCTGACGATGATTTCCTCGCCTCGGAAATTGGCCGGCTCGAAATTTTGATCCAGAACGTGTAGCCTAATGTTGTAGATTTCTCGCTTGTTTACCGGCAAGTTAGGTATTTCGGGGTTTCGTCGATCGCGTACCCCGGATCCACGGACAAGGCAAACTCGTAAATTGTGTGCGAAGGTCTGTCGTTGTTGACCGCTCCGGACGTTATGTTGCTATCTATATGTATGGTTCTAACTTTTATTATGTCCACAGGCAAATCGGAACAGTGCACGCTGCTGGGTTCCAGAATTTTCCGCGAAAAACCCAACAGTTTTCCGATACTGTCGTCGTGATCTTTAAAGTTTATCCCGTACGTGTCGCTATAGATTTCACATTTTATCGTATTGTTGTTGGGCTTGATCGAGATCTCTTCTTTTAACTTTGCATTCTTCTCGACTGGATGTTTTTTCGGCAGATGCTCGCTAATTTTGTATGACCCGGTCGGAATGTTAATTACGTTCTCGTGGTTGTCCTCGTCGAAATAATACAACTTATTCGAGCCGTTCTCAATGTTGGGGATGTTGTTGTACGAGTGGAATCCGATCTGAGCCAAACCGTACTCTACGCGTTCGTCCAAATGCAGCGGATTGACAAAGTCGATGGACAAAACCTAACTGTGTCCCTTCAACGTAAAGATGACGGACATGTTCTCTTTTGGGGAGAGGCGCGCGCTCCCTCGCTTTTATAGAGAAATTGCAAGCATAAATGGCCGCAATTGTACTATGTAAATTTTTGATATCGGTTGTGATTGTAGTAGATGTTGACGCCACTACCGCCGAAGTATTTAACCAATTCGACGGGCGGTTTTAGGTTACCGAAACTGTCGAAATAGTCGACATCCGTCCCCATCTTCTTGTAGGCTACCCAGTGAGTTCCTCGATTTCGACTCAAGTCCAAATTAACTATACCACACTCTTTCGATCTGATTCGTTCGGGTAAGGTGTCTCGCATAAAGACACCCCTAAAGTAAGGTATTTTTAACTTGCGTACCGCCACCACTAAATCGACATCGTATAGGGCTCTTTTGGGCAGCTTTATAGGAAGTTTTTTTGCTTCTTCAGGTAGAGACCGAATCCGCCGCTAGGACTCTTTTTCAAAAATAACCCCGAACCGGTCTTCCCGATCTCTTCCATTGCGCGGTCGTGTCGAATGTCCTTCTCTAGTTTCTTTCGTGCGTTTTGCACATCGATGACTGTTTTGGCAATGGCAGCGGCATCGCCCTAGAGCGAACCCAAAGCTCCTAGGGCACCCAATAACGGTAAAGGGGGTAAAATTCCCCCCTTCTTCTTCTTCGATTCGAACAGTATTATGTGGGGCACCTTAATTTGTTTACGCCCGCCCGCCTTTTTGACGGCGTCTCTGCCCGCCCGAAGCGCCTCCGACGCACCGCGCTTTAAAGTTGCCGGATTATCGTGGTGCAACAATTGTTTTTTCTTTAATGCGTTGCGAATTTTTTTAACGATCCCCTGTCGAAAGGAAACGGGGCTACGCTGCTTGCGGGATACTTTAATTTTCTTGCGCCCACCCGACTTCTTTTTTTTTAGCCCCGAGCGACGACGTTTCTGCTGCTGCTTCCGCTGCTTTGGTTGGCCCATACCGAGCTTGCCTTTGGCCTTAACTGTGGCAGTGACAAGGAACGCTCCCGCTTTTTCACCAAACTTCGCGTCTTTCGCTTTTAATCTCTCCCACGCACGTTTTTTCAACTCTTTATCCGCTTTGTGGCGCTCCTCAAGCGATTGGTGTTGCGAATAAGCAATATCGTGTTCCCTACACGCCGCGTCCAAAGGATTCACGCCGCTATCGCCGCGACTAAGCCGTTTTTTTAATTTCGTCCCCGGTCCGCAAAATTGATAACCGGGAAGGTGTAGTTCGAAAGGTAACTTATTTATCAGCGTGTTAACGAGGCCGCTTCCGGAAGCAAAGTATAACATACTAACAAAATGAAATTACGGAGTGTCTATATATATCCAGGGGGGGAGGTGGTTGAAGTAATGCGGGGTGATGCCGCACTCTCCCTCATCGAAAATTTAGATTCTGGTTTCGTTTAAAGATTTTTTTTTTGCGGGAACAAGAACGTCATCAACAGGAACACCGGGATGGCCGACTAACTGGACGCAAAAAGAAGAAGAAGACCAAGAAGACCCTCCTCGATAAATATTTGTTATTGTATATATAGTTTTCTTTAATTAAACTTGGACACACCGGGTGTACCTAATTATTAAGACACTATGTATAAGTCACTCGACTTGTTTACCGTCGATCCTATACTCCCGATCACCGCGTCATCCCATCCTAGCGTCTCCGTAATCTGCCGGGAGGGGAGACGCCTCGCGGTGACGCAGCCGCTGATAGGAATAATGTCGAGACAACGGTTTGGTTAGGTTGGCACCACGGACGACGATTTGGTTAGGTTAGGGCGAGTGGCCAATGGGCGAGCGGCCTTGGACCAATGGCCGGGCGGCCAGGGCGCAAAAGAAGAAGACCCAAAGCCTATGGCCGAGTGGACCGAGGGCGGGGGCCCGTGGCCGGGGGGGGGGGGCTGCCATCGACTTCCGACTCCATTCGTGAAGTATGTGATGACGGCGTACGACAAGGCGTCCACGGTAATATCAGTGGACGGTCGAGTTTCTGAGGTGAGAGTTCGGCAGGGAGTTCGTCAAGGGGATCCCTTATCGCCCTTCCTGTTTAACCTATGGTTCGACTACGCGTTGCGCAGTATGCCGCGGGAAGTGGGATACACGTTGGGGGAAGCGAAAACATCCAGTGCCTGTCTTATGCCGACGACCTGGTCGCGCTCTCGAGCACTCGATTCGGGATGAACGTCTCGCTTAAGCACCTGCAGTCAACCTGCGGAAGCATGGGTCTTAAATTCGCTCCAGCCAAGTGCATGTCGCTAAGGTATGTACCTGTGGGGAAGGAGAAGAAAGTGAAGGTCCTCACTAAGCCTCTGCCCCCGGATTCTTCGGAAGCTGGAGTGGGCGCGAAGGGATCCGAATAACGGCACTTGTGATGGTAGCGAGCTCTGCGAGGCAGCGTACTGTCTGGAGTCTAGCAAATGGGTAAGACCGGCTGTTGGTATTCCAGGCAGAGATTACGTGCAGCTCAGAAGTAACTCATTACCGTCCCGCATGCGGGTCAGTAGGGAGGGCTCGCCAGGAAGTGCTGTGCAGAGCTGGCTGCGGGATACCGGAAGCGGCTACCCATGTGGTACAGTATTGCTTTCGAACGCCCGGCGGAAGGGCCTTCGTCATGATGCGGTTTGCCGTGTCTCGGCGAGTGGGCTCCGAAGCAGCGGCTGGCACGTCGAGCGGGAGCGGCTGTTTCCGACTCCCATTGGAAACCGGAAGCCCGACATCATCGCTAGCAGGGCTGGCTCCGCCGTCATAGTAGACGCCCAGGTGGTCTCTGGGAGCGTCGAACTGCCGCGAGCGCATCAAGCGAAGGTTGCGAAGTACGCTGGCAATAGTGAACTCATCACGGGCGTGTCCGACCATTTCATGGAAGAGAAGTGTGGTGTCGAGATTCCTCAAAGCCTTAAAAGATCTAGGCTTTAGTTCGGGTCTGCTCTCAGGCGTAACTACTCGCGTCCTGCAGGGCAGCCATACGAACTGGACGAGGTTCAACCGCACGACGCTGGTGAGGGGGAGAAGGTAGCGCAGCGAAAGATTCCGGGAGACCCCGCTTTCCTTCTCACAAGAACGGGTGCTGCGTCCCGACTGGTCGCCTGTGTAGCGATACACAGCGCGGCTGGGAAGACGCACAACATTCCCGACTCTAGTCCGCCACTATGCACAATACTCCCGTCGGAATACTCGCACGCCCATCGGTGCGACACTTTTCCGTGATGACGACGGCATCATTTGGTTTACCATGATGATTTTTCCACCGAGTCGATGAATAGCATCCGTACTGGGAGGAGGGACTGAGAAGCCAAATGCCTCGTCATCTAATTAGTGACGCGCATGAATGGATTAAGATTCCCTCTGTCCCTACCCACTATCTAGCGGATGGAGTATTCTGCGGAGGACTCAGTGAGTCGAAGATGGATCTCGTCCAAGCCGCGTGGGTGGACCCTAATTATCGGGGCCCGTGGCACGATACTAAGAGGAGTAGTGGATTGGATGACCTTGAGCGGACCAATTTTCTCTAATTTGTTAAATTTTCTTATGATAATTTACATGCACAAACGGCCGAAATTGCTGTTGAACGCACATAGCCTATCGACTCTCTGCCCCCTCCAACAATATATAAGCAGGTACAGCAAGTTTGATAATCAAAAAATGACGCATGAGGAATCCAGAAGATTGCAGTAAGTAGTAAGTATTGTTTCGCGCACACATGTGCTTAATGTCTTTTATTGGGATAATTTGCAGCTTATACTCGATAAGCATTTTGACAACACTGGAAAAACACAACCAACATGTCGCATGCTTCCGACGTCTAATAAGACATTTTTAATGCAATAAAAATATTCATAAAAAGAAAACTTAAAGCTTAAATAAATTTTAACTCTGACTATTAAAAATGGTAGTTAATTAAAAGATTTATCATAGTGTGACAAATAACATTTTTATGACAATCTGGATAATTAGGAAGGAATAAATAATGTTTGTCTGTAAATAAAGCTATTTTTTTCACAACGTAGTAATAATGTCCATGATATTCAAAATTAAAAATTTCAATTCCTTTTAAACGATAAATCTGCAGGATATTTTTGGGTAGTTTCAATGCATTACAAGAAATTTTTGAGAATTCTAGACAACTATTCAAAATTTTTTGGTACTTCAATTGTATGTAACCAACGTCCTTGGCGAGGTAAGTGAATACTGCAGTATGTACATACACAATTTGTCACTGGTTAAATATAAACAGTTGCCTGTTGGATTCAGGACAACTTGCACAAATTGGGAAGAAGAGATCTTAATTAGTCTCCGACTTTTCCAACCCTTGCTTGGTTCGAGAGTAAGCTATGTCATTGACTCGTAACTCTCTCCTACCTCCCTTGTGTGAATAACAATTTTGTACAACAAGATTTTGGACAAGTTATGGGACTGATCCACGTTCTCCATCCGATTTTCTTTTGCACACTTGTCTGTTTCCTAACTTTGATATAATAGTCACTTATCCAGGTGGTGTCATTTAATTTAGACTTAATTTACCAAAAGATGAAATTGTAAGAAAACAGTAAATAACATTCCTTATTAAAATTGGAGCAGCCAGGGAGGCTGATAGCTTTAGAATATGTGGGGTCACATCACTCCTTTAACTTATAGAAAACCTTTATTGGAGTCTTTTAGGTAGATATTATGGTCAGTTTTATATCGGATTACTTGTTGTTTAATCATTCTATCTGCCGATGGCACCTCTATTTTCATTTTTTTTTACTTATTTAAATGTTTCATTTCTGATGTCTATCTAGCCCGACTGATAAAATTTATCAAATAATTCTATATTCCTCAAAAATATTATATCGTTGGTAATATGTTACCAACTTTTTTTTGGTCCAAAATATTGACATAGAATAACCAGCGGTCATCAGTTTTTAAAAAGAACTTAAGGCACAGTAACATATTATCAACAAGTAAAGTGCTTCTGATTTAAATTTTGTTCCGAATTTAGAGTTAATGAAATTTTTGCTTTAGTTATTCTACTAATAACTAACAATAGCTTAATGTATTATAAATTAATGATCGTCTTAAATAAAGTAATACCAAAGTTCCTTGAAAAGAGTAACACTGAAGCATCTTATGTGGGGCGCCATCGTGCAAATAAAAAATAGATATTATTAAGCTATTAAAAATTGGAGCAAATATTTTTTATTTAATTTCTTATTGCGTGCGTTTATAAGCAACAGTGTATTTTATTCTTTTCAAGAAAGGCTTTATTAGATAATTCATGTATATATTCAGTTATATTTTTACATTGTGTTCGTTCTCCAATTATATCTTCTGTGAACTTAAAATTTTTCGTTTCAAGAGTAAATTATTTGACGTAAATCAAAATTCGTAAAAAATATGGCTGCTTGGGATATACTGTCCTGTAGGCAGCTTCGAGAGTTACAATTTTCGTATTTATGGATGTCGATTATCACATACGCTTCTCGAGATATTTGAAGACACGATAACGTCATTTACTAATCAAACTGTGTCGAGAGAGAGTTTCAATTTTCAAGTTTCAACTTTGAAGTTCGGTGAGACGTAAAAGGCACTTTTTGCAGAGACGACATTGCGACGCAAGCTCAGCCGGGCTTGGTAGTATGCTTTTGCAGCGTCAAAAGGACGGCAAATTTCACCCTATTTTTTACTTCCGTAAACGGACGTCACCAAGCGTTGATCATTTAGGCCCACTAGAGAAAAGCACTAGGTACTAATAGTATATTATGCAACTAGTGCGGTAAACGGCACGAGCGGAGCGAGTGCTTAATAAATGACTGACTTAGAAAGTTTACCGAACGTGTTGCATACTACACTTTTTCTACGAACGTTAGTTTTTGGGTACATTTTCGCAAAAAAAAACACGAATACATTCAGTGATATGATCGTCAGAATTGACAAATGTTAAAATTCAAGGCGTGGGGAAACATCCGATTGCTCCTAAAGCCGTGCGGTAAAATCAAGGAAATTTCCCAAATGGCTCGGATCCGTGGGAAACGAAACAAACGTGGTAAAACGCTTCCCGCACACTAGATCGGTGTGTATTTCACAGACGGGAGTAGAAAAACATATTTTATTGGTTATAGATAGATAGACAGTATCATGAAGGTGATTTGAGAGTATTAAAAAAATTTGTTACCATGAGAAGGTTACTAAAAAGCTTTTTTCTACTCCCTTCTGTAAAATACAAAATTATACACAGTGACGCTTCTCGTACGCCAGGGAAGAGTTACTCTACCACTTATCGCACCGATCCGAGTCACTTCGGACATTTCCGCGACATTACCACACGGGTTTGAGAGCAATCGGAAGTTTTCGCAGATTTTACAGCATGGCTTGAATTTTGACGTTTGTCAATTCTGACCGTCATATCAGTGAATGTATCCGTGTTGTTTTCCGAGAATGTATCCAAAAACTAACGATCGTAAATAAAGTATACTATGCAAAACGTTTGGTAAACTTTTTTAGTATATTTATTAAATACTGCTCCGCTGTATTATGCTCGTGCCAAATAAATTCTGAAAAATACCAAATTATACACCGATCTAGCGTGAGTAAACTATAATTTTACCATGTCAGTTTCGTTTCCTACGGATCCGAGCCATTTCAGACATTTGCGGCACGGGTTTGGGAGCAATCTGATGTTTTCGCACCACCCTCAGAACCTGCGGAAGTCGCACAATGGCGCCATCTGCTTATCTTGCTCCAGCAAAAAGTTATAAATATATGTAAAATTGTACTTTTCAGTCAGAGTCAAGCTTCTCGCTAATACATTAAATTAAATGTTTTGTATTGATTAGAGATAAATAGTTTTAAAAAACTGTTTTCCGGAGTTCAATCATTTAACTGGCGCAGTCGTTGTAGGATCGATAGGTTCAATTTATCGAACAAAATGTGAAAAGTGACTTTCGAACTGGACGTGTCGTTTCGTGCAGAGTGGCTTTTCATAAATTAAAAACAAAATCCATCGAGTCCGCGTCGAATATGTTCCCAAAACCTTTGGTTTTTAAACAAATGTCTGAAAAATAAGGTTTTTTTTTAAGTTTATAAAATTGAAAACCAACAACCGAAGTCCCGCTGCAAGGAAAGACCAGATCCAAGGCCAGACGAAATGGATGAAGGAAGAACGAAGACAGGAGTACAGAAAACGGGATACAAACAACATTTATGTAAAGGTAATAAATACATTCTGAATTGTCTCATAGATTTAATCCCCTAGAATTTATATTTCATCCATCCTTCATAAAAAGGTTCTTAGACAAAAACTGAAGTTAGACAAATTAATTTCTAATACAAAAATATCTAACAGCAACTCAGTTATTACAATTGGTGGTCGGTACATCAATTTTACAACAGGTTCATAAACTTATCACACACAACATTTTCTAAAAATGAAATTGAATTTCTGGAAAAACGTTTCAACTTTAACTTACAGCATTCACAAATTAATAGAGAATTAGACTGTTTAGGGATCGATTGTGAATTAGCAATTAAAAACATTAACGATACTAATTAAAACAAACATATATTAGCGAATATAATAAACTCTCAATTAATAGATAACAACAAACACAAAGAAATTTCTCAAATATCACTAGTAAAAACTATCAAAAACAAAGTTTCTGAAAATAACATAATATTTTCACGTGCAGATAAAGGGAAGACAGTCATCGATCTCTCAGAATATATTTCAAAAACCAACAATTTTCTTAAACCAGAACTTTTCCAATGTATCAAACACGATCCTACCGAGTTATATCAAAGACAAGTCAAGGAACTAATTACTAACTCCATCCTATTTAGTGACAAAGACAAATATTTTTTAACAATTATGAATCCACAACCGTCGAAATGATATTCTTTAGTTAAATTACATAAACAAGATATGCCCATTAGGCCAGTCGTGTCTTTTTAACAGCTCCAGCAGTTAAACTCTTAACAAAATTAGTAAATATTTTAAAGTTCCACACAGATTTTAAAACAAAATTTGCAATAAAAAATTCTTTTGAAATAATCAACAAAATTAAAGATATCAAAATCTTTTCTAACGCAACACTATTGTCTTTTGATTTCCAAAACTTATTCGCCAGTATTCCACCTATGGATCTGATAGATTTAGTAGATTTCACCCTAACTCGGAAACAGGTTAACCCATTGGTTAAACAAGATTTATTAGATTGCTTAATAATATCTTTAGGTCAAAATTATTTTGAATTTAATGGACAGAAACCCACTTAGTCCTTTGTTAGTAGAGATTTTTATGAATAATTTGGAAAATATCATATTAGAACATCCTTTAAGTAAAAGTTTTCTATGGTGGTATAGATACGGGCAAGATGTCTTTGCTTGCTTTGTTGGAATGGACAGAAAATTAAATTACATTAACTCATTACATAATCGTATAAATTTCACCATCGTGATTTGAACAGGATAACTCGATTAATTTTTTAGACTGAACTATTACGAAAAGGCAAAACAAATTTGATTTTTCCATTTATCATAAACGTTCACACACGTACACAGTCATACATAAAAGCTCAAATCACCCTTATTCACAAAATGGCTGCATTTCACTCTTTTATACACAAACTTCTTAATACGCCACTCTCAACAGAAAATCCGTCCATCACATTAAATTATAAATAAAAAACAAATCTAGACAACAGCAACCTCTATTTGTAAGAAACCTAATACAGAACACGAACAATTTAACTTAATTACATACATAGGAGAACCCAATGAAAAAGTTTTGAAAACCTTTGTCAAAATATGGTTTTAAAACAGCTCTCAGAACTAACAACACAATAGGGAAATTTTTAAAAAACAATAAAACGAAATGTCCAAAATCTCAAAAATCAGGTGTCTACAGGTTGAGATGCGGCTCTTGTCCTAAAATTTATATTGGACAAACAGGTAGATCCTTCAAGAAACGCATTAACGAAGACGAAAGAGCGTTTAAAAACAATGGTCTAGATTCAAATTATGCTGCACACTTAAACACAGAAAAACACATTTTTGACGACAATTTTGATATTTTACATACAGCCACAAAAAGTAAAAAATTTAATTTTTTGGAAGCCATGGAGATTAACAAAATGAGACATTCAAATGTATTGCTTAACTATCAATTAGATTTAAATACCTCTCATTTATTGAACTTAAATTCTCACAACTTTCATTAAGATTTCATTGTCATTTTTCGGTATATATAGTAGCAGGTAGTTTTTAAATATTACATTTGATAAAGGCACGGTGTTGTCAAAGCAATTGTCATGTAAAAATATATAATTTCGTAAAAATCTCAACTTTTAGTTCTTTTTTATTTTGATGAATGGATTTTTATCAAGTAAAAGCCACCTCAGTTCAATTTCATTTCAATCTCACCTCGTTGCGAGCAAATGATAAAAATAAAAATATCAATAAAAAATGGCAAAATTATTGTTCCGTACCAAAAAATTCACTATAGCAAAATAGTCGAATATTTGACTATAGCACGAAGCAGAAAAGCTTTAACAACGATTTTAAATAGTACGTGTGAACCGATAAAGTTAAACTTTTCAGAACCCATGGAAGGAGAATCATTTTGTAAAAGTGATTTAGAAAATATTAATCTAGACAATATTTTGGGCATATTGTCACCCCGGATGGTATAAAACCAAACCAGAATAATCCTGTTCCTTGCACAACAACACAATAAGGAAATTAAAGGATTTTTGGGCCTTCTAGGATATTACCGTAGATTTATTGACAACTTCGCCAAAATCACGAAACCAATAACAAAATATCTAAAAAATGGTGCAAAAATTGAATAATGAATGTCTAATTTGCAGTATCCCGATTGAAGTAAACTTTTTAATTTAACATTTGACGCAAGTAACGTAGCCCTAGTGCTGTCCTCAGTCAAGTACTTATCGTGAAAGATTTACCGATCGCCTATGCGTCACGCACGCTTAATTGTATGGGCCACAAAACATTTTCGTCCATATCTTTTTGTTCGAAAGTTCAATATAATTACCGATCATAAACAGTACATAAAAATTTATTTAATTATTATATAAAAATTGTACGTATGTATGTCTCCCCATCGATAATTTAGATTTGGTTTGCGGAGATGGTTTCTTTAACAAAAGCAAACACGGTCAACTGCTACCCAATTCATTTAGGGCGGTGTTTTGCGGACCTAGCGGTTGCGGCAAAACCAACACCATGTTAGCGCTACTCTTTAACCCCAACGGGGCAAGTTTCGAAAATGTTTACGTCTACTCAAAGTCGTTGTATCAACCAAAATATCAACTGTTATCTCGCGTATTGAGCAATGTCAAAGGAGTTGGATATTATCCCTACAGTGAAAGAGACTCGATAATCGACCCCAGCGACGCGAAAGAGAATTCTGTGTTTATTTTCGACGACGTGGCGTTCGACAAGCAAGATAAAATTCGCGAGTATTTTTCGATGTGCCGACACAAGGCCATCGACGCTATTTATCTCTGTCAGACATACTCCAAGGTACCCAAGCAATTGATACGTGACAATTGCAATATTGTCACGTTGTTTAAACAGGATGACATGAATTTACGTCACGTTTATGATGAACATGTCTCACCCGACGTTTCATACGACACGTTTAAACAAATTTGTTCCGAGTGCTGGAAAGAAAAGTACGGCTGTTTGATAATTGTGAAAGATTTCGACGTAAAAAACGGACGCTACCGCAAGGGTTTCGACAAATATATAAAAGCCGATATTTAATTGTCGATAGAAACAGTCATGAAGGCGACGTCCGCCGACATCGCCGACGCGGCGCTAAAAAAAAAGTAAACGAGTTGTCTAGATCTATTCCAAAGAAGTATTTAACATTAAAATTGGGTAAGAGCGAAGAGGATGCGTCAATTCGGAAGCTTTTCAAACCCGTCAGCGAGCCGCTAGAACGTATAGCGAAAATAAAGCTATCACCGTCACCGGCAGAAATAAAAACTGAACGTCGAGGTGTCAAGCACAACACAAAAAGGAACTGAACGAAGAAACAAAAAATAAGGTTAACGTATCATTTTTGCCTATGGAAGAAATTCAGGAAACGCCGGATCCCAATAAGAGCGTTGAGATGCAAAATATCGATGAGAAGGAAGATGATGTGTTTGACACATCGAGCGTGGCTAACGCATCCCTTCAATCATACCTGAAACAATATCCAGAAATTTCCCATTCATATATTCAAAATTTATGGGTAAAATCGCCAGACACCGATATTGTTTACGGACCCGTTTACGACAAAATATCATCCAAATGGTTTATCGGCAATAAATCGATGGATTTTCATCAAGGATCTGGCGATATTATTGTAGACGGCGAGAGATATTCCGGTACCCGCGGCACACAAAAGACGATTTGGCACAATATAAAAAAATAATGGAGGCCACCCAGGTGCACAGGGACGCGATCGGACGTCTGAAAAATATACCAAGGTCATCCGACCCTTAATAAAATCTCAGTCGCGTTCGTACTCGTACAGCGGCCAAGGTTATAATATGCGTTATAATGACGCTCCTACTGAATATGTATACTGGGACGACGTCAATGAACTCGTAGAGCGTCTGAAATTACTAATCGCGTCGAAACACGCAGGCAACACGTCTCATGATAACGAAATAGTTTCAATCGTTGAAGAGCTAAAAGAATCAGGTTTTATACGTTAGTTTAACGATGAGTCTGGACACGTTTGGAAGTTCTAGCGCGCTGCGCTCTAAACGACCCTTCACTAATACTGTGATTAGAAGCGCCCTCGATTATATGCCAGACGGAAACGTCAATATGAACAATTTAAAAATTTGCAATGTCCAAACGCCTAGCGACGACGGGGACGTGACTAACATAAAATATGTGGATGAGACAAGTAATTTATTAAAAATTGCATTGAGAAAGATTATTGGACAGAAACTCGAAGCGTACACGAAAAGATTACAAATTGAAGACAAAATTAAATTCTCGCGTCTTGAAGAACAACTGAAAATGAGTAGCACTACACTCGAAAATGAAATTAGGCAGTTTCGCGAAGTTTTCCACCAGAAGCTAAGCGAAATGAGCGCAAAGAAAGATTTGGAAAAGCACATGACAAAAGTCGCCGTTTTGTCAGAGCAATTTCATGATATTGTAACCCAAATGGAGCGACTTACGAACGAAAATGAGAATATAATGAAGGTATTGAAACAAAGGGTTTTAAATCCTCCATCGCAACCGAACACACATGAATAAAGAGAAGGTACAACTGGTTCGAGAACTGCACAAGCCGGCACGCAGAAATTATGATCGCCGCCGGACTATAATACGAGGGATGGACGACCTGTGGCAAGCGGATCTGGCCCAATTAGATCGCTACAGCAAACAAAACAGAAATTTTAAATTCGTGCTGGTTGTGATAGACTGTTTCTCAAAATATGTATGGTGTCGCCCGTTGAAAACCAAAACCAGGGTCGAAGTCGCCAAGGCGTTTTCCAAAATTCTAAAGGACGGACCTCACCCTCAAAACTTGCAATCGTATCTCGGTAAAGAATTTTACAACGACACGTTTCTGAAACTTGTGGATAAGCATAAAATTAACCACTATAGTACGTATAGCATAAAAAAGGCCTCAATTGTCGAACGGGTGATACGTACCCTCAAAGAGAAATTGTTTCGACATTTTTCTTTACGCGGGACGTACAAATGGATCGATGTGCTCGCCTCTATCGTTGAAGAATACAATAACACAAAACATAGAACGACGGGTACGAAACCCATCGATGTGAGTAAGAGCAACGAAAAGAGAATTTTGAAAACCGCGTATAGTAGCATAAAAATATTCGATCCTCGTAAACTTAAAGTCGGCGACATCGTTAGAATCAGCAAAGTCAAGCACGTGTTTAACAAAGGTTATACGCCGAATTGGACCACCGAATTGTTTAAAATTGTTAAAGTACGGGTTACTAACCCCGTACCGTATTTGCTTCAAGATATGCAGGGTAAACTCATAATGGGCGAATTTTATGAAGAAAAATTGCAGAAGACAGTTAACCCGGACTTATATCTCGTCGAAAAGGTGTTGCGCAGACGAGGCAATATGGTTCTCGTGCGCTGGTTGGGATTGGATAACTCGCACGATTCGTGGGTAGACAACGTAGACGTCTTGAAATAAATTTAGTCTCGATTTAGAAGTTCTGACATAAATACTTGTATGTGATGGCTCAAGAGCAAATTGTGACATCCAACGAATTGTATAATTTATTGGAAAATTTTGAGTTGCAATTTCCTTCATCAGAAGTGCTACCGTCCAGCTTCGTTTCTGTAGAGCAACAAACCAAAAAATCTGCGACAAAACGAAAACAAAGTGCGTCGGTCGTATCCCGCAAGAAGAAGAAGAAAACTACCACAAGTGAAGCGTTTGCAGCTCCAACGTCATCCGCTGATTGGCTCGAAGTGTTCACGGACGGTAGAGAAAAAAGTGTCATTTGTGAGGAATTCAATTTAAAAAGAAACTTGGTGTCTCAGTTGGCGGGATTAGAGTGCAATATCAACGAAATTGAAACACAAATTGCGCTTTTTAATACAGACTTGCAAGTGGCGCGGCTGCAAGCGCAAGAGTGCAAAAGAAAACCAGAACAATTTAATAATTTAGCATTTAACGAAATTGTAAAATAGTAATAATGTATATAATAAATAAATTATACAATTACAAACTTCTGTGTAATTATTATGCGGTCTTGTGGTGGTGGTAAAAAAGAAAATAGCGTCTAAATATATACATGTTCATTCTTGTTGCAATACAATGGAATACAATC
Source organism: Cylas formicarius (assembly GCF_029955315.1). Classification (NCBI taxonomy): domain Eukaryota; kingdom Metazoa; phylum Arthropoda; class Insecta; order Coleoptera; family Brentidae; genus Cylas; species Cylas formicarius. The sequence continues at coordinate 5,444,595 of NW_026844319.1, forward strand.
AATACATAAAAGCCTTATCTACAGTTATATTTATAATAAAACCACAGTATTAATAGTTCAATGTGCTATCAGAAAAGCGTAACTTTTTTCCATATTTCCCCTCATCGTGAAGCATTAAATTACATACATCTTCAGTTTCTACAGTGAACAAAACTTCTTCAAAGCAGCTTTGACACCAAAATTGTTTATCGTGATATACATCATTCAAATTACTTATATCCAGCTGTAAATGATAGTGATCCAATAAAAGTCTAAAATTTTTCTTTTTACATTTTTTAACTAGTTGAAATATAAAGTGACAAGATTTACAAACTAAAATTTCCGAATATTTTATCCTGTATTAACTGACCCATAAACAGTAAGCGGATTCTCCGTCAAAGTCAATGGTTGGAGTTGCCAAAATGCTATTTCTGTAAGACGATCCAAATCTCTTATTCCACAGAATAAATTCTAAATTTAATAAAGAATTGCCATCAGACTGGAGCGCTAGTTGTTTAAGGTACCTCCATCTATATTTCGAATAATATTTAAATATTAGTATCGTTAGTTTCCAAGGCAAAGGTGACTCAAGCAATAGCCGTATAGCCCGCTCGATAAACATAATTTGGTCAATGTCGCGCAAAAGTTCTAAACGACATTTTGTGAATCTAAGCATGTAATCCCATGTATACCCGAGCATACTGAAATACCATGCCAGATCCAAAACATGTGTTGCCATACAAGTTTTTCGAAAATTTTCGAATATATCTGCCAGAAGAATAACGTCGGTTTTTAAATACAAATCTGAATACTCGCCTAAATTTTTTATTTCAAACGACTGCCAAACACTTTGTGCGTGGGAATATTTTTCTTCACTAATATTGCTTTCACTTAATTTATTATAGAATTCTTCAATCGGGGGTAAAGTTGTTTCATTTAATTTGTCTATATGGTCGATGTAATCGTAACAAAAAATACCTTTTTGCGACAGTAAATTTAATTTTGATTCGTCGAGATCGGAAAATTCTTTTCTTAAAATATATAGTTCATTTTTATCCATACTGCAAACTAAATTATCCAGAGATACTCACAAAAATCTAAACGAATCTATAAATCTAAATTTTATGTTATAATCAGGTTCGAAATATGTAAAAGAGATGTATTTTTCCTTATTAACCGGAACTATGGATACACAGCTTTTTTTTGCTAAAACTGGAAGCAGGAAGTGGCTATCGTATCCAGAAAGGTTCTGGAATACTACGGGCACTACAAATATTTTTTTAAAATTTAAATTACAAGCCTGATGGGCAAAACCTCTAAATTTACCAGTAAAATGATCATGGTCACGAACAATAACATCTTCTTTTAAAAAAGGTTTTTCACAAATATGACAATGGCTCGACCTTTGATCTAGACTAATTTCACTATCCATTGGTATAATATCCTTAAATTTTGAACGAACAACGAATATTTGGGAAAAGACACTTTATACTCATTGAAACTGGAACACATTGTTTCGTGGTCATGTAGACGAGTTTCGTTATTGAAATAATTCAAACACCTATCGCAAATGTATTTCTTGTGATTATATTTACTGAGCTGTGAGGAAACTAATCGAGACAAATTTTTAATGTAACAATAGTGATATTTTATTTCTTCATGATCATTATCTTGCGGATCAGGATCAAAATCATTAACTGTTGGATAATATTTATTTTGTATTAACAACAAATTTGAATATTTTTCGCGTTTTTCTTTTGTTAATCGTGCAGGTAACACGGAATAAAAACTAGTTTTTTCATTTTTATTAAACTCTAAGATATAAACATTGATGGAAATATCATTGTCTTTTTCAAATTTGCTTATTTTATTCATTTCCATAGGTGTTGGTAAATTTTCAGTTTTCAAAACACTTTTGTAGTATGGATATGAAGAGGGTAAATACTGACGAAAACGTGCTGGAAAGAGTCCGCATACAACTGACCAATTAAAACACGCTTGATCGTCATTTCTAATGTTAATACAAGCCCTTTTATTCGCAATTTCTTTAGGCAACTCAACGAAGGATGATCCGTTACCCATTTCAAATTTATTAATGTTAATCTCTAAATAAATAATATTATTTAAAGCCCACCCGGAATCACGTTCCTGAAACTCTGACGTTTGATTTAAAATTTTATCTTGCACATTTTCAACAAACCAATCATTCAATTCTGTTCCTAAATCAACTACAGCATTTCCGGTACTCAGATATTTAACATCAACTTCGCCTTGGACATCATTTTTTGCCTTAATAAATTCACCGCAAAATGTGGTATTTACTTTCAGCAATAAAAATTTCTTTAAAATTTGACTAATTTTTTGTTGAAAAATTGGACGACAATCGTTTAAAAATTGAATTAAATCTTTATGAAGTAAATTAATTATGACACCGGTCTGAACTCTTCCCTGGAAACACGACACTACCGATTCCCATACAACCATTTCATTTGTGTTTGTCTCGCGGCTACTACTTTGTAATCCCAATGCAAAATGCTTATATTGATAATTAAGAATAATTTTTCTAATAGCTTTCAGATGTTGAATTGTAGTTTGTAATTTTCTTTTTAACCCAATAGATAAATCCTTTTCGTTAGAAACGATTTGGTTGCAAGATTCAACACATCACTATCTCTAAGAGTGAACTTGTCGGAAATATGCTTTTTTAATTTTTGTAAGGTTAAAATTAAGATTTGCGCTCTATGAATGATCTGCTTTAAGCGCATCGTGGTTTAATAAATATATAACAGTAAATAAGGCTTACCCTGTATAATATGTTGATTAATTTTGAATTATTTTGAATTTCTTTAAAGAGTTGGGCTTTCCAATATCTTTGGATCCCTCGTAGACGAGTTTGTACTGCCCCGACGCAAAGTGTTCTAGTCTCGGACGGAAAGCTTCTGTCACGCGGGTAGGAAGAAATACTACGGAATTTTCTAATCGCAGCAACACGGAATTGCCAAATTTTGTATTAACAATTTTGGCTCTAGTAATTTTAAACGGAACGCCTATCGGCAATTCATGCAGTTTGACAATCGGCTGCTCAAAATCACTTTCTGCAAGACAGGTTTGATTCAGTTGACTTAAGTCCATCTATAAATTATTATTAATTATTTTATCTCAAAATTTAAAAAAAAAAACTTACGCTTAAGATTGCTGCTATTCTATTTGCGGTTACGGGTTGAGAGTACTAAGATGATCTTTAAGACCTTTATAAAATAATAACAAATGTTAAAGAATTAAAATAAAACAATAAAAAAGGTACTTACTGCTTTTTTTACGAACACCAAACCACTAAGTTAGCTTCCACGTTGCACGAATAATACCAAAAACAACTACTGACAAAACAGAGAAAAATGAAATGTATTTATACGGTGCGAGAATACTTTGTAAAAGTTAACAAACAAAGACACCTCCACATGCGTTGCAACAAATTTTTCCCATTACGTTAATCCCACGGAGCAAATATAAACGGGCAATTAATTATTATTCTCAACAAGCAAAACAACTTGACATTTAGACACGGCGCGTTTTGAAATTCCACATCCCATACGGAGATTGTAAAAAATGAAAGCAAGTTGGCCTTGATCTTTTGCGGCAACATACGTTGGTCCAACGTCCGAAGCGGTTGCGTCTCAAGTCGTTCCCGTGTGAAAGCATGTTGACCCTGAGACTCCTACCTGCACGGTTGTCTGGCGACAACATCGCGTCTATTCAAATCGGCGTTGGTGCTTGTGGGTAGAAGACCTTTCGACTTTTAATTCAACCATGGAAGGGAGTGCATGTGTATAAATACGTTGCATGTGTATTATAGACTATATTCAGTGCAATGAATACAGAAGTGCGATGTCCATTTCCCTACGACCCTACAACTGGTAAGTTTTATATTTTAATTACCTTTATACAGTGCGTGTCTTTTTTTGTGGGTTTCAGTTTGGGTTATCACTTTTTTGGTTAGTTTCTACCTGTTTTTAAAATATGATACTCATATTTTTTACGTTGCATAATAACCGAATTATATTGAGTGTTTTTAATATCTTTTAAAAAATAAACAATTTTTAAATTTATTTGATGACCCCACTTACTGAAACTTTTGTTTCAAAAATGTGCGTTTTATGGGGAAAACGCGAAATATATACATATTTTTGTACTAAAGAATTGCAGTTTGCCCTTTTGACAATAATAATCGAATTAAATTGAGTGTTTTTAATATCTTTTATATGACAGTGAATAGAAAAGGGAATTTTGGCTTTTAAAAAATAAACAATTTTTAAAATTATTTGATGACCCCACTTACTGAAAGTTTTGTTTCAAAAATGTGCGTTTTATGGGGAAAACGCGAAATATATACATCTTTTTGTTTATTTTTTGTACTAAAAAATTGCAGTTTGCCCTTTTGACAATAATACACTTTTTTAATATCATTTAAATGACAGTGAATTGAAAAGTGAATTTTGGTATGCGCGTATAACTTAAAAAACAATTTTTAAAATTATTTGATAACCCCCCTTTTTGGAAGTTTTGTTTAAAAAATGTGTGTTTTATAGGAAACGCTACATATCATACTTTGTTTTGTTCTAGAAAAAATCGCAGTTTGTCCGTATGACAAGTCGCATATTATGTTGGCGCATCGCTTAGGGCGTCACATATTCAAATCACACAAAGAGTACCGGGGGTTAGAATTCCCGGTACGACATACAACGACAAGGGAACATCACCAGCAGCAGGAGCAACCCGGTGGATCAAAAGAAACAAAGGAGCAGCAGGAGTACCCGGGTGGGTGGTCGACGGAGTGTGACGTCGAGGAGTGCACTTCGTATTTAGATTTCCTCCGGAACGGGAAGAAGAACAACTCAAGGAACAGGAACAATGGGATGGTCGACGGAATCGACACAAAAAGAAGAAGAAACTCCTCGCCAGACCAATTTTATAAATAAAATAAAATAAAATATATTAAAATTCAAGTTTATTTAATTATCCTCCCGATCCACCGCGTCACCGCTCCGCACCGTCACCGCCCTCTACCGGGGGGGGGGGGCTACGACGGTCGGAGCGCGCGACATCTAGCAGCGACGGGCGGAACCGGGGCAAAACAGGACGCTACACAAGCTGGGTGGGGGGCGGAGCGCACTCTGGTAGCCAGGGGGACACTAGGAGGCCACGCGCGGGGGGATTAGGAAATTGAGGTTATGTGCGGTTTTTGCTGCTTATATCGGCACTATATATCTACTCTTCCAATATTTTGGGTAGTAAAATGACGATTGCCCGTGAATCTTTTCCGCTATTCAATAATCTCTTATAGTTCTTAGTTAATAACTTCTCTGTATCACTTAGGGCGGTTTCAAAATCTTTACATTCCGTGCTTCTAACTCGACGGTAGTCTTCAATCTTCAGATATTGAACATCACCAATCCTACGCCTGTTAAATATTATTAAAAGCGCTAGCGAAGAACGAACTAAAAGTTTGTATATTTCTATATCGTCCAAGTTCTGATTAAATTTGTCACAACATTCTTTTCCCATCTTTAGTACTTCTTCACGGAATTTCTTGATGTCACTTACAAGAAGTGGTTTGTCCCATTTTTTTTGTTGAAGATCCTTATTTGCCAAGGAAGATAATTCGATATTCCAACGACTATCTACTAACTTCTTAAAGTTTTTTATTTTATCGGACCACTCCTTAGCGTCAAAATCTTTAAAACCGTCACTTTCTTTCAGAACCAGATGAATTAATTCGTCAGACACCGCCTTTAAGGATGTCCCAAGGTGCATCGCTAAACTAGGAGCTTTGAAAGTTTTTTTAAAAGGGTCATAACCAGCAATATTTCGGACTGCAGTGATAATGACATCAAAATTTTTGGGATCAATTATGTCTTTAAGGGCTACACTTGAATTAACAATCTTTCTGTACTCCATTAACAGTCTAGACAATTCGCGCATTCTGGTGCTGCAAGCATATCTAATGCCTTCTCGTTTGTGTTTTTTTAGGTAACATTCCCCGTAGTTACTTATTAATAGATCTTTTTTTGCTTCAAAAGATATTTCGTCGCCTTTCATTATATTAAACACCTGAAACCAAAAGTTTTAAAGAAAGTTTGGAATTTTCGAAAAAATTAATTGATAAAACATTTGAATTATTATCTAGAGTGATTTTTTTTGGCAATAACCATATCTATTAAACAATTACCATGTACATTACCTCTTTCTTTACATTTAGTTTAGAGATAACATTCGTGAGATCCATTGAGCACGCAGTCAAAGTTTGTGAAAGTGATAATTGACTACCTCTTTCCTTTGAGCTCAGGGCTCTTTGGACAATACAGAATTTTGAATGCCTTCTAAAATATTGTTTGTAATAGACGCCTTTACAATATGCGCATGGCAATTAAAGCGCACCATTATCAATATTATTTGGACCTCTTCGATTTGGTCTAGTATTTCCATGGATGTATTGGTTAAAAACACCTTCGTTTTCTAATAATGTATGTGCGTCGCGCCTTTCCTTGCTTCCTATAGGGTATTGAAAAATTGCAATAACCTCTTTTTCATTAGAGTGTCTCCTCTGAATATGCCGCGAAAAATTTTTATTAAACACATCTTCCTCACAAAATTTGCATCGAATCATTTTTTTCTGCAATGTAAGAAGTCTCTACAAAATAGAAACTTAAAATGAATATTGGACCCGTCTGTTAAAAATATTCTATCCAGCTAACTCTAACGAAAAATGTTTAAATATAAACTACGACTATAAGTTCTAGGGCTGGTTTGTCAGTGGCTTAAACTAACTAATTTTTATAAAACGCATTTTGATTATCCCGAAAAAATTCTTGTTAAAACTAGCGGCTACTATCTACCTTGTAGTTTCAAGAGCATTAAATTGAAATAATTACAAAAAAAAACGGTTTTCCTAAAACCATTTAAAATATTTTCAAGGTAGTTTAGAAAATAAATAAACTTGAATGAATTTAAAGCAATTTTTATGAAACTGATATACAGTGGTTTACTATAGACGTATTAGAAGAATTTGCATACTATCTATAAAAATCAATAATGTACTATTTTATTTTTAATCAAGTCAAATTAACTCGAAAACGCCGCGATGAATAAATTTAGTGATACCTCCAAAATACGTAAACACAACTAAATATCAAAATTTTAAAAAGTAGACCATCACATGAACGCAAAAATTCATAGCAATTATGAAACTAATAATAATTTCTTGTCGTAGTAGAAAGAAATGTCTCATATTTTTTCATGTAGTCTTCATTTTTTTTAAATGTCTTTATTTTATATGGTTTATTTATCATCACAGAAAATTTCGGAAGAGAGCGCAAATTTAAATGAAAATAACCTGAATTTACAATGCACACAATTCAATGAAAAAAAAAATGAGCAAAACTGGGAGTGAAAATTATTAAATAATCCACCTTGATTTTCTCGAAGTAAGTATTACAAAAATTAAAATCGTTCACACTGTGAGTTGCTAAAATCGTAAAAGAATTATAAAGACCCTTTTTAATGCAATTACAAAACAAAATGCCACTTGACCTACAAAAATTACTAAATTTTAAACTTTTTGTTTATTTTAAAAATAAAAAATAACTATTTTCAGCATTTTTGATTATTTAATACTTTTCGAGAAAATCAATTATTATTATATTATCAGTTATAATTTACATAATGTATACGTACATATAACTCTTCACAAAAAGTTTTCTTGGGTTTCGTGTCCACTACCTTTATTTTATTATCAGGAACTAGCAAGCTGCGGGTTTGTTGTGTGTAATATTTTCAGAATTTATCGATTGTGATGATATTGAAGATTCGATAAGATCTTTTAAGACGAAGTCTAAATCTTTAGAATCGTCACTTTTAATATCGACAGATGACGTAAAACTATAAATTTCTCGCCACAAGAGCTTTTCCCTTTTTTCATTTTTGGTGCACTTTCTGTTACTTAATTCGAGGCTCGATGTAACCAGTTTAATTGAGGAAATGACCTACAGTAAAAAAAATATATAGAGTGCATTAGTTTTTCAACAAATTTCACTTACTTTTATTCTTTTAGGTGGAAGTTCTGCGCAGTGCTCCACGTCATCTTCAAAATTATTTTTTGCAATTGGTTGTTCTGAATTAAAATATTGGGTTTCACAAGAATTAATCGGTAAAGATTGTAATACTGTAAGTTTATATTCTTCAGTGCTTCTGTCAATGTTATAATAATCGGACACAAAACCATTATCCACTGTTTGCATTAAAAAAGCATTCTGCAAACGCAACAATATCACAAAATGATTAACAAAATTAGAAATGCTTCAACACATTTGAAAATGTTTACTTACTTCTATATTTTGATTTGGAGATGGTAAGCAAGGCTTCTTAAGTGAATTAAATTCTGTATTAATCTTCGGTATGGCATCTGTGGTAACATTATCGGTATTTTGGAAAAATTGTCTATCATTTTTAGGATTGCAAGTTTCTGTGTTGGCTTGTCTTGTCATATCATCCTGCTTTTCACTTGCAAATTTTTTTTTATTTGGGAAAGGTTTTAATACTGTATCTTTTTCGTCTACTGTTTGATAGAACTCAGGTAAAGAGCATTGGTCAAAGTCACACTTTTTAACCCACTCCTGAAACGACATCATGTTTTGCATGTTTTTTTCTTATTTGTTTGAACTAAAAAATTAATCGATTTAACTTACAAGAGTCTTTTCGTTGTGGTTCCATTCTGGTAAATGAGTTTTTATTTTACTGCTTTAATGCGTCTTAAAATTGAACTTGAACAATTATTGCTTCGAAAAACTAAGGTAAAAAATAAATTAGTCACACCTAACCACTAATTAACTTTAGAACACTGTACTGCTCATACTTTTTTAAATATGGCGATATTCAATTCCAAGAAACCCAAACCTCGAAACTAAATCACCACAAGCTTACTCACATAATACTTGCTTAAATTATTTATACAATAAACAACACACGGGGTGTTTATTATGTAGGTAATTTAAAGGTCTGACAGTTCAGTCTAATATTTTTTTTATTGTAAAATTTATGAGTAAGATCACTTCAAGTGGACCCCCCATTTACCATTTGATCATAAAAATTCAATCTATTTATATTTTTTATAAGTACTTATGATTGAAAATTGATCCCAAAAACGATTTTTTAAAATTTTGATTTCAACATTTCTTTTTATATTGAAAATTTGAAGTATTTTTAATTAAAAAATGGATTAAAAATCCATGGTCAAATGTCTATACTTTAAGAATATATTAACGACTTAAAATTATTTGTTTATTTTCGTATTGTTAATTAACTATTAAGTTAACAAATGAAAATTAAACTGATTCCTTGGTATAAGAAATATTTTTTTTATCGGTCGCATGCTTTATCCATTTCTGTTTAAGATTCCGGAAGAAAATATCACTGCGCGTCATTGGTTTAAACAAAATGAATTTATTTATGACAAAGCGCCGTGGAAGCTCCGCGCTGCCGAGTGTTTCGAACTGCGTTGAAGGTTTTATCCGTGATAATTTTAAATAACAATACAAAATATTATGGTAAAACAAATTTTATTATTATTTATGTTATTTTATTATAATTATTATTAATAATTTTTTAACACTATTATAAAGAATACGATCATAACATACTGAATAGCTTAAATAATTTAAATGTAAATTTTTCGTCAGTTATTTTTATTTTTTTTTAAACTTTCTTAATAAATACTTTTTCATCCTCGATAGGAAATTCCATTTCCTATAAATAATCTTTATATAATTATGCACTTAAAATGACAGTTTTCGAGTTTTAGCCTAAAAAATAAAAAGTGGAAAATCTTACCCTGTTCTCAAAAACGCACCTCGAAATGTAGTTGCACTCCGCTATTTTACCTTAATTATGGACTAATTTAAAAGTGTTACAAAAAAGTGAAAATGGTAAGTCAACAAGTTATTTTTCATACCGTGGAATATTGACAAGCAAACTTTCCGCTCGTTCGAAAAATATTATTCTCCCCCTAACGGCAATGTAATTTTTAACTATGATATTTGTATGTATGTAATACCCAGTCGGAAAATATGTTTAGCACGCTTTGAACTCCGAAGAAGAACAGTACGTTTTCACCTCGCTGTATATAAAAGTACATTCGGCGGTTCGGTTCGACTCCATTCCTACAAGGACGCAATTGCGTCACAAACTTAATTATTTCGGCGCGAGCCGTTGACCATATCGTGTCTTTATTGTTTATGGGTAAAATGACTTCAAGATTTCGACGGTAAGTAAAAATTATTGCTTGAATAAAAATGAAAGAAAAAAGCTAGAATAAGCTTGCATACATGTGGAAATTCCGCCTGGTAGAGCCTGACTCGGTGAAACCCGGATTGAATAGTCGGCAAACCGACTAGTATATTGATGTCGAAAAAAACAGGGGTAAAAGGAACTAAGGCATTCAAGCAATTTTATTCTTACATGCGTTAAATTGGTGTTAATAAAATATAAAACTGCCAAGTGCTAGTAAAGTAAGGGGTGTGTTTTTGAGAACGAGGTAATTTTGTCCACTTTTTGCTTTTTCAGCTGTAACTCGAAAACTATGCTTTTTAGGTGCATAATTGTACATATAAAGATTATTTGTAGGAAATTGAAATTCCCGTCCAGATGAGACTCCGTATATGTATTTTTATGAAAAGTAAACTCAGAAAACAATGTCAAAATAATTTAAAAAATGCAGTTTTTGTTCTTTTTTTATTTTTGCCTGCAACTTTTTTTAAGTGCCAAAGGGATCAGTGAATATGACCATGAAAAGAAGACATATAATGCTCCAAGTTTGGCCATTCATTTAAGCACTACACTTCAACAAGTATGTGAACTAACTACACATCTCTTATTAAAAAATTCTTCCGACTTTAAATGTGATAATTTGGAAGGTAGATTAAAAGAAATAAAGAGATTCAGATTTTTGGTCCAAATTCAGTGGAACAGCGAAGTGTCTTCATTGGGCCTTAAGGACCTAGCAGAAAAAAAGTGGAATAAACCTGTTATATTACCGTTAACCAATGACATAATAACTTACAGAAACCATATCATAGAGGTTGCTAATAAAAATGCTGCTGTATTAAAAACTGATACTACTAATATAAAAGCTTTTAAGAATCTTGTTGATGCTTCCTTAGCATTTACTATTCTATTTAATCGCCGAAGAATTGGTGATGTCCAATATGTAGAAATTAAATCTTATTTAACGAATTTTGCAGCAAGTAATCAAACAGAATTTTTAGAACAACTAACTGAGTCGGAGAAAGCATTAACTTCAAGTTATAAACGCGTAGTAGCAGGCGGAAAAGGCAGTCGAGCGATAGTTATTCTATTTCCCGAAATTGTACAAACCTTTATAAACCTACTTCTTGAAATAAGAGAAAAAACTGATACTATACCCAAACAAAACCGATACCTATTTGCATACCCCGGAGTTGTCAGTCAGTGGGTTAGGGGAGATATTGTTATGAAAAAATTCGCCAAATCTAGTAAAATTAAAAATCCAGAAGCAATGACGTCAAATCGCTTGGGAAAACAAATTGCCACCTTAATGCAAATAATGAATTTGGACAAAAATGATTACACTCAGTTCGCCAAATTCATGGGCCACACTGACAAAACTCATCAACAATTTTACGAAATTACTCAGGATGCATTTCAAACAGCAAAAGTTGCAAAGTTTTTATGTTTATTTGATAAAGGAAAGGTAATAGAATACCGGAACAAAGAAATAAACTCCATTGATATTGACCCGAACACTGAATTGGCGGAATCTGATGGTGAATTCCAGGATGACATACAAACCGAAGCGACTCCCGACATAAAAACGCAAGTACTAAACACCCAAGCGATATCTGATATAAACACCCAAGCGATACCTGTCATAAACACTCAAGCGACATCTGTCTACCATATTCAAAATGCTGGTCCGGAAAAGGAATATAATCGGTAGAATTAGGTGGTCTCAGCAGCAAAAAAAATTAGCTCTCGCGCACTTTAAGGGACATATAAAGAACAAGAAAGCCCCAAGAAAACGTGAAGTCACCAATTTTTTGAAAAACCATGAAGATGTATTTGGCAACTTGGATTGGGTCCGAGTTAAAACGTTCATTTACAACACTTATTCAAAGAAGAGCGAATAAATATATATGTTGATTCCCCTCAGCAGAATTTCTTTTTTTAAAAATACAACTTAGTACTTGTTTATCGATTCTTCAGAATTGGTTTTATTCCTTAATGAATTTGTAATGATACATTTGGGATAATATCAATTTAAATCAAATTATTGTAACAGCCATATTTTTCTTGTATGGCTAAAATGGCTAAAATAAGAGGTAGTATGCGATTGTCAATTTATTATTGCAGTCTCAAAGAAGGAATAACATACATTCCAAAATGTCGACAAACAAGACGTAAGTACTTATTTTATTTGTTATCATATCTTGAAGTCTATGTATTCTGACTATTATGATTTGAGAATAGAATCTAATAATTTTAAAAGTTATGTTTGTAAAACTGGGAGTTTTCTTTTTTTTTTAATTATATTTCCTTTTACACTACTATGGTCTTATTTAGATATCCAAATAGTACCTGCAACCAGGATATGTTTAAGTTTTTTCTTTTCATATTAAGAAATTAGTTGGTCACTGCATGATTCAAGTGTGTCAATTATATCAAAACGATCAATTTTTACCCAGTAACCTTCTAAACCCCCAAATGCAAGACCAAAATCAAAAATATACCACGACTCTCTGTCTACATGACTTTAAAATCAACCGAATGGTTATTCGAATTCGAATTTGTAAACGCGTCGAGTATGCCACCTTAGAAGAGTTAAATCTTATTGAAAATATTTAAGTTTTATAATTGTATCGTTCTGATGATGAAATATAAAATTATTTTATGGTGTTTTATTTACCATCTATATAATTTAACATAACTTGGTTGATTTGATTGATCCTTGATTGCTAAACCACCTTTTAAACTTCTGTTAGAAAGACTCGACTAATGAGATATTTTGTCTATATGGTTAAATCTAAAAGTAAAAAACAAATTCGGTGAATTTTTGATAACTTTATCAGTTTTTGAGATAACATTTCTTCCAAAAATTGTTGACATTTTGTAGGTATTAATTTTACATTTTTAAATTTTAAATAATTTTAGCTCTTTATGAACCTAAACCTCATTAGCAATATTTTTTTTAATTAATGTGGTATGTTCGTTATTAAGATGATATTATCAATAAAAACTGGTTGCTATTTGTGAAAAAACAAATGTCCAGCTCAATAATAGGTGCAATTTGCTTTTGCTAAGTTTTTTTTCAATTTGTATCCCGCAATTTCTTATTTTTTTGGTTTCGGTTTTATGGTATTTATATTTTGATTCATTCATGTTCATCTTAATCAATGAAACTAGAAAATACACGCACGAACGATAAACGGAATGTAGAATTATTCCAGAATATTTTCTTTTAAACAGGAGGTTCATCAGTGAATATAAAACGCAAATCTATATTTAAAAAAAAAACACAAAAATCATCAAAGCGTTACTAGAAGCTTCATTATAGTCATCACACTTACGTATCGACGTCCATGATTTACCACTCTAGGCATTATTTTGTGCTCTAGTTTAAATAATTCATTTACATTTGAAACCTACAAAATGAACTGGACCAGTTGGTTGGCACTTACGACGTAAAATAAGCTGACATTTGCCTTCAAAATGAGGTATTACTGGAAACTGGAATTCTTTTGACTTTTGTTTCTATCAATTTTTATCCAAATCGGTATTTTAAACCTCGTGTATATTTCCTGGTTTTATTGTTTAAGATAAACATGAATATTTCAAAAGATAAATATCCAACCAAAGCTAACCAAAAAATATATATTAAAAAAATTGAGGCTTTTATTAAGAGCTCAAAAACCTTTTAGGTGATTTTAAGAGACAACTTTATTTTATGTTTTTCTGTTTTCGTAATTAAATACACTGCGAAACTTTTTTAGATATTGTGCTCCAAAACAGTTGAGAGACGAATATGTATTTTTAGCAGATTTATCTGAATAATTAATAAAAACCTCAAAAATATATATATATATATATATATATATATATATATATATATATATATATATATATGATGACACTATATTCCGGGATATCATCCGTTCGCTCGTTGAACTCCGACTGGAATCCTGCATCCGACTGGAATCCTGCAAATCTTGCATCCGACTGGAATCCTGCAGACGTTTCGCCAAAATCTCACTTGGCATCTTCAATGCTCGCGCTCCGAAAACACTTCGAACACTGGTGTGTGTGTTCGAAGTGTTTTCGGAGCGCGAGCATTGAAGATGCCAAGTGAGATTTTGGCGAAACGTCTGCAGGATTCCAGTCGGATGCAAGATTTGCAGGATTCCAGTCGGATGCAGGATTCCAGTCGGAGTTCAACGAGCGAACGGATGATATCCCGGAATATAGTGTCATCACATTTTTCCATCCGTGAATCAATACGTGAGAATATATATATATATATATATATATATATATATATATATATATATATATATATATATATATATATATATATATATATATATATCGATCGATCGATCGCTGTCCTGCCATACATCAAGGGGGTTACTGACAAAATCGGCCGAATATTACGGAAACACGACATATCAACGGCATACAAACCTGACCATACCATCGGAGCAATACTAAGAAACCCAAAACAAAAAATCACTCTGGAAAACCAAGGAGTATACAGTGTAGCATGCGGATCGTGCAGCCTGACGTATGTGGGACAGACCAACAGAAGGATTTCAGCCAGGCTCGAGGAACATCGTTTAGCCATAAGAAACAAACAAACAACATCTGCTTTGTTTCAGCACCAATATCAGACAGGCCATAAAATTGATTTCGGCACTTGCAAACAAATAGCTAATATTCCTGATTTTAGGACTAGGATTATACGAGAGGCCATCGAAATAGAAAAGTCCGGACACCTCAATACGAGAGACGACGCTCTGCATTTATCCAACACGTGGAGAACGATAATCAAACAGCAGAGCGATGCGTAGCAGCCAACGGGGACATCGCAACTACGATCGGGCGAAATTAATAACGCGACAATTCAGGGGGCGGAGCCACCTCCCCCCACGCACAAGCAGCACCGTTACCATCTCCGGCGTAGAGTATAAATACCGCACGCACCGCCGATAACCTCCCAGTGTTCGAAGTGTTTTCGGAGCGCGAGCATTGAAGATGCCAAGTGAGATTTTGGCGAAACGTCTGCAGGATTCCAGTCGGATGCAGGATTTGCAGGATTCCAGTCGGATGCAGGATTACAGTCGGAGTTCAACGAGCGAACGGATGATATCCCGGAGTATAGTGTCATCACATTTTTCCATCCGTGAATCAATACGTGAGAATATCATACACCTTTACGGGAAGGAGACCTTTACAGCCACCAAGTGTTATGAAAAACTAAGACAAAGGAGGGTTATTTCGCTGTGCAACTTGAATTTTCTTAAAAACTGCCGCAACCAGAACTTGCTGCCAACATTTACAAGGTTGTCTTATCATACACGCACCAGAAAGACACAAGCTATCCCGGACAAAGCTAGCAAGGCCCTACTCCAAGACCAGATCAGGCGGACCCGGTACGAAATTAGTGAGACTGAGCTACAACTTTTCAGACTCCACCTGAAACTGAGCAACAAGATCCATCAGTTGCTGTGGGACCGCATAGAATTATTAACATCATGGCGCACTGAGAAAGACAAGGACATCACGTCAAAAAAACTGTGGAAGAAATTAGAAATCCTTCAGTCAAATTCCAAAAAATCAGGACAAGTGCCAAATACAAACCGAAGCAATACAGTTCATAATATTTCAGCATACCATCTTTCCGATACAGAAGTCAGCGTACTGAATAAAGGATTTAACTATGCAATAGCTCCAAAAAGAGTACCCGTCGAAGAGATCGTTTCCAACGTCGAAGCAAGTCTTTCCACTATAGACGAACAAGATGCGGAGTTAATTAGGCAAGATGTCGCCAGAGTCTTAAGACAGTCAAAACCACCGCAGCCAAACTTAAGCAGAGAAGAAATGCAAGCCTTAAGGAATCTAAACAAAAACGAAAACATTCTAATAATGCCAGCAGACAAAGGAAATGCCACTGTCGTCATGAATACGTCGGATTATAATGCAAAATTGGAGGATATTTTGAACGACCCAATATACAAACTAGTCACCAGAGATCCCACGACATATTTGGAAAAAACAACTAAGTCCAAAATTCTCGATTCATCAATAAACGAGGATACAAAGAAGAAACTTATTCCGAGGGAAAAATCGAGTCGTTGCCCAAAATTCTACGGGCTCCCAAAGATCCATAAGGACGGGGTTCCCCTGCGTCCAATCGTAAGCGCCTTTAACTCACCATTATGCAAGCTGGAAAAACATCTGGCCAGTGCACTTCAGCCTATAGTGGAAAAGGCAGATTCCTATGTTAAAAACTCAGAACATTTCACTCAGATTTTAGGTTCTCTCAGGATGGACAAGGACGACATTATGGCAAGTTTCGATGTCAAATCCCTCTACCCGAGTATTCCAGTAGAAGAGGCAGTCTTGCTTATAGAAGAAAACGAAGATCTTCCGCCATACATAATGGATCTGTCAAGACATTGCCTGAAAAACGCTTACTTTATGCACAACGGGAAAATTTACCGACAAATAGATGGAGCAGCAATGGGATCATCTCTCTCACCTGTGATTGCTAACCTCTTCATGATTTACTTCGAAAAGAAAGCAATAGAGAAGGCAAATCTGAAGCCAAAACTATGGACAAGATACGTTGATGACGTATTTGTTGTATGGCCTTTTGGCAAGGAGGAGCTTTTGAAATTCCTAGATCATCTGAATTCCATCCACCCAAGGATTCAATTTACAATAGAACTTGAAGAGGACAACAGTCTGCCCTTTTTAGATGTGCACATCACAAGGACCGAAGATGGACACTTGGAACACACTGTCTATAGAAAACCAACACACACTAATAGATATCTGAACGCTAAATCTCATCACCACCCATCACAGATACAGGCAGTGGCAAATACATTAATTGCTCGGTCCTTCAGGCTCACAAACGAGAGGAACAGAGATAAAGAACTGAAGAAAATTAGTACCTGTCTTCGACAAAACGGATACCAAAGGCGTACCATCAGCAAGGCAATCAGTAAACAACAACAGCCGCAGCAGAGAGTGCAGGACCCCCCTAGAGATACCCGACAGCCCAGACTCAATTTTTGGTAGTCTGGCACCGGGCCAAGCCCCTACTGCGGGCTCGTCCTCCTCTGTATCTATCATCGAAGCATCAAAGGGGGCTCGGATACAGTGGGCAGTGAAGCCTATACTGGTCACCAGCAAAAGGTCAAGAGGCGACTCGGACGATGAGGCGCCCTTGGTGCCTAAGGTACCTGGAACTGGCTAAACAGGAGGCCGCGCTTGGGTAAAAGCTAAGATGATTAGGTTAACTGATAAGGATCCACGAAGGGAAGAGGTCGCAGAAATTGGGCGTCAAATAAAAGGAAGAATTGTTCGACCATGACAAGCCGGATTGTCGGCGGTTAGGAATTGTCAAATGTGCCATTGAAAAGCAAGCGAGGGAATTGAAAAAAAAAGAGTGTAAAAGTTCAAAAGGAGATTGAGAAATATTAACCGGAATTTAAATTTAAGGGCGAATAAAAAGTTTTTTTTTTAAATTGTGTGTGTCGCGCATATTGTACGATTCGTATTGTAATTAAAAATAATAAAAAATGGTTTAAAGGTAAATTGTGTTAGTAATTAGTACACGCGGAATTACATATATGTAATAAAATTGTCATTAAAAGATTTCAATTTTTTTTTTAGTTTAAAGACAAAAATTAAAATAAAATCACTTTTTCAAAGAAAAATACTGTAAATAAAGAAAAAAAGATTTTTTCTTAATTTTAAAAAATAAATAAATTTTTGTTATTGATTATTTATCGGTTAAATGAATTCGTTTACTATTTTTTGTAAATAATTTGTAATTATATAGTTCAAAATACATAAGTTTTTAAGGAGAATGAGCGAAGAAAAAGAAAATCAACGGACCGATTTTATAAATGAGTTTATGTCATGCGCAATCTAATGAATGCAGGCGTTGCTTGTCAAGGGCTGTTAATTTGCTTAAGGAGGCAGGAGGCAAGGAAATTTTAGAAACTATTAAAGCTCTGGACAAACGGGAATTGGTGATTCGTATACAACTTTAATTAATTCAAAGAAGTTTAGGAGACTTCGATCATGTTAAAGTTTAAAAGAACTTTTATTTACTATCAACAGAACGTGCTTAAAGTGAAACAAAATGGACAACAGAGAAAAACGAAAATCTTCACCAACCTTAGAAGAACTCGTGAAGGAATTACATTCAAAAGAAAAACCACTAAAACAGTAGAAAAGAAAAAACCACGAAAAAATACAACCAATACAGAAGCGGAAATTAAAAATAAAACAGTAACCGCAAAACGAAGAAACACAAAAAACGCTAGAAAAACAACAAAAAGAACTCACAGGACAGAAAATACCAAAACAGCAGCCGACAACAAAAACCACAGAAGACACAGGAACCGCAAAATCAAAAGCCACAAAGAACAGTAGAACAAAAAGCAAAGGAACTCACGAAACAAAAACCACCAAAATTGCAGCCTACAACAAAAACCACAGGACCCAAACAGGAACCGCAAAACCAAGGGCCACAAAAAACAATCACACAACCAACCGAACTAACAGAAAAAAAAAACACCAAGTCGACAGCCAACACCAGAAGCCAAGGAACAACTTCCAACTACCGAAACAGTTGAAACCGAATGGGAAGAAATTGCCGAAGAAATCGATTTCAAAATTATATCTACGTTGGTCGAAGATACTAACTAACCCAAATCAACAACTCAGAAAAGAAAAAATTCGTTAAATCCACGAATTAATATATTTCACCAATAAAAAAATTGAACCAACTTAAGACGGCAGTCGAATACGAAGAAAAACCTAAAACCAAATTAAAAGAAGCTTTCAAAAAAATTGAAAAAAAAAACGTAGAGATCAGGCGGCATTGGCAGTCCGACGGATACGGATCATGATGGAGCGTCTCGGCGAGAAAGTTTTGGAAGTTAAAGTTCTCTTAGGTCCGCGCAAACGCGAAATTATCAACTTACCTAAAATTGAAATAACATCGAGCGTTCCACAACTTCCTCGACCGATAAAGGGAGTACAATTTCCCATACGGTTGGCATTCGCAATGACGATCAACAAAAGTCAAGGACACGCGTACGCAAGAGTAGGATTCCATTTGCCAAGCCCGTGTTTCGCGCATGGACAACTCTATGTAGCGTTCTCTAGGATGGGTTCACCTGAGGACACGGCAACAAGGCGCTGTTAGACGCAGAGACGGAGTTTTAAATTGACGCGTAACGTCGTTTACTCCAATATTTTTCACAATCAGGAACCACTTCAACAACGGTCACCCTAGAATCCTACTCGTGTGATTTTCGTCATAGGAATGAAGACTTAACTCGTTGATACAGCTGCCTCAAATCCGTTACGACAGTGGAGACTATCTCGTTCAGAGGCGTAGAATATTTATAATTATAGCGAACAACTGCCTCAAATTCGTCACGAGAGTGGAGATTATCTTATTTATAGACACATAATTTTACAATTATAGCGAACAGCTGAATCCGTCGTGAGAATGGAGACTTAACTCGTTTACAGACTTAGAATATTTATAATTATTAATTATATTATATAAATTTATTTCAATTATCATATATAACAAGAAAAAGTAAATTCTATGTAATATTTTTTGAAACTAACGCATATCTGTATATATTTTTTTAAATTAATTGATTAAAAAACATTTCAATTATCATTGCATATTTTCCAATTTTGTTCTTAAATTATTATAGGATATTCATTTTTTATATACGATCCAATTACCATCATTATTACTTTAATTTATTATTAATTTCCCTATTACTAAGTGCGAAACTATTTCTCTCGTACGTTAACTACATTTTTGTCAATTTCCCCTGCATTTTAAAATTGTTTTAATTTAATGTATATTCCAATTTGGATAATAAATGAAATATTGAATAAATGAATTAGCACTATATTATTTCCTTCTTTAAACTTCTATTTATAAACAATCCATTGTCATTTTCATTTTAATTTATGGTTAATTTCACGGTTACCAAGTGGTTAACGGTTTAAAAATGAGCGCGAAATTATTTCACTCGTATATTATTAATTAGTTGCTACCGTTGTTTATCATATTTGTGTTCTTATCATTTTATTGTTTTTTTTGGAAAGTAATTATTAATATTTTTCAAATTTTTTATTAAATATTTTTTCAAATTTGAAATTTGTATCATCGAGAAATGTAAGATATCGATTTTACTACAGTAATTTTTTTTTTTTAATTTTAGGGGTCCGACTATCATCTGTATCGGGGCAATTGATAATGTAAGTACCCTTATAAATATTATCGTTTCCGTGCTAGTGTTTCTTAGTTTTAATATTTAAAAATACACAAAACTTTAAAACCTTTTGTACAACAATTTTTCTTGTTCTTTTCAGAATGTTCTGTTTAATCATGCCCGTTAATAATGAATCGCGTATTATAACTAGGGGTCAATTGAGAGATCGCCAATCTTTGGAATCTCGTCGTCGATTGATAGTTATACAACTTACTCTTATTTTTTTCAACATCCGCGAATTAAATATAATTATCCAACCTTTAACATCTTCTCAAATTTTGCAATGTTTCAATGCCCGTCGTGTGATTATACCGATTCGAAACTGGTTGCGGGTGGTTTTATATCGTTTACCTCCAACATCAAATGGCGTTTTCAGAACCCTCAGAGAGAGATATATATAATTTTGCGTGGATTATCTGTCATCTTGCCACCTTTTTTTCCGATTGAGCAACGGGAGACACCACCTATCTCTCAACCTCAATTGAAAGTCGCGTCCATGGAAGATCACCCGCAACCGCTCGAAGTACACACAACAACAAATTCTACTTCGTCGTCCGTCTCTCCAAATTTGCAACGATGCGACGATGATATTTTACGCGAAGAAACTGTTCCTGTTCAGGCTAACAATCAACATTTGGGAAAGAGGAGAGAGGCCCCGATAAAACCAAAGGCAAACAATCCTCATCCTGGACTAAAAATCGCAGAACTACCGGCACCGACACACCTACAACATCGCAGAGGAACGAGCCAATCATATTAGAATCGTTCTTCGGAGTTGACGTCTCTGTAACAGAAATCGCGCCAAGACCAGAATTTAGCACCAGTTACAATAGGATAGTTGATTTGTCGTTAGAAGTCTTCAAAACTTCAGACCAGAGGAGAAGCAATGAAATAGAATCCTAATGAAAGAGGAGATCGCATATTATGTAACCTCGCTATTATTGATGAAGCTAATTGACGTCAAGGCCAAAGAAGGACAAGTAGCACTGACCAGCGAGGAGAAGGCAATTAGAAAAGCTGTAACCGACGAACAATTAAATTTCCCTCAGCCCCCTTTTACCATGCTCAACGAGGTTGGAAACTACACCGATAAGGTAGGTAAACAAACGCGACATCGAATTCCAGATTTACCAACCACAGTTGTACAAGGATTTGGTGGATACCGCGCAAACGCTATAACGACCGATACACATATCTTTGAAGAGATTCCCTTCTTGGGAAATCGCAGGAGATATGGTAATGGCACTGGTTCTGGATCTGCCGCCGCTAACTAAAACTAACTTCAGAGTTGGACTACCACAAGGTACGCGTGTAATCCAAAATCTAGTCGGAAACACAACACCAATCGGACCAAGAAGACCAGAAATCGTCCAAAGATTGGCAGGTCTAGAACTTACCGCAAACGCATTCCAAGAGTATATTCGAGGCACTCGCTTCAATTTCAAATATGTTAAAGCATTGTCTGACATTATTGTTCACAACATTTAAAATGACGAAAGTGTGCTTCAAAAACTTAACTCTAAATGGAGGCGAAACACAAGTGGAAATAAGCAGACCAACGGAAACAGGATCCTGAACGCTGGAATGAGAGAAACGTTCAGAGTCTATCCGCTGCAACTAGTTCCATAGCTATAATGGGAGCAGCATACTGTTTTGGATTCCAAACATTTAAGACGGACCAGGTGCAAATCGCAACCAAAGAGTAGCAAATTGGAGCTGTGTTGAAACAGCGAATCAACAGCGATCATGGGTGATGCCAGATGATTGGTATCAAAACAGAAATGCTAGGAGAAATCTTCCACCAGGCATTGGCACTGAGACATTCAGGTCAATTTCCCTAGGGCAGGACCTAACAATGACAGACGTGATTAGAAGAATGATTAAAACACAACGATAATTATTCAAAACACATTACCAAAGGTTGGTCAACAGACAGACGCCCATTTCATTGTCTGCGGACCTAAGATAAAACACAAAACACAACATTTGCCTTTCAAAAAGGATTTGAGACAGGAAAATCAGGACATGAAATAAAACTTTTCAGTTCAATCTATTAGAAGAACGCACCGGGACGCTATTACTTTAGCACATGAACAAGCGTTTCATGTAAACGTTCATTCGTGCGGGCCAATGACAGATATTTGCCGTTCTGCAACGTTTTGTTTTTTCAATTAGAACCGAAAAATCGGTATATCAGATTACTTTGTTGCAAAGGGGCCGAAGTTCTTCTAGGGCCATTGGGGAATGTACAAAAGAATTAAGTCAATTATTGACTGACAATACACCTCTTGCTGGGCAGTTTTTAAATAACATCCGTAAATTGAATAGTAATTTTGCCATGGCCTCCTATTCCTGCGGATGTTAATGTTGGGCAAGGGGCTTTTCGTTTTACAAGCAAGGGGCAAATTTATCACCACGCTCAGGACATCCCTCTAAATGTGCCGCATCGTGTCGAGCCAATCAGAAATAATCAATACTATTTTCTTGATGTCGCGGAAGCACTCGAACGTCGCAACGATTTTTTTGACGAGACGGGAATAGATCCACATTTTTTCCGGATCCTCGAGGAGATGTTGAGGCGCGCGAACGTACTCGTCCAGAGTTATATTTGCATTCGGGAAATGATTCGGAAACGCATCGAACTTGACGGGCCAGACTCGGTAGCGAACATCATGGCGGGATTCAAAGGCAACATCAATAGAGACCGACGGAATTTTAATTTACCTGAGAGCCGCTGCGTAATAGCAGCGGTATTTGATAACGATTTACCGTTCGATGTTGATCCGCGAGTGTACCCACGACGTCCGCTTATAAAAAATAAAAATTTTATAAAAATAAAATTAGTAATTTGTCTCGTGGGTGTACCCGTTACTCTTCCCTCGCGGAGGGGACGGTTATGACATGCGTCTCAGATATGCGAGCAGACGAGACAAAAAAGTCTCGCTCCGGGATTTCTACCAGCACAGGTTGATGGTACGTGACGAGACTTTTTCCATATTACACAATTCCGCGAAACTATTTCAACAGTACGTGGCTGATACGTACGTGAAAATAGAATCACAAGAGTTGCGGTGGTACCAGACAAATCAACGCTGATCTCATAAGACGCGGTATTCCGCGGCCGATAGCGCTTCGCCGCGCTCTCATTCAAATTGATCAAATCGTAGCGGCAAATCGCGAGGGAATAAACCTCAACGAGATCGATCTGGACGACCCGGAAGCTGCTAGCGTCAATGAAGCGAACGCGTTTGCGGAAGTGCGACAATGCGGCGTCAGACGAGCGCGAGAATCTGCTCTTGAGATTCGGGGACAGAGTGTGCGAGTTGAACGCGGATCAACGTACTGTTTACAACGCCGTTATTTACACTTTGTTAAAAAATAGAAACAGCGTAGATTCGGAGAGTGCGTTGCGACATTTCCACCTCGACAGGGCTATCGTTGCGGGACTGGAGGCGGACGAGACGTTCGTCATCAGAAATTTATTTTTTGTTGACGGACCCGGCGGAACTGGCAAAACTTTTCTCTATAACGTAATCGCGGAGCGAATTTTGTCTGCCGGCGGTGCCCGTCTGATGGCAGTTGCGTGGACGGGCATAGCTGCGTCTTTACTTATACAGGGGAGGACCTGCCCCTACGCTTTCCGTCTCCCTCTGGACCTGGACGAAGAGTCCACAGTCGGATGGCCGGCCGAGCACGAAAGGTCACAAAACATTAGTCGAACCGACGTCATTCTTTGGGACGAGGTGTCAATGACGTCAAAGCATGCGTTGAACACGGTTTGTGACGTGTGCGAGAACAATGTGGTTCCTTTCGGGGGAAAAGTAGTCCTTTTCGGGGGGTGACTTTCGTCAAACGTCGCCAATCGTGGTGCGCGGTTCGCGCATGGACATCCTTGCAAACTGTGTCAAATCGAGTCAGATTTGGCGAAGGGTGAAGGTGTTTTGTCTTCAGACAAACTTGCGCGTGAATCGCGCGGCACAGTTGGCGACCGAGGCGGCGGCTCATCATGCCGAAATGGTCGACTTGGAAGTCGCGGGGAACCGCATTCAAGAGTACGGCAATTGGCTTTTGCGTATGGGGGACGGGTTAATCGAGAGGGCAATTTTGTGCGACACGTTCGTAACGGCCGATCTCATCAAAATCGATCGTCATTTCGTAATGCCAACCATACAGGAATTGATCGAATGGGTCTACGACAGAGTGAATGATAACGACGTCGGGGATCGCGGTAGATGACATTAATTTGCTAATTTTAAATCGAAAAATCATTGGTGGGCCAATGTACACTACCACTCGGTCGACGAGTATACCGGCAATGCGGCGACCGAGGATGATGAATTTCACGTCTCTTTGGACGTCGTTCATCGGATCTCGGCGTCCAACATTCCGCCACATGAGCTCGTGCCCAAGACGGGATCGGTTGTCGTCCTTAAAAACCTAGACGTCAGGCATGGACAGTGTAACGGCACCAAAATGATGATTGTGCATCTCGGCGACGAAGTTTTGGAAGTCAAGTTTCTATCGGGTCCCCGCAAAGGGGAAACCAACTTGTCTAAAATTGAAATCACATCGAGCGTTCCGCAAGTTCCTCGTCCGATCAAGAGAGTGCAATTTCCCATGCGGCTGGCATTCGCCATGACGATCAACAAAAGTCAAGGACAGACCTAATTTGCCAAGCCCTTGTTTCGCGCACGGACAGCTTTATGGGGCCTTCTCTAGGGTGGGATCGTCTGAAGATGTGTGCGTCGTGATCGAAAACACGGCAAATCAAGCCGCTTTCAGACGCAGAGACGGAGTTAAATTGACGCGTAACGTCGTTTACTCCAATATTTTTAACAACCCCGAACCACTTTGACAACGGTTACCCTGGAATCCTAATCGTGTGATTATAGGGGGTCAGGGCGAAGTCGTGCTTCCGGCACGCACGTAACCCTCTCCACCAACGTCTAACGAACCGACCAGTACTTCGTTCGAACAAAATGACGATTTTTTCAATTCCCTGGATTTGACTGACATTATTATGGACGTACTGAGACACAGACTTACACCCAGGATACTTCCGATCCCCAGGCTGTACGATAACGTCGTGGTCAATCCATATAACGATCGACAGTTGTTTGAACGAATTTCCCGTCCCGGAACATCAGGTACAACCAAGACATTATTCTCAGTTGACGTACCATCACCGATTGCGACTCAAATTTCACCATGATATAGACAATTTTTTAAAGAAAATGATTTGATCAATTTATACACGGATCAACAATTATACGACAGAATATCTCGTGGCGACCGTCCCGGAACATCGGGGACCACCACGACATTTCCATTTTAAAAATAATATTCACACCCTTTTAAATTTTTTCCAAATTTAATATTTTCTTCAAAGTACACATTTATACTTCGTTAATGCGTTCGTAAATTTAGTCGTCGAAATGACTCGACTCTCATTCCAAAAAACTGTTACCTACATGAAAACTACATTTGTAAATTAAAAGATCCTCTTCGCATCAATTATGTTCGTTCTTGAAACGTTACAGTTACACAAAAGGGTAAGAATAACGATAATAACTCCATCGTACAAACTTATCTTTTTCTAAAGCTTCACGAGTACGAAATACATCCAAATCACGAGCCAAATCATATTCTGCATCACTAAACCGCACTTTTGTTAACAATAAAAATATTTCAATTGTAATATTAATAATATTGAAAATTTAAGATATTTAACCTCATCGATAGTTGTGAGGTTATCCGATGCGATTCTACAATGTTCACGATAAGAAGAACACATGCCGACAAATTTCAAGATGCTCATCGATCGTGTGAAGAAAGTATCGTGAAAATTCGTTTCAGGAAGAAAGAACTGCATGAACTAGAGATGATTTGTCATGAAGATTCTTTAGATTTCGATGTGAAATGGAGTTGCCTCGTAAAGCCCAGAAGAACAGTTCGGTTTCAGAACCGAAAAGTCTACCACACTGCAAGCAGTCCGCTTGTCAGAGAACATCCAGCAGGCCTTCAACAAGAAGCAGTACGTCGCCGCTGCTTTCTTGGATATTTCGAAGGCCTTCGACAGGGTGTGGCATGAAGGACTGCTGCACAAACTGTACGCCAATGGGATCCCAGTCCAACTTGTACGACTATTCGGTAGTTTCCTACAAAACAGGACTTACAGGGTCAGGGTCGGGAATGAAACATCAACAAAATACAGCATCAGGGCGGGAGTACCGCAAGGCTCCTCGCTGTCACCTATGCTGTACAACTTGTACACTCATGACATTCCCAGGCATGCCGGGACGAATAATTTCCAGTACGCCGATGACACGGCAATCACAGCCACATCTAGGCAAAGGGACGGGGCGGCAAAGGCCCTACAGAGGCAACTAAACCGAATCACCACCTGGGCCAACAAATGGAAAATCGCCATCAATGGGGGAAAAACACAGGCCATCCTTTTCGCCCCAAGGAAACAGAAGATCCCGAGTGAAATCATCAAAGTAAATGGATCCATAGCAGTATGGAGGAACAACATCACTTACCTCGGGATCAAATATGATAAAAGGATGGTCTGGAAGGATCACAGGTCGTACATAAAAACAAAGGGCTACGCGCTGAAGTCTAAGCTCCGACCGCTGCTAGACACACGAAGCAGTCTCAGCCGGTACAGCAAGCTAATGCTCTACAAGCAAGTTATCAGGCCCGCTGTCACCTACGCCGCCAAGGCGTGGAAACATGCGGGCAAGAGCATATTGAAGGACCTGGAGGTCCTTCAATCGAGGATCCTACGAGGAATCGCGGGCGCCCCGTGGTTCGTCAGAAATACACAAATACGGCGCAACCTGGGCGTCCCCGAGATTACAGAATACCTCACAACGGCCAACGAGAGATTCTTCAGGAAAGCCACAGACTCCAGCTCAGCCCTCATTCGAGAGAGCCTAAACTACTGCCCAAACGACCCAAAAAGGAGGTACAGACGTCCAACAGACGCATGAAGCCCATAATAGTGTACAACCGCAACCCCGATCCCAAACCATGAAGACACTAGTTATATAAGACCAATTTTTGTAAATAGCAGAGCCACAGTGCCACATTTTCGACACCCATATTTAATCAGTAAAATGTAA
Source organism: Cylas formicarius (assembly GCF_029955315.1). Lineage (NCBI taxonomy): Eukaryota > Metazoa > Arthropoda > Insecta > Coleoptera > Brentidae > Cylas > Cylas formicarius. Next base: position 5,472,325 of record NW_026844319.1, read on the forward strand.
TACAGATTATATAAGTTACGAATGTACATTCCCAACTTGGTAAATAAAGAGTTTTCAGGCTCGTAAAGCTTCATACCACTATGAAAATTTTCATCAATTAGTTATCAAAGAAACAACTACCAAACAACTTCTGCAAATATTATCATAAGGAACTGTGCAGAATTGTTATCACGAATTTCACAAAAAAATATCACTTTAGAAAAATATTACTTGGATAAATAAATACAAACATATCATGTAAATTTTTACCATGTTCATACTATAAATCATAGATGGGCATTACAAAATCAACGTTTCACATAATTTTTTAAAAGTATTTATACAATTCAAGTTAATAACATTTTTTTACCATCGACATAATTTATAACGCCTATGTTTAAATAATTTATATACTTATCTAACTATTTCAAATAAATAATTTCCAATTCATTTCTCGGAATTTTTGATTTTTTTAATTTATTATAATAATAAAAAAATTGGAATATCTGTTCAGATAGAAAGTACTTCACATCATTTCTTAAAATAAAATCTCAAAATTCCCCAAAGTTAATATACTTAAAACGAAAAACACTTTTATACTTCATTCCTTTCTACAAAATTTATAAACACATGATTTTTCTAAATATATTAATTATTGTTAAACATAAAATTTTTCTACAAAAAAAAAATTAAAGAAAATAAAAATTTTATATATAAACGCACACCTTTATAAAAGTTCAAAACGATATCAAATGCTCACCCCATCTCCAACCGGTCTCTAATTGAATTTTAATGACCTTTTCCATATAAAAGAAACTACCCTTCCAACTTTTATTTACCACCGGTGACAATAAACGCGAAACACAATTGGACAGCCATCTCCGGCGCCATAAAGAACGCGAAGATAAAATATAACAAGGCCAGGTCCGTGAAGGACGGCATCAAGGTGTTCCCAGAGACCACCGAAGACTACAGGAACATAATCAAGTTCCTAAACGCCCGCAATGCGGAGTACTACACGTACGCATTAAAGGAAGAGAAAAAAACCAAGATGGTCATAAAGGGCCTCTTTAAAGAACTACCCCTCACAGAGATCGAGGAAGACCTGAAGGCACAAGGTATAGAAGATGCAAAAGTAGTTCAGCTACTGAAGAAAAAGAGGGGAGACAAAGGAGAGAAACTGGTCTCCGAGTTCTTCATTGTGACGACTTGCAATGAAAACATAAAAAAGATTACAAACATTTGCTCCGTAAAGGTCACGCTCGAGGAGCCAAATAAAACCAGTGAGGTACCGCAATGCCATAGGTGCCAAAAGTTTGGCAACGGCCAAAGTAGATGCACCCTCCAACACAGGTGCGTCAAGTGCGGCAAGGACCACCCCACCCGGGAATGCACCATTCCGTCGGAGCCCAAAACGGGGAACGTGAAGTGCGCAAACTGCGGCGGCCCCCATGTAGCAAGCTACAGGGGTTGCCCCAGCGTCCCCAAGACCGACGCACAAAAGAGGAGGGAAATTCAAAGAAAACAAGCTCCCCCCACGAGGCAAGAACCACCACAACCACCCAGACAGGCTCCTACTCAACAACCAAGGCAAGTCACGCCGCAAATTCAACAACAGGACATTACAACTATCCTGGCGTCGCTACAAGCCATTTTACTGAGATTAGCTCCCCAGTAAATGGCCATACAAATCAAGCCCACGTCCTTGAGAGCGACAACGTGGAACATACGGGGCATACAGGCCAACAAAGCCGATATCGAAGAATATCTGGCAGAATATGACGTAGACATACTAGGGCTACAAGAGACACTCATAAGAGGCGGGACGAACATCAGATTCCACAACTACGTCATATACAGAAAAGACAGCCCAAACGGAAACGCCCGAACAAACGCAGGAATCGCGATACTAGTGAAGGAATCACTAGACCACGAATACTTAGGGATTCAAGACACCGGACTGGACGCCATCACCGTAAGAGTGAACATGAGGGACGGAACCACGCTCAAGATCACCACTGTATACAGGCAAAGTACTGTCAACATCACGGCAGAAGACATAGCTACCCTAATGATGGGAAGAGAATCCCAAATAATAATAGGAGACTTCAACAGTCACGCCAGAAGCTGGAACAGCAGGCAGCACTGTCCAAATGGAAGAATATTGGAAGCCAAAGTAGCAAGAAATGGGGGAACGGCCATCGGACCGGACGAGCCGACCCACTATCCCGACAACATAAGCAATCGCCCTGATGTGATTGACATAGCCATAATCAAGAACCTGCGGATGCCCTACACCGCAACTGCACTGCAACTACCTAGCAACGATGAACGAAGAACAGTCAAATCACATGCCAGTGATGCTGACACTGGGAAACAACGATGAAATAACGGAAAGAAAGTACAAGGTAAGAAGGACGGACTGGAAAGCGTTCAAGGAGAAATGGGCACAAAGGATTAGCCTGGCAAGAAGACTCGTAACAAGAAAAGACCTGGACGAAGAGATCGCCACCCTGGAAGGCACGATCCTACAGGCCTACGAGGACTCAACGACCACCGAAATACGGAAAAAAGATAAAAGAATAGGCGGACCACTCCCTCCACATATCGACAGAAAAATCAGAGATCGGAGAAGATTCAGAAGAATCTATTGGAGAAACAGAACTGAGCAAAACAGAACAGCCCTGAACCAAGCATCTAACCAACTCAAGGAGATGCTACGCGAGCACAGAAACAGACAATGGAAAAGAAAAACCGAAGAACTCACAACCGGAGACAATACTATGTGGAGAATGCAAAAGGTATTGCGGAATCCCAGGACCACGATTCCGCCAATACACGGAGAAAATGGTCTAGCATATACCAGCTTAGAAAAAGCGGAAGCATTCACGGGCTGCCTGGAGCGCGAACGCAGGACAAATACCGAAGAAAACGACGAAACCGAAGAAATAGAACGCAGAATGGCCAGAGCAGCAAGGGAGGTTAAAGAACAGGATCACAGTGAGAAAGTCGCTCATCCAATAACCCCTAAAGAAATAGTTGCGCATATAAAGAACTCCAGAACGAGAAAAGCTCCAGGACCGGACCAAGTGACCAACATAATGTTAAAGAACTTACCAAGAAAAGGTTTCGTGGCAGTCACCAATATAGGCAACGCAATCCTCAGGCTGAGGTACTTCCCCGACGCCTGGAAGGAAGCCTCGGTGACTATGATTCCCAAACCAAGGAAGCAGAACACAACTTTTCCACAAAATTACAGGCCTATCAGTCTAGTAAGCAGCATGAGCAAGATCATCGAAAGAGCTATCCTCACAAGAATTAAGACCTTCACGGAGGCAATGCAGGTATTACCTGAAGAACAGTTCGGGTTCAGGACAGGACACTCCACCGAAATGTAACTTCTAAGACTCGTCGAACAAGCCGCAGAAGGCATCGAAAGACAACAAGCAACAGGATTGGTATTACTAGACATATAGAGAGCCTTCGACCGAGTCTGGAAACAAGGACTCGTGGGAAAGATGAAGACCATAGGATACCCCAACTGGATCTGCAAACTGACGGATTCCTATTTGAGGAATAGGAGGATCCAGGTGAAAGTAGGGCAAGAAAAATCGCAACCGAGGATCTTGGAAGCAGGAGTCCCACATCCCTCCCCATCTCTACACGATATTTACCCACGACGTACCGAAACTCCAAAGAACCGAACTTGGACTGTACGCAGATGATACAGCCTTATCATTCAGGACACCAAACGAAGATTACGTAACGAGAAAAATGCAAAGAGCACTCGACGATTTGGAAAAATGTTGCACCAAATGGAAAATAAAAATAAACGCCAACAAAACGGAGGCAGTGCTGATCACGAAGAAAAGAACAAGACCCCGCGAAACACTCAACCTCAACGGAGAGGACATCGAGTGGAAGGACTCCGTAAAATATCTCGGGGTGAAGACCGACAAAAAACTAATGTTTAAACAGCACATAGACGACAATATAGCCAAAACCAGGGCAGTAGCGACTCAACTATATCCTATCTTAGGGAGACACAGCGAGATGAACCCAAACAACAAGGTCACGCTGATAAAGGCGGTTATAAGACCGACACTGACCTATGCATCTACTGCATGGGACTTTGCGGCAAAAACCTACATGGAAAGGCTCAGAGCTTGCGAGAGCAAAATCATCAGGCGGGTAGTAGGAGCTCCATACTACGTAAGAAACCAAAATATCAGAAGAGATCTGAAACTCATTAAGGATAAAGCGATAAAATTATTAGAAAAAGCGGAGATGCACGAATCCAGAGGACTAAGAAGAGCAGTGGATTACGATCTTGAGGGAGCAAGGCCACCCAAAAGGCCTAGAAGAATACTAACCCAACCAGGATGACAGCAAGTTCGCGCATAAGAAGACATTCCCGAATTCAGAAGACACCAGGCAAGCAGCCTTGAGTTACCCGAGCATCCTGAGCAGAAGAAAAATTTTCTCACTGCACGGGATAGTCGGCATCAAACTACAGACATAAAAATTTCATTTTCTTTGCAACTAACCAACACTTTCATCACAGACACATCCCGTATTCCAATGTCCAGGGCTACAACGACTAGGTCCAAACCACCACCCGTACAAACACTCAGGCCAGAACTGTCAGGCTCCGCAACCAGAAGTTTAGGAGAGCCAGAGCAACCCTCGATCCATCGATCAAGCGGGAGGCAAATCAACTCTCCCGACAGATCGAGGATCAGCTCTCCCCAAGCGTAAAAAGGAGCTCTGGCAAGAACGCCTCGAGCAAATAAATAACGAGGATCGCGGGCCCGGATGGGACAGCTACAACTCCCGACCAAAAGGTAGAGGCTTTTGCCAACGCCTTAATGAAGCAGTTCTCGGACAACCCCATGCAAACGCCGCAGTCCTGCCTTGACGCATCAATCAGGCAAACAACGGCACAGATCCGAGCTTCCGCATCAACAGAAGCGTTAAGGCCAGCCTCCCCGAAAGAAGTCGTCGCATTAGCCAAGAGGCTGAAGATGAAGAAAGCTCCCGGTCTGGACACTACGAACGCCGCCCTCAGTCACCTGCCAAACAGGTCGCGGAGCTGACAAACATCGTGAACGCGATTCTCCGCACAAAGTACTTCCCGACCGCCTGGAAGAGAGCTAAGATCATCATAATCCCGAAAGCCGGAAAGTGTCCGAAGAACCCGGACAACTACGCTGCAAGCAGTCTGATTAACAGAACACGTGTTAGCGTCGTTCTGCAAAGGGTTCGTAACGGGAGCCGCATTCCGCGTTCGACAGGGTGTGGCACGATGGCCTCCTCCACAAGCACTTCTGCGTAGGGATCCCCGTACATATCCTCAAGCTCCCGTACTTCGAGAACAGGACGTTATAGCTACAGGTGGAGCAGTACATCAGACCCGGCCAGATTCAGCGCGGGAGTTCCGCAAGGATGATGTACAACCCGTTCTCCCACGACTTGCCCAGACACCAGAGGACAGCCAATTACCAGTTCGCTGACGACACGGCCATAGTGGCCGCAAAACGAAGAGTCACAAAAAACGCTAGAACAAGAAAAGGAACTCACAGAACAGAAATCACCAAAACAGCAGCCGACCACAAAAACCACGGAATCCACACAGGAACCGCAAAATTAAAAGCCACAAAGAACAGTAGAACAAAAACCAAAGGAACTCACGAAACAAAAACCACCAAATCCGCAGCCTACAGCAAAAACCACAGAAGCCACACAGGAACCGCAAAACAAAGGTCCACAAAAAACAATCAACCGAACTGACAGAAAAAAAACACCGAATCAACAGCCAACACCAGAAGCCAAGGAACAACTTCCAACAACCGAAATAGTAGAAAACGAATGGGAAGAAATTCCCGAAGAAGTAGATTTCAAAATTATATCTACGTTGGGCGAAGATATACTAACTAACCCAAAACCAACAACTCAGAAAAGAAAAAATTCGTAAAATCCACGAATTACTATATTTCACCCAAAAAAAAAAATTAAACAACTTAAGACGGCAGTCGAAAGCGAAGAAAAATCTAAAACCAAATTAAAAGAAGCTATCCAAAAAATTGAAAAAAACCTAGACCTCAGAACACATTTTAGCTAATTTAATTAAATCACAAGTCTCAACTAGCAAAAAACATCAAGATCTTTCCTAAATGTCCTAATTAAAACAATCAAAATTAAAAGTTCCCAGAACGATATAGTATTTACTCGAGCGGATAAAGGAAAGACAGATATAGCAATTAATTCTACAGAATATATTTCTAAAACCCATCAATTTCTTAAACCAGAACTATACCAACATATTCAACACGACCCTACCGAAACATACCAGAGACAAACCAAAGAATTGCTTAAAGATTCCTCACTTTTTAATAAGACGGATAAATATCTACTAAAAATAATGAATCGGCAACCCCCAAAATTATACTCTTTAAATTACATAAACAGAATATACCAATCAGGCCGGTTGTGTCTTTTGTAACATCTATCAAGATTAATAAATATTTTAGAAAATTACACAGCCTTCAAACCTAAATTAACAATAAAAAAAATCTTTTGAATTAGTCAACAAAGTCAAAGATATTAAAATCCCCATTAATGCGTTATTAGTTTCATTCGATGTTCAAAATCTATTTCCTAGTATTCCACCTATTGATGTAATAAACATAATAGACAGAATGCTCACCCAAAAACAAATTAAGCCAATCGTTAAACAAGATCTATTGGATAGTATAATAGTTTGTTTAGACCAAAATTACTTAGAATTTAATGCTCAGTTTTATATCTCTAAAGGACTAATTATGGGAAACCCACTTAGTCCTCTACTTGCCGAAATTTTTATGGACAATCTGGAAAATATTATACTTGAGCATCCGTTATTTAAAAGTTTTCTTTGGTGGTACAGATATGTGGATGATGTTTTGCGTGTTTCGCAGGGACTGAGAGACAATTAGATACCTTTTTAAATTATATCAACTCTTTACACAATCGCATAAAATTTAGTACTGAGATCGAACAAAATAACTCATTAAATTCATTAAATTTTTTGGATTTAACGATAAATAAAACACAAAACAATTTAGATTTTTCAATATACCATAAACCTTCACGCACAAACACTATATATAATACATGAGAGTTCAAACCATCCCTATACACACAAAATGGATGCCTTTTACTCTTTTATGCATAGGCTGATAACTATCCCTCTTTCTGCAATAAACTTTGAAAAAGAATTAAATATTATAAAACAAATAGCATTCAACAATGGATATGACCCGTCACTGATAAATAAAATCTTAACTAAGAAACAATTTCAAAAAACTTTGAATTCTATATATCCCCGCTCTATTACTGAGTCTCAAGGTTTTAAAACATTAAAACATACATAGGAGAACCTAGTGATAAAGTTTCAGATCATCTCTCGAAATGTGGCCTCAAAATTGCTTTTAAAACTAATAACACCCTAGGAAAATTTGTTAAAAAAAATAAATCTAAATCTAATAGATCCCAGAATTCTGGAGTCTATAGATTAAATTGCGGATCATGTTCTAAGATTTATATTGGACAAACAGGTAGATCTTTCAAAAAACGTATCAACGAACATCGACGATCATTTAAAAACAATAGTTCAGATTCTAATTACGCTATACATTTAAATTTAGAAAAACACAATTTTGTCGACAATTTCGATATTTTACACAGTGTTTCAAAAAGTAGAAAATTAAATTTACTAGAAGCTATGGAGATTAATAAAATGAGAGGTTCGAATGTATTACTTAATGATCAACTGGATTTGAATGGAAACCCCCCTGTTTTTGATTCTCAATTTAAGTCCTCGCATTAAATAATTACTACCTGTTTTGTATTTATAAACATCGGTACCGTTTGATATTCACATCTGATAAAGGCACGGTGTTTTTTGTTTTAAAATAAAAAACAATAAGGTCTTTCCACTCCATCCCAAAATATACCCGTACAACTCACCGCTTAACCGCAAACTTTTCCCTCCGATAATGAATATTTCAATGCTAACAAACTAATCAAAAACAAAAACACTTAACAAGAAATAAACATCATGAACACTAAACTACCTCCGCAATACTTAAAATCATAATCTTACCACCATAGAAAAAAAATCGATATACACAATTTGTAAAAATTACACTACCTCAACTCCGCATTTAAAATTTAAAATTATATGACATAATTCCCCAAAAATTTTATACCATTAATATACCGTAAACCGGGGTTACTTTAGACTGACGGGGTAACTTTAGAAAAACCTGTTTTTTATTTTTGAACCGTTCTGGCGGGATTACTTTTACAACTAGCGCCATCCTGGTGGTATCGGGGTTTCAAGAATCACTTATCAGAGTGCACTGACATCGCCAATCAATTGAAACAGAAAAATATTTTTCGAAACACTGATTAATGTGTTACCAGTGATATCAGCTGTTTTCAGTTTGTCGTCGTAACCTCTTCTGGTGCCACCAACTGAGCAACCTGTTGAATTCCGGTGAGTTATTTTCTGATTACACAACTATGTAAGAAGATTTTGTCTTTTTTTATTCCCTCTTACCTCTCCATCTCAGGGTCGTGAAAAAGAAACGCATTAATTAATTAAATTCGTAATTTAATAGTGAGGTAAGACAATGCCTAGGCTAGCTCATTAACAACCGAGAAAAATTAATAAAGTAGAAAAGAAAAAATATATATATATACTAAACCAAAGCCAGGTTGGAAGGCGGTGAAGGGCACCTCGGTCAGTCCCGGAAGGTGGTAGGTAGGCGCCACGTGATTCGAAAAAGGTAGACTTATCAACCCGAGGTTCCAACCCGTAAAGGAAATAAACAAGTGAATCACGAACAATAATTTATTTCCTTCAACCTGGTGGTAGGTGTGAGTGTCTAATCTCACCTTCAAGTTTTGGCGGTGCAAAAGAATGTAAGACACTATAATTTAAGGCTATAAGTTCCGCAAACCGTTCTTGAAGAGAACAGGCCACTTAAGCTACCCAAACCTCAAGATGTCCCGAACGTTACACAGCTGTCTGTCACTATCCCGGGAACCAAGCCAAGATGGAATGGTGGCTCAATGAGACAGCCGCAGGTGGGCAGTCTCAGTTAACCCAGCAAAGTCCGTCCGGAAAGCCGGCTGCTCGATAGGGGAAACTCCACAACTAAACATGTACCCAAGAGACAGCATACACTGCAAGACACCAAGTCTGGTCTGGTATTCCGGTGAAAGAAGAAACCACGTGGAAGGTTTGCGGGAAACGGAGCAACAATACGTACAATACCAATTAAAAAAAAAAAACCCTAAAATAAAATCGGCATAAATTGAGTAACACTGATTAGGTGGCGAAATGGTTCCAAAAGGTAACTTACCTCGATTCGAGGGTTTTCTGGAAATATGGGGCAATGACAGTTCTTTTCAAAATCCCTCGTTGAGGAAGATTCCCATTCCAAACTCCAAATAGATCCAAAAGTATGGGAAATCATAAATTAGTGACCAATTCACATATCCCCCTCTTATTGGGGTAGCACTACCGGCTCAAAAAGAAATCGGTCACACAAAAGAAAATCTGCCACAACCCCAAATTTCAAAAGCTAACGTACAAAATGCCGGACGATTCAGACAACCAGTTTTATTAAAAGGCTAAACGGGCACAAAAAATTAGAGGGAAAACGCCACTCTTGCCAACCTAGTCGACGGTACGCCGCCAGTAGAAAGAACAACCGAACTATATCTGTGGTGATGGCCGTATGGCCCGTGCCAAAGGATCGAGGTTGCGTCAACGAGATCGAATTACCCGAACGCTATCTATGGTGGCGACCGGACGGCCAGTCACAGAAAATCGAGGAAGAATAGGTTAAGAAACAAAACAATGTTTACTAGGCTCGCCAAGGAATACCGAAGCAATGAAAAGCAAATGCGGTCCCTAGTCTCATAGAGTGACAGATGGTAATGGTTATGACTCCTTCTAATGCGCAACTAATACTCTGTTTTTTTTGCATTAGTATCTCTCAGTAAACCGGTGTCACTTAAGAGAAAACCAAGCGAACAAGGGGCCACGCACACAGCCGTTGCAGCATAAAATATTTATGGTTCGGCAACACAATCGGCCGGGGAGTACAAGTCCGAAACTAAAGGAACCGAGTCTACAAAAGAACGTGTGTTCAAATTGCAAAATCGATATGAACCTAATAAACAAGAATTTTAATTGTTAAGAAGCACTCGCCAAACAGCAAAAGGTGAAGGAAATGGACAGTACAATCTACAAGGTACTAATAAAATAAACCCGTTACTTCGCAAATGTGCCAGCACTTTCACTTTAAAAATGCTAAATTTTACCATTGAAATATGAAACCGTCACATCCCGTGACTCAATTCTACGATTTACTATGAATTAAAACACAAAACAACACAAATTCAAGGGGTAACTTTAATACATGGGGAATTCTGAACATGGCCATGCGGTGACTTTAGAACATCATGTTTTTTGTATTTTTTTTCGCAGTTTAATGACTTGAAATGCCACGAAAATACATTCGTAAGCTTGGGGCACGTGCCTACCGCAACTACAGTCCTAAAACTTTGCATGAAGCTGTGGATAAATGTCTCAAACGTCAGATAACAATCAGAGCTGCTGCTGAAAAGTAAGTTTAACCTCCTATGTTGACATGGAAATGTGTTTCTTGACGAATGCATGTGATTTATACAGGTATCTTTTTGTTTGTTGTAGATACGGTATTCCAATTGCGACTATAGCTTTGTATATGAAGGCAAAAAAACTGGCCACGGTAGAAGACTCAGTCTTATTCAGCCTAAGTCGGCAGGTCGTCCAACTGTGTTCTCCCGCGAGGAACAGGAGGTTCTGAAAAGTCACATCCTGGCAGTAGCAACCTATGGCTTTCCTGTTTGCGTGAATGATCTCAAAGTCATTGTCAAGTCATACCTGGAGAAGTGTGGCCGGAATGTTTCTGTTTCTAAAGATAACCTACCTGGAAGTGACTGGGTCAAACTTTTCATGGGAAGGCATCCTGAAATCTCTCAAAGGTTGAATGGCGGAACACGTTGGACGCGTGGAAAGTGACTCCTCAAGGGAGAAGGTGCGGGACAGTGCCGAAGGATATGTTCCCCAAATTACTTAGAACCACCTTAGAAAACCTGGAACCTCGGAGCAACACCAACTTGCAAGCAGGATTCCGAAAATGTGGAATTTTCCCATTGGACCCGAATAAAGTTCTCGAAAGGTTTAGTGACTCTATCTGTGAAAAGGTCGACTTTAAGGACAAGATTCATGAAAGCTTTGTTGAAGACCTGAAAAATATTCGAACTGAGTGTGTTGCAAAAAAGACACGCAAAAAAAAGCTGATTATCCAAGCTGGGAAGGGCATTACAGCGGATGATCTTAAGGATCCCAAAGACGTTCCAGCTGTTCTCGCAACGAAAAAGAAGGGGAAAGGCCAAAATGTGAAACCCAAGGGCAAAAAAAGAGCCAGGCGTGCCTCTTATGAATCCGAGTGCTCCACGGCTGGTAGTCTGAACAGTGATGACTTGCCATATGCTGAAAGCGATGAAAGCCCTGTCAATTTCGAATCAGATATGTCAGATGAAGAAGCTCTACTCCCCACCGCAACCAGCAATGCTGCCGACTCTAATGGAGAAACCCTTGATTGAAGGGGACTAAGTAGCTGCAGTTTACGGTGGACGGAAATACCCGGGGAAAGTTGTACAAGAGGAGGATGGAGAGTTTGAAGTAACATGCATGAAAAAATCTGGAAAGTGGTGGACGTGGCCACAAGAAGAGGATAAGCTGTGGTTTAATCCTAGCCGCATCTGTTGCAGGATTCGAATCCCGAGGATCATACCTGGAGAGAAAGCACTGTTTTCAGTTGACTTGAAGCCATAAATCAAAGACTGCTGTGAGTGCACATTGGATAATGTTCATGATATGAGAAACATTTCAAGCGCCTCATTCATTTTAAAAAGTTTGTGATTTCTGTGCCTTATTCTTAATTTTTTTTTCGGTCGTTAGTAATTTTTTAATTTTATCCTTTTCAACTTCTAGTTCAAGTTTTATTTTCTAATCAAGTGGTAATATTTTTTATTGTCGAAATTAAGAAAAACATTGCGGTTTTGCATTTAAAAAACACGCTAGATGTGATTTCAAGCTTTTTTCAACTGATGTTTTGTAATAAAAGAAGTTTTCTATGAATTTCTCTTTTTTCAATTTGATTCAAACCTTATTCCTGTCAGAGTAGCAGGCTTAGAGTGGTAGAAACCACTTTTCATTTAAATCCAGCTTTTCAAACAAAAAAAATAATTGAAAAATTGATTTTTGTTATTAAAAAAAGACTCAGGCTATCTTTTGGATGGGGTTACTTTATTACAAACCACCGAAACAGAAGTTTTAGATGGAGAAAATACGTTGTTACAAAGTAACCCCGGATGGTGGGGTAACATTAATACGAAAAACAAATGACCTATTCAATATATTGAAGAATTCCCAAAAGTAATTTAAAGCTGAGATGTTAAGCTATCGTTTTGATCAAGAATTGTTGAAATATCTTGGAAAATGAGGGTGCTACAATTCAAAATATGCAAATCCTGTATCAAAGTAACCCCGGTTTACGGTACTTAAAACGAAAAATAATTTTAATTTTCATTCCTTTCTACAAATTTTGAAACACTTAATTTTTCTAAATATTGTCTCTAATTATTGTCTCATATAAAATTTTTCAACAAAAACTAAATGAACAAAATAAAAAATTCATAGATAAACCCTAACCCCATAGGCTACCGGTCCCTAATTGAATTTTAATGATATGTTCCAAATAAAAGAGAACCCTCACCCTTCCAACTTTTATTTAGTATCGACAGATCGTGCTTGAAGTGCTACAAAATGAACAACAAAGAAAAACGGAAATCCTCCCCAACTAAAGAACTCGTGAATGAACTACATCCAATAGAAAAACCAACACCAAAAAACCGCAAAACGGAGAAAAGCAATCCATACAAGAGACAAACTTAAAAATAGAACAGGAACCGCGAAATGAAAAGAAAGAAAAAACCGCAGAATAACAAAAAAAATTCACAGGACAGAAACCAACGAAACAGAAACCGACGCCACCAAAACCCACAGAAGCCCAACAGAAATCGCAAAATCAAAAACTACAAATAACAGTTAAAGAAAAACCAAAGGAACCCACGAAACCGAAACCGCAAGCAACAACAGAAACGACAGAAGCCCAACAAAAATCGCAAAATCAAAAGCTAGAAACAAAAGTAGAAGATAAACCGAAAGAACCCACGAAATCAAAACAGCAACCAGCAACAGAAGCCGCACGAAAGCTGCAAAACCAAGGGTCACAAAAAACAAAAAAAACAGCCAACCGGACTGACGAAAAAAATACAACAGCCATCACCAGCAGCCAAAGAACAACAATTATAGCGAACAGCTGCCTCAAATCAGTCCCGAGAGTGGAGACTCCCTCGTTCAAAGACGTAGAAAATTTATAATTCGTTATAATTATTATATATAAATACATTAATACTATTTCGTTCAGAGGCGTAGAATATTTATAATTATAGCGAACAGCTGCCTCAAATCAGTCCTGAGAGTGGAGACTCTCTCGTTCAGAGACGTAGTAAATTTATAATTATACCGAACATCTGCCTTAAATCAGTCCCGTCCCGAGAGTGGAGACTCTCTCTATCAGAGACGTAGTAAATTTATAATTATAGCGAACAGCTGCCTCAAATCAGTCCCGAGAGTGGAGACTCTCTCGTTCAGAGACGTAGTAAATTTATAATTATACCGAACATCTGCCTTAAATCAGTCCCGTCCCGAGAGTGGAGACTCTCTCTATCAGAGACGTAGTAAATTTATAATTATAACGAACAGCTGCCTCAAATCAGTCCCGAGAGTGGAGACTCTCTCGTTCAGAGACGTAGAAAATTCATAATTATAGCGAACAGCTGCCTCAAGTCCCTCACGAGAGTGGCGACTGTCTCTTTCAAAGACGTAGAATATTAATAAATATAGCGAACAGCTCCTCGAGTCCGTAATGACAATGGAGACATATCTCGTTCAGAGACGCAGAATATTTATAATTACAGCGAACAGCTGCCTCAAGTCCCTCACGAGAGTGGAGACTATCTCGTTCAGTGGGGTAGAATATTTATAATTATAGCAAACAGCTACCACAAATCAGTCCCGAGAGTGGAGACTCTCTCGTTCAGAGACGTAGAATATTTATAATTATAGCGAACAGCCGCCTCAAGATTGTCCCGAGAGTGGATACTATTTTGTTCAAAGGCGTAGAATAATTATAATTACCGCGAACAGCTGCCTCAAGTCCCTCACGAGAGTGGAGACTATCTCGTTCAGTGGGGTAGAATATTTATAATTATAGCAAACAGCTCCTCGAGTCCGTCATGACAATGGAGACATATCTCGTTCAGAGATGTAAAGTATTTATAATTATAGCGAACAGCTGCCTCAAGTCCGTCATGGGAACGGAGACCTATGTCGCTCAGAGACGTATATTTATAATGATGGCGAACAGCTTCCTCAAATCCCTCACGACAGTGAAGACTATCTCGTTCAGAGGCGTAGAATATTTATAATTATAGCGAACAGCTGCCTCAAGTCCCTCACGAGAGTGGAGAAAATCTCGTTCGGAGACGCAGAGAATTTACAATTATAGCGAACAGCCGCCTCAAGATCGTCCCGAGAGTGGATACTATTTCGTTCAGAGACGTCGAATATTTATAATTATAGCGAACAGCTGCCTCAAGTCCGTCATGGGAACGGAGACCTATGTCGCTCAGAGACGCAGAATATTTATAATTACAGCGAACAGCTGCCTCAAGTCCCTCACGAGAGTGGAGACTATCTCCTTCAGTGGGGTAGAATATTTATAATTATAGCAAACAGCTGCCACAAATCAGTCCCGAGAGTGGAGACTCTCTCGTTCAGAGACGTAGAATATTTATAATTATAGCGAACAGCCGCCTCAAGATTGTCCCGAGAGTGGATACTATTTTGTTCAAAGGCGTAGAATAATTATAATTACAGCGAACAGCTGCCTCAAGTCCTTCACGAGAGTGGAGACTATCTCGTTCAGTGGGGTAGAATATTTATAATTATAGCAAACAGCTGCCACAAATCAGTCCCGAGAGTGGAGACTCTCTCGTTCAGAGACGCAGAAAATTTATAATTATAGCAAACAACTGCCTCAAATCCCTCACGAAAGTGGAGACAATCTCGTTCGGAGACGCCTCAAATCAGTCCCGAGAGTCGAGACTCCCTCGTTCAGAGGCGTAGTAAATTTATAATTATAACGAACAGCTGCCTCAAATCAGTCCCGAGAGTGGAGACTCTCTCGTTCAGAGACGTAGAAAATTCATAATTATAGCAAACAGCTGCCTCAAGTCCCTCACGAGAGTGGAGACAATCTCGTTCAGAGACGTAGAAAATTTATAATTATAGCAAACAGCTGCCTCAAGTCCCTCACGAGAGTGGAGACTATGTCATTCAGAGACGTAGAATATTAATAATTATAGCGAACAGCTCCTCGAGTCCGTCATGGGAACGGAGACCTATGTCGCTCAGAGACGTATATTTATTTATAATGATAGCGAACAGCTTCCTCAAATCCCTCACGACAGTGAAGACTATCTCGTTCAGAGGCGTAGAATATTTATAATTATAGCGCTATGTCGCTCAGAGACGTATATTTATAATTATAGCGAACAGCTGCCTCAAATCCGTCACGAGAGTGGAGACTATCTCGTTCAGAGGCGTAGAATATTTATAATTATAGCGAACAGCTGCCTCAAGTCCCTCACGAGAGTGGAGACTACCTCGTTCAGAGACGTAGAATATTTATAATTATAGCGAACAGCTGCCTCAAATTCGTCACGAGAGTGGAGACTATCTCGTTCAGAGGCGTAGAATATTTATAATTATAGCGAACAGCTGCTTCAAGTCCCTCACGAGAGTGGAGACTATCTCGTTCAGAGACGTAGAATATTTATAATTACAGCGAACAGCTGCCTCAAGTCCCTCACGAGACTGGAGACTATCTCGTTCAGTGGGGTAGAATATTTATAATTACAGCGAACAGCTGCCTCAAATCCGTCCCGAGAGTGGAGACTATCTCGTTCAGGGACGTAGAATATTTATAATTATAGCGAACAGCTGCTTCAAGTCCCTCACGAGAGTGAAGACTATCTCGTTCAGAGACGTAGAATATTTATAATGATAGCGAACAGCTTCCTCAAATCCCTCACGACAGTGAAGACTATCTCGTTCAGGGACGTAGAATAATTATAATTATAGCGAACAGCTGCCTCAAGTCCCTCACGAGAGTGGCGACTGTCTCTTTCAAAGACGTAGAATATTAATAAATATAGCGAACAGCTCCTCGAGTCCGTAATGACAATGGAGACATATCTCGTTCAGAGACGCAGAATATTTATAATTACAACGAACAGCTGCCTCAAGTCCCTCACGAGAGTGGAGACTATCTCGTTCAGTGGGGTAGAATATTTATAATTACAGCGAACAGCTGCCTCAAATCCGTCCCGAGAGTGGAGACTATCTCGTTCAGAGGCGTAGAGTATTTATAATGATAGCGAACAGCTTCCTCAAATCCCTCACGAGAGTGAAGACTATTTCGGTCAGAGACGTAGAATATCTATAATTATAGCGAACAGCCCTTCACGCGAGTGGGGACTCACGAGAGTAGAGACTAACTCGTTCAGAGCCGTAGAATATTTATAATTATAGCGAACAGCTGCCTCAAGTCCCTCACGAGACTGGAGACTATCTCGTTCAGTGGGGTAGAATATTTATAATTCTAGCAAACAGCTGCCACAAATCAGTCCCGAGAGTGGAGACTCTCTCGTTCAGAGACGTAGAATATTTATAATTATAGCGAACAGCCGCCTCAAGATTGTCCCGAGAGTGGATACTATTTTGTTTAAAGGCGTAGAATATTTATAATTATAGCGAACAGCTGCCTCAAATCAGTCCCGAGAGTGGAGACTCTCTCGTTCAGAGACGTAGAATATTTATAATTATAGCGAACAGCCGCCTCAAGATTGTCCCGAGAGTGGATACTATTTTGTTCAAAGGCGTAGTAAATTTATAATTATAGCAAACAGCTGCCTCAAGTCCCTCACGAGAGTGGAGACAACAGTAGTTATTCTAACGCGGGACTGTGACGATTCAAGGTCACCGATGGCATTTTCCATCAGCAGTGTACCAAAGCCAGTTCTTCGTAAGGGGTCATGTAAAAGAAGTAAAGGTCACGCCGAAGAAGTGGAAACTGTCACCATTAGGGTGTACACAGGTGTATGGGGATCCCTGGGGGTGGGTAAGGTAATTACACCTGTGTCGAGGTGTGACGTCATAGTGCCTTTTTGGCGCCTCCCCTTGGGGAAAAAGTGGTGTCACTGATTAAAAACATTTTATGACGTCATAGTCGCTAGTGCCTTTTTGGCAATTGCACCCCGGTAAAAAAAGGGGTTCGTAGAAAAAATAAATTTCGTAGTGCCTTTTCGGCACTACGGGGGGTGGGGGGTGCAGGGGTGAGAAATTTTTGAGAGCCGAAAAAAGCGACCGCCGATGTCTCGCGGGCGGGATTCGAACCTCGAACCTTCGGATAAACGCCGCCGCCGACGCGCGCTGTTCCCTTAGCGTAACTGGGCCGGCACGTTATCGTGTCGTGTATGCGCGCTGGTCGATATAATTAAATAAGTGTGCACCGATAAAATTGATGATTTATTTAAAACATTTACATTGATAAGTTTGAATGGAAAACAAAATAATATCTAAAAAGGTTGTCGAGGTGAATACAATTAAATAAATGTGCACCTATAAAATTGATGATTTATTGAAAACATTTACAAAATATTGACATCGGATATAAATTTGCTAAACACCACAACGTATTTCTTCTTCTTCTTCTATAGGGTATGTTCTAAATTCTTGTTTTTTTGGCCGCTGGTGGTGACGACGACGACGACGACGACGACGATGATGGAATAACTTCGTCGCAATATAAACTTATATTGTTCGAACGACTTGTTGATTGCGAACAATATTTTATATTACATATTGGATGATTTTTAATGGATTCTTCACAAAAGCAAAAAGATTTGTTACAGTTATTACAGTACTTGGTACCGTTATAGTAGTAGTAGTAGACTTTGGAGTTTTCCGAAACATCTTGTTTCACTTTTTTTTCGGTTGTTGTTACGTAACGATCACTATTTATGGCTGCTGCTGCTTCGTACTTGACTAAACACTTTAATCCAAATTTTACATTTTATTAGATAAACAACACAAAAATGTCTCATTTAAATGATCAAAGGTTATCATATATTATTTATTATCATTATATTTTGTACATACAAAGTAAATATGTTAAAATTACAATTTGCTACATTTTTCACTATTTGATTGCGTAGATTTAGAATAAGTTGACGGTGTAGCCGTCAGCAACTCCGCTATGCCAGTCCCAAGCCTGGGGCCTTGCCACACAAGGGGCAAGGAAGGAGGAGGGATCGAGGAGTAACACCTCGCTAAAAAACCTAGGTTCAGCTGGCCCCCGCTGATAGCACCTTGTAGGGGCCCCTTGTCCAGGGTTACGGATGAAGACCACACCGGCGGTGAAGGCGAAGAAGAAAGCTTCGATTCGGCGGAATCGGCGTAAGTGGCAACCTAGGCTTCTAGGGGTAAATTCAAAGCACCGAATGACTGCCGGTATAAGCAGTCCCCCCCTGTCGGTCAACAGCTTCAGGTGGAAGAACTGAGAGGAGTCGGGGCACTCTCTTGTCCCAGAAATGAGAAATCGTTTCAAAGGCGGAAGAACCAGCAGATGGTCAACGGCAGGGGAATGCAGAAGGCAACGGGAAACCACTGCATTAAAGATCTCTCTAGATATCCCCAGGATATTCATCCGATAAACTCTTATCATGTTGGAAGCTCAAACACAAATGGCCTCCAGTCCCGGCCAGACCTTAAATGGTCAGGAGGTGCGAAGAATCCCCCGGTTCCAACTGGATAAGATAACGAAAATAGCGACCTGGAATGTTAGAACATTATTTGCAGCTGGAAGGCTCGATAATTTGATTCAAGAAATGGACAGAATGAAAATAGAGATCCTTGGAGTATGTGAGGTCCGATGGCCTGGAAGTGGAATGGTCAAATCAGGAGGAAAAGTCTTCTACTACTCTGGTGACAATGCTAATCGTAATCAACACGGTGTTGGTATCTTGATGAACGAGAATCTGCAGAAATCTATGAAGTGCTTTGTCCCAATCTCCGAGAGAGTGGCTCTCGTCCAGATACTTGGCAAGCCTCTAAACATCAATATTATCCAGGTTTACGCTCCGACAGCAGACAAACCTGAACAAGAAGTCGAAGACTTCTATAAACAAATAGATACGGCCTTGAAACTCACAAGGACTAATGAAATAAATATAATTCTTGGAGATTTTAATGCCAAAGTTGGCAGGGGCAGGACGGGGTCAGTGGTTGGCGACTGGGGTTTGGGTGAGAGAAACAACAGGGGCGAAGGGCTGGTTCAGTACTGCGAGGAAAACAATCTTATGATCGCAAACACATGGTTCAAACTCCCGGCAAGACGACTATACACCTGGACACCTAGACTACATCATAATTAACAGAAGGTTTCGAAATTACATCACCAAAATTTCTACAATGCCGGGTGCCGATATCGCATCAGACCACAACCCGGTGTGCGCCAACATTGTTCTACGTCTAGCCAAACCTAAGAGAAAGAGCCTTAGGAAGACATTCGACCTACAAAAATTAAAAGTTGAAAAAATAAGACTATCATATGAGGACCATCTTAATAAAGAACTAGAAAACGTTGTCAACACCAACGACACTGACAGGTACTGGCTCGATCTCAAGCGAGCCTTTACAACCACAAACGAAAAGTTTCTCTTGAAAGAAAAAACAACAAGTAAAAACAAGTGGATGACCGAAGATATCCTAAAACTGATGGAGGAACGAAAGCAATGTAAAACCCAGAACGATTACAACAGATATGGAGCTCTTCAAAGACGAATACGAAATGAGATCAGAGCGGCAAAAGAGAAATGGCTACATGAAAGATGCCTAGAGGCCGAAGGCCTTTGCAGGCTTGGGGATAGTTTTCACCTTCATAAAAAAGTAAAAGAAATAGCGGGGTTATACAACAACAGACCGCTTAGCCTCATTAAAAACCAACACAATGAAATAGTGACAGAACCTGAGGAATTGCTGCAGGTATGGAAAGAATACACAATTCGTCTTTTCAACGACGATAGACCAGATAATCCCCCAATAGAGATATCTACTCTCTCAGGACCGAGCATACTGAGGAGCGAAGTCACACATGCCATCAAGCTGATGAAAAATAACAAAGCTCCGGGCCCCGACGATATGTTCTCAGACACGCTTCATTTAATCAGCGAACAAAACTTGGAAAAGATCGTGACACTTTTTAATAACATCTATGATTCCGGACACTTCCCAGCGGATTGGCTCCGCTCTACGTTCGTTGCAATGCCAAAGGTGAACAGCGCAACATCATGTAAGGATTATCGTCTCATTAGTTTAATGAGCCATTTTCTAAAACTTTTTCTCCGAATACTTCACACAAGGCTCTATCGGAAATGTAAGGAAGTGAGTGGGGCTAGTCAGTTCGGATTCAAGAGCGGGTTTGGAACTAGAGAAGCCATATTCAGTCTTCAGACGTTGGTCCAAAATTGCCAGGATCAAAGAAAGGATGTCTTTATGTGCTTCATCGATTACGAGAAAGCGTTCGACAACGTTAAACACGACCTTCTGATGACATACTTTGGAGAACTGGGACTAGATGGAAAAGATATAAGGTTGATCGGTAATCAGTACTGGCACCAGAGAGCGGAGGTTCGAGTGAGCAACGCTGGAACAACCGAAGATTTCGAAATCAAAAAGGGCGTTCGTCAAGGATGCATCCTGTCCCCCATGCTATTCAACCTATACGTAGAAAAGGCATTCTCCGAGTCCATCTCGGGTAGTCCTCTTGGTATTAAGATAAACGGAATCCCCATCAACAATATCCGGTACGCAGACGACACCGTGATATTGGCAGACAATGCACAGGATCTCCAGAGTCTGCTAACGCAGGTCAATGAAGAAAGCACAATATTAGGCTTAAAAATTAACATCAGAAAAACCAAGGTTATGACCGTTAGTAGGAGCGATATTCCTAATGCGCGAATACATGTCAATGAAGAAAACATCGAACAGGTCACACAATTTAAATACCTGGGATGCATGATCAATAAAGGATGGGACCCGGATCAAGAGATAGGATGTAGGATCGAACAGGCTAGGACAACCTTTTTGAGGCTCGGAAAATTCATTACAGACAAGAACTTGAACTTTGGCCTCAGATATAGAATGGTGAAATGCTATGTCTGGTCCGTCCTCCTATATGGTGTCGAGGCATGGACACTGAGGGCACGAACCATCAACAAAATTGAGGCTTTCGAAATGTGGATTCTACGACGTATGTTAAGGGTGTCTTGGGTCGATTACGTGAGGAATGAGGATATCCTAAGAGCCGGCCTGGCAGAGCGAGAACTATTCGAGAACATCAAGAAAAGGAAAACAGGATATCTCGGACATATAATCCGAGGAGAGCGATACCACTTTCAGCGTCTCATTCTTCAAGGCAAAATTGAAGGAGGAAAAAGGGGAATAGGCAGAAGAAAGTTATCGTGGCTAAGAAATATCCGACAATGGAAAGGGATAAGTGACTTCCAAACGCTACAGAATGCTGCAATTAACAGAACCATCTGATAAGAAGGCGATGAACGCCCACGCAGGAATCTGCTTGGCACCTGAAGAAGAAGACGGTGTAGCACTTTTCACTTATTTTTTTCAGAGATTGGGTGATGCGCAGATAAAAACATTCGTCGATAAATATATTTATTTAAATTCTCAATAGTATATAAATAATTTTACGCATAAATGAAACATTGATAATCTAGACTAGATAGTTCTACCATTTTTTTTTAAATCATCTAATGTTAATTCATAATTTTCAACAATTATAGATTTATTTCCAATTAGATTTTCCAAGCCGTATCTTCCACAATACATGATCGTATTTTCTCTCGGAAATATCGGATAATAATTCAAATGTTGACCAATTACTGTACCTATAATTTTATTAAACGAATTTCGAATTTGCGTTCCTACGGGAAAAGCACCGTCAAAATAGAATGCCGGACACTGCTTCAAATTTATGTTTTCTTTGGATTTTTCGTATAGGTAAAATGTTCCTCTTTCAATTGGAAAAGTGTAATTTTCAACGTAGACTTTTTCCAAAATTGAGTTTGCTTTGATTGGAGTATGCACGACGACAAAATCGATGAAATTTAAAGTCACAATCAGACTAGAAATTATTTTTGTTTGAAACATGTTTTTTGTTTAAACTTGACAGATTAACAATAAATTACACAATGAATAATATTTGCAACGTTTGATACATTTTATACAGTTTTAATAAGAGCATGCGCAAATAAAAGATCACCATTATGTTAAACTATTTTAATTTGCAAATAACTATACAAAAAATTAGTACAAAATTAAATAATTCTGACAGTACTAGAGAGGGGATTGTATTTTATTAAACGATCATGTATGATAAGACAATAGGCGGTTGTGTTTGCGGGAATATTCTGAGAAGTTTCAAATTCCAGCCGAATATCTACCGAACCAGATTTTAAACTTTCATTTTGTCTACTACAATCTATTACAATGAAAGGCGCCAACTGTAAAAACGTCTTAAATGTTAAACGGGGTTCGCTTATTTGCTTATAATAGTAAAATTGTTGAAATTGTGCGTACATTTCATATAAAATAGCGATATAATTTTTAGTAAAATTTAAATTAACGTTATCATATGGATATGTTTCTGAATTCAAATACAATTTTATATTACTTAAATTACAATGGTCAAAGTTGGACATATTTTTAGAAACATAATTTTTTCGAAGAGTTTGAAAAGCAACTAAAACAAATCGAGGTTTTTCAAGTTGATTTGTGGCTTTAACGTTCCACGTGTGTTTAGTCGTTTCCTGTAACAATGGATATTCGTGCAATTCCCAACTTCTAAAAGCCAATTCTAATTCTCGTCCTTTCTCTATATACTTGAGAAGTCGTAGCTTTTCCACATCTGCTACTTGTATGTGCGGTATTCTCCATATCGCTTTATATAATTCTATTTTGGGTTTTTCGTTTTCTTTCGTAGATATGACGGCGTTACTATCGTTGGAGCTTCGAATTAAAACCAATTCTTGTCTCATATTGATTAGAATTTTTTTGAAATCTTCAAAAAATCCCATTAAATTTTTAAGAGGAACGTTTACATTGAAATATCCATTTTTATTTGTTATTTCGGGATTTTGCAAGTGATTCCAACCGGCATGTTCGTATCGATCACATTCATTTTTTGTGAAAGATGCCAATCCTTTGAGAGTAGTTGCAATTCCAGGATTTCTAACTCTGTCTATAACGATCCCTCCAATTTCATTACGAATTTCATCGAAAAGAAACGCTATAAAATTATTGATCGGTTTAAGAGTCGTGCTTACTTTTTTTTCGCTGTCGACAATTCGTCCTTCGAAATACATGTAACTATTGGTCGGTAAAGTGTAAACGTCTTGAGCCTGTATAGGAATCCGTATTTCATCCGAATTATTTAATGTCGTATTTGCGTATGGAGTGTAGCTATGTAACTCGTAATTAATAATAGAATTGTCCATAAATGCTTGTTCACCTACGTTCAGAATATTAAAACTCATCTTCTTTGTTCTTCTTCTTCTTCTTCTTCTTCTGGTTGTAGTAACTTCCAAAACACTTGCAAAAGACAATAAGTCTTCGTATACCCGAACGGATTGTTAATGTTATATTTAGGAGGAATTTACACGCCGTTTTTCTTTTTGTTTTTTCCCTTCAATGTTAATCCCAGATAGCGAAGAAATTCGGAATTTTCGACTGTTAACGGTTTCAACGATCGACTATGATTAACTCTATGTAGATCCGTATTTTCTTTTATATTCGACGACGTGAAAACGCCATTTGGAATGTTGAGGTTATAGAGGAGCACCATTTTTTATGACACCACTTCCTTTAAATGTATTCTTACTGTTATCGTTTCTCTTTGAAAATTAATCAAATTACCGTCTTGATCCACTATTTTATTTATTTATAGGTAAATATATAACATTTGACACTTTTTCGATTATACGAAATCCGCTCGGCACACTAGGATAAAACATGTGTAGTATATGTACTGAGTTATTATTATTATAAGAATTCTTTATCAAATTACATTCTACACAAACAGAATTTACTTTCGAAATATTTATCGGAAATTCGGATATGTGTAATTGATTGGCAGACAGTTTTCTATTTTTTAATCCCAACAATTTTGCAATCGAATCGCCTTTTTCAAAATGTATCGTCTCGTTGGATTTGATTTCGTATTTTAGTGTATTAAGATTGGCCCTCATAAATAAAACGATTTCGTCATTCATCGACAATTCCTTTTCAATCACATTTGTTTTTTGTTGTTTCTTTTGTTTTTCTTTTTTCAATGTTTCGTTTTTCTCCGTAATCTTCTCCATTATAAACTTTTCAATGTCGTTAATTTCACAACTACCTTCGGGTACGGCAATAACTTGACTTCCGATATAAAATTTATTGTTGGAATTGTCTACATTGGGAATTGTGTTGAAAGTAACAAAGTCGATCAATCCGATCGCATAACTTTTTGAATCGTCCAAAACGATGGGAGAATATATTTTAGTCGAAAGTATCGAGTCTTTACCAGATAATGTAAACGTATACATACCGACCGATCTGTACAAAGGTTATCGTATTAATGAATAACAGTTTGCTAATAATAAATAATTTATTCGGAAAGAAAATGTAAACATAGCTGACCACAATTCACGGTATTAAATTTTTGATAAACATCGTAATTGTATCGTATATTGCACGGTCCATTCGAATTGAAATATGTCAATGCTTCCAGTGGCGGAGGTAGATTTCCATAACTGTCAAAATACATGATATTAGGTCCCTGTTTTTTGTAACATGTCCAGTGGGTTCCGGTTCCGCTTCTACTGTCCAAGTTGATTATACTTCGTTCATTTTTTCTTATTTTTCTGGGCAGATTATCTCTCATAAAAACACCCCTAAACCAAGGTATTTTCAACAACTTTTTAGCATACTTTTCCAACTGAGTATTCGTTAACGGATAATCGTTAGGTATTTGCTTCTTATTCATTTTATTAATTTGTACTGCAATTGCGACGCCGGTACTAAGTTTACTATTTATTTGTTAACGGTTATATGGCTTAAGAAAAAGTCCCATTCCTGTTTTATACGGTTTTAAGTATATGCCTTTACCCATTGCGATCGCTTCCATGGTTTTGTTGTGACGTTGCGATTCTTGCAATTGTTTCGTTGCCGATTTCGCATCGTTTACAGCTTTCGCGATACCCGCAGCTCCACCGGAAAGAGCACCGAGCGCCGAAAGTCCAGCAAATATCGGAATGAGCGGTAAAACACCACCCGTTTATGGTATCGGTACGATACGATTAGGTTTGATTTTATTTTTTAAACTCTGAGCCGCCTTTAATGCGACACGAATTGCATCACCATAAGTACTAGGTTTTTGTTTAATAACGTGTTTTTTAATTTGTTTAGTAGCATTTGTAAAGCCAATTTTTTTCTCTCGTCGCCGTCGTCGTTGTATCGCACTTGTTTTACGTTTTCTTGGATTAGTGTTCTTTCTTCTGACCATTGTACCGATTACAACTTCTAATTAGTACTGAAAGTGTTTTCCATCTTTTCCATCTTTATTCACTATTTATAATTTGAAGTTTTTAGGTGGTGTGTATACGCAACTGTCGTCGTCGTCGTCATTGTCGAGACTTAATTTTCATTTTCTATTATCAATATTCGATATTTTTGATAGAATCATCCATTTATATGTTTTTCTCATTATCTTCTTCGTTTAATCTTTTTGTCCTTTTTATTTCATTTCTATCAATCGTGGCAGCTTTTCTTTTCCGATTATGAACTAATACGATACGAGGTTTCTATTTTGAAATTTCATTATCTTCATCATCATTTAGAATGCTTTTAGGTCGAACTCTATCTAATGGATAATCGTCTGCGATATCAAAATCTTTCTTATCTTCATATGTCTGTTGTTTCGATTTGCTGTTTTCTTTTGGCTGCTGTGTCTTCTTTTTCTTCTTTTGGCTGCAAATATTCTTTTTCTCTCTCTGATTTATCATCTTGGCTAAAGAATCCTCAATTTCGTATAAACTTTTTTTAGTTTTTTGTAGTTTTTTTAAACAAGTTTGAATTAATCTCCTGGAACGGTAATAGTAACCACCACCGCCGCGGTATGTATTTGGAATGCCCATTCCGAGTTTTAATTTTGTTTTCATTGCCACCTACTTACTCCTAAAGCGGCAATTTTCTCCTTCCACCCGGAATTTTTAGCTTTAAATCTAGTTAAAGCCTTGGAAGCTAATACCTTATCTGCCTCGTGACGTTTGTTTAAGTCACTTTCCGTTGAATAGGCGATATCGTGTTGTTTGCATGCATTGTCCAAACCGTTTATGCCGGAATCGTTTTTAGCGAGACGTTTTTCAACTTTTGTACCGGGGCCGCACCAATTATACCCCGGAATATGCATTTCAAAAGGCAATTTGTTGATTACCGTATTTAATAAACCGTTACCTGATGCGTAACATTTCATGCTGACGATCGTGTGTGTTCGTTTTGTTAGTACAAACTAATATAAAAAGTTTGTAAGTCATCTATTTTATATCATTATGAATAGTATGGTGTTTTAGAAAACAATCACATTATGAAACTTATTAAACAAAGTACTACATTAGATATTGAAAATAATATGTTTCACGAAAAATCTTACAAGAGGCATGGTAAATTGTTTCCCGCAACAATAAGATGTATTATCGTGGGTCCTTCGAAATGCGGTAAAACTAACGTAATCGAACAGGAGAACGGTGTAAAATTTGAAAACGTATACATTTATTCGCGATCTTTGAACTAACCAAAATATATTTACCTGGATCAACTGCTGAAATCAATAAAAGGTATTCGATATTTTACATTTAACGCCGGTGAAAGCATTATGCATCCGTCGGAGGCTAAACCGAACAGTATTTTCATTTTCGACGATGTAGCGTGCGACAACCAAGATGTCATACGCGAATACTTTACTATGGGACGACATAATAAAATTGATTCGTTTTATTTATGTCAAACGTATGCTAAAATACCTAAACATCTTATAAGAGACAATGCTAATTGTCTCGTAATTTTCAAACAAAACGATTTAAATTTGAAACACATATACAACGATCATATCGGTACCGATATGACTTTTGAACGTTTTAAAGAAATGTGTGCTTTATGCTGGAACGAAGCGTTTAGTTTCCTAACTAACCAAGGAGGTCGATATAGGAAAACATTTGATTGCTTCATACATTTCTAATCGTCCTATCGCGGCGGCGGCGGCAGCGGAAGCTGTTTCGACCTGTTCAGGAGCTGTTCAGACCTGTTCAGAAGCTGTTTAGACCTGATCAAGAGCTGTTTTAGACCTGTTCAGGAGCTGTTTAGGTCCCCGATCAAAAGTTGTTTACGCCTGATCAGAGAGAGCTGTTCCTATAAAGGTTATTCACTAGTGGTTCTACATTCAGAACATAACTTGCTATAGACGGTGATATCGAGCGCTATGATCAGTCAACAAAATGATAAAGTTTTGAAAAAACGATTAATTTCTAAACGTAAGGATATAAGAAAAAAACTTGAAGAATTAAAACGTGGTGAAATGATGCAAGAGACAATGTTTAAGCCTATTACAAAACGATTGAAAAATATCGAGTCTTCTTTGCAAAATTCAACAAGAACAACAACGCCAGCAACCACGACGACGAAGACGACTCTGGTAAGTGATGTAACACGAACTACTCCAAAGTATCATCCTCCCGTAAAAGTGGAGGAGCCCGCCGCCGCCGCCGCAGCAGCAGCGGCCGCCGCCACAGCAGAAGAACAAACTTTACCACTATCAGTAATTCAAAAGAAACGAAAAATATTGCCTAGACAGTTATCATTTAATTCGACTCCTATTAGTAATTACGATTCACCGAGTGAAATGAAACAATCAATTATAGATGAAATTGATTCAGATTATGAAGACAACGTAGTAAACGTAGACAAGGAATCTACTAGTCGATTTGAAGATATCGGACCAGTGTCTTTTATTGAATATTTGGATCAATACGATCCATTACCACGGAAATATATTCGAGAAATGTACGAAGATACCGAAAATAGAGAGTTTGATCACAAGTATGGCGTTGGAATGGATAAAAGTACTGAAAAAATTTTTATTGGTAACTCACAAGTAGATATTCAAGGATCAGATATTTATGTTCAAGGTAAACGGTACAGAGGTACTCAAGGTTTATACGAATTGTTATTTAAAAAGTATCCTAACAATAGTTTATTTAACGAACAAGACAGGGAAAATTATAAACAAATTGTATACAAAACGAACGCTCACAAAAGACATTATAAACCCAATGCTCAAATTGACGGAAGTAAGCTGAAAAAATATAAAAATATTATTGCACCAACAACAACAACTGGGGGAAAGGGTTTAACCCTTTCGAGACGAGCGACGGATTTATCCGGTTCTTTATTTTTTGGCCTCCAGACGGGTGTCGGATATATACGTCTTACTAAAATATAATTCTACGAACGGTTGTCGTTTAAGTCCGACACACACCATTTGAAATTTCCCGTGTCTGTGGGACTGCCGTCGAGTTACTCCGTGCCGGCTAGCTTGGCTAAGAGACGATTGTCGGAGATATACGGTCCCGACGGAAATACACGACAGTCGTCGATCGAATTATTGGGAACTACGCACCTGCACTCTGCACGTGTTTTTAGTTCAGTGCTGCTCAGAATGTCGTACGATGAAGGTGCCGGTCCGTCGCGGCCTAAAAGAGCAAAGCACGATACTGCAAAATTACAACATTTCTGTGGTTTAGAACCTAGAGAGGCTAGAGAAATAATGAAAAATGTAAATGATTTCGAAGAATTTTGTGTCAGTAGTGACGAAGAACCGTTCAGTGCTAGCGGGAGTGAATATGAGCCCGGTACAACAAGTGAAAGTGAGGCGTTTGAAAGCGACAATGAAGTGTTGGGGGACGAAAGCGATACAGAGCAATTAAATGTAGAGGAAGGGAATGTAAAGGAAGACATCGGAGTTGGGGAAATGCAGCCATCAGAAGGGATACAAATAGACTGGACAAATAACGAATTTAAGCCCCAGAAACATGCATTTATAAATGACCGAACTGGAATAAATCCTGATATGAATCTTGGTCAAAATTCAACTGAAATAGATTACTTTTTGAATGTTTTCACAGATGATATTGCCAACTTGATTGTGCGTGAAACTAGTCGTTATGCAGCGGAAAATTCACAGGACTGGAAGGATCTTGACATGTCAGAATTTTACGTGTTTCTAGCATTGAATTTAGTTATGCCAAGAAATAAAAAATTATCTGTAAATGAATATTGGTCCACTGATCCCTTGTTAAATTCCCCCATTTTTGGCGAGTACATGTCGAGAGATAGATTCATATCCATATATAGATATTCGCATTTTTGCAACAATGCAGATCCTCCAAATCATGATCGACTTTTCAAAATAGGAGTTCTTCTAGAAAAAATTAAAGAACGATTCAAAAGTGCATTTTATCCTTTTGAGTGTTTAGTTATTGATGAGAGTCTGGTCCTTTTCAAGGGACGTCTCGTGTTCAAGCAATATATTAAAACAAAGAGACACCGTTTTGGAATTAAGTTATATGTCTTATGCGATTGCGAGACAGGCTATATTCTGGATTTTAATGTATACGTTGGGAAGGAAACAGATGCTGATAGTAATAAAAAAACCCTTCTGGGAATCACAGGTGAAGTTGTCGTTAAATTAATGACGCCATACCTGGATAAGGGCCATTCCCTTTATACGGATAATTTTTATACAAGCCCTGCATTGTCTCTTTTTCTGCTTGATAGAAAAACCAACACCTGTAGAACAGTTCGCCAGACACGAAGAGGTATGCCAGATCCAAAAGGAAAACTAAATAAAGGAGAGATATCTTGGAAAAGTTCTGAGAAGCTATTCGCACTGAAATGGAAGAAAGACCGTCAGGATGTGACTATGCTTTCTACGATTCATGAGAACAAGATGATTACCCTACCAAAATTGGACCGAAAAACAGGAGAAAATATACGAAAACCATTGTGTATACTAGATTACAATAAAAAGATGGAAGCAGTCGACCGGTCAGATGTTAGTCACCAGCATAGATTCCATGAGGAAGAATATAAAGTGGTATAAAAAATTGTTTTTCCACTGTATGGACCTATGTATTCTGAATTCACATGCATTGTTTCTGACACAAAATGGAAAGTATATTCCCTTAGCAGTATTCCACTTGAAGGTTATTCGTCAGTTGTTAGAAAGGTAGGTTCATCTATTCAAAAATCAAGCTTGATTATTGATAATAAATAATTTTTAATCTTTTACTATATACTAGTTATGCAAATACTATTACTATTGTTCTAGATGTCCTTGAGCGTAGAGAGCCACAAGTTGTTCCTTCTGCCAAGAAAAGGCTAATAGAGCGCCACTTTCCGTCCTTAGTTCCTGCTACAGAGAAATCAAAAAGACCTATGAGGCGCTGCGTTGTTTGTGCGGACACAACGTGGAGAGAAAAAGAGGAAAGAGTCTCGATATATATGTAATGAATGTAATGTGGGTTTATGCATCGTTCCTTGCTTTGAGACATACCACACCATTAAAAAATTTTAATTTGTATGTATTATTAATAATTCAAGTTAAGTTGCTTTGTTTTTGACTAGATTAAGTTACAGTGGCTTTTTTGTCATGTAGAAATAATCTATTGTTACGTATTATCAATAAATCGTATATAAGAATTTATTTTTCCTAGTCAAAACATTTTTTAAACCTTTAAATTTAATATAAACCTTATATTCATGTTTTTTCTCACTGTCGGAGTTATCCGACGCTCGTCTCTAGGTCAATATCGAAACGCCCGTCTGGGGAAATGATTAAAGTGCCGTCTCGAAAGGGTTAATGACAACAATGGAAGTGACACCCAATAAAAAAGATTACATTCATTGGGACGATCCAAATGAATTAGTCGATCGATTGCGTCTACTCGTGTCGTCACAGTCTGCAGGTCATACGGGTCACTTAAATGAGATAAATTCGCTAATTGAAGAATTGCGCGAAGCCGATATTATAGAATGAAGCCGTCGAAATTTATTACGGATAACAAGCGACAAGTTGTCGAGGAACTTCATAAACCTGCTCGTATAAACTTTAAAAGTAGAAAAACTATAAATAAATCTTTATATGATCTGTTTCAAGCTACCTTATCGAAATAATTCCGTACGCAAAACAGAATCGTGGATACAAATACATACTAATTGTAATAAATTGTTATTCTAAATTGGTTTGGGTGCTACCTGTAAAAAATAAGTCGGGAGCGGAAGTGACGAGAGCTATGGAAACAATTTTAAAGTCCACCAAAAAACCAAAAAATTTACAAACTGACGCTGGGGCTGAATTTTTTAACAAAGACTTTCAAAATTTAATGAAAAAATATCATATCAATCATTATAATGTATTTAGCGAGAAAAAGGCCGCTATAGTGGAAAGAGTGAACCGTGAAAAAAATATAATGTGGAAAGAGTTTAGTCTACGAGGAAACTATAAATGGATCGACATATTATCGGAAATTGTTAGAAACTACAATAATACACATCACAGCGTAATTAAAATGAAACCGGCCGATGTTATAAAAAAGCACGAAAAAAAGCTAATGGAAGTTTAATCGAATAAAAATGACAAATCTTAATACCAAATTTAAGATTGGCGATCGCGTACGAATATCGAAGAGGCGAGGTGTTTTCGATAAAAAATACCAACCAAATTGGTCAACGGAAATTTTTACGGTAGATAAAGTTCAACTAACCAATCCCACTACGTATTTATTAAAAGATGAAAATAATCAAAATATTCTCGGTGGATTTTACAACGGACAATTGCAAAAAGTGAAGTTTCCACACGTTTACCTGGTTGAAAAAATTCTCAAAAGGAAACGCGATAAAGTGTTTGTAAAGTGGTTGGGGTTTGATAACAAACACAATAGTTGGATAGATATAAATAATGTTGCGTAGGTGTGAGGAAGATTCAGTTGCAAATTAGTAGTGCTGGTATAACATTTAAAAAATGTTTATCCTCGACGTTCAAGGATTTCAGTATAAACAGAGCGATTATAGCGTTAGAGAAATCGCAATTATAAACGTGCCCAGCGGAGAAGTGTTTCATAGAATGGTGAAAACACCTTGTCCGTATAACTGGTTCACAGGTGAAATTAGAAATCATCTTTTGAAGACCACGAATCGTGTCCACGGACTATCCTGGGATGAAAAAGAAGATGAGACCTGTCTACCTCAAGAAAGTATAGTTAGTTTTATTAGAAACGTTGTACAAAATAACTATATCTATGTTAAAGGCAATTGTAAGGGGGATTGTGGGCCGGATCATCGGTGGCGTCGGTGGCGCTGTTGGTGCGGTGGAGGAATTATACCGGGCCCTTTGGACGCCCGTCGATGGCCGCCCAGTTCCCGCTCGGGATAGGCACATCGCGGCTGCGGCACCTATGCGCCCGGGCGCGCGGCGCGCTCATAGATTTAAAAGATATCAGGAATTGTATGGTAAGGACAGGTCTGCGCTCGCGGACCTTATCGTTCGCGGCGTGGACCCCGGCGCAGTGGGCGTTGTCCCTCCGGAGGAGGAGATCCGCGCTCACTACGAGGCAGTCTTCGCGGGGGCCGCTCCGGAAGATGGGCAGATGATCTCGGATTATAAAAGACCGACTCAGGGTCTGTATTCGCCTGTCCTCCTGCGATCCGTGGAGGCTGCCATTAGATGCCCAAGGGCGTCCTGTGCCGCCGGTCCGGACGGCATGTCGGGGGCCGACCTGAGGAGGCTGGATGTCAGGAGTGTGGCGATCCTATACAACGCCATGCTCCTGACCCGCCGCACTACTACTAACTTAAAACGATTAATTTCTAAACGTAAGGATATAAGAAAAAAACTTGAAGAATTAAAACGTGGTGAAATGATGCAAGAGACAATGTTTAAGCCTATTACAAAACGATTGAAAAATATCGAGTCTTCTTTGCAAAATTCAACAAGAACAACAACGCCAGCAACCACGACGACGAAGACGACTCTGGTAAGTGATGTAACACGAACTACTCCAAAGTATCATCCTCCCGTAAAAGTGGAGGAGCCCGCCGCCGCCGCCGCAGCAGCAGCGGCCGCCGCCACAGCAGAAGAACAAACTTTACCACTATCAGTAATTCAAAAGAAACGAAAAATATTGCCTAGACAGTTATCATTTAATTCGACTCCTATTAGTAATTACGATTCACCGAGTGAAATGAAACAATCAATTATAGATGAAATTGATTCAGATTATGAAGACAACGTAGTAAACGTAGACAAGGAATCTACTAGTCGATTTGAAGATATCGGACCAGTGTCTTTTATTGAATATTTGGATCAATACGATCCATTACCACGGAAATATATTCGAGAAATGTACGAAGATACCGAAAATAGAGAGTTTGATCACAAGTATGGCGTTGGAATGGATAAAAGTACTGAAAAAATTTTTATTGGTAACTCACAAGTAGATATTCAAGGATCAGATATTTATGTTCAAGGTAAACGGTACAGAGGTACTCAAGGTTTATACGAATTGTTATTTAAAAAGTATCCTAACAATAGTTTATTTAACGAACAAGACAGGGAAAATTATAAACAAATTGTATACAAAACGAACGCTCACAAAAGACATTATAAACCCAATGCTCAAATTGACGGAAGTAAGCTGAAAAAATATAAAAATATTATTGCACCAACAACAACAACTGGGGGAAAGGGTTTAACCCTTTCGAGACGAGCGACGGATTTATCCGGTTCTTTATTTTTTGGCCTCCAGACGGGTGTCGGATATATACGTCTTACTAAAATATAATTCTACGAACGGTTGTCGTTTAAGTCCGACACACACCATTTGAAATTTCCCGTGTCTGTGGGACTGCCGTCGAGTTACTCCGTGCCGGCTAGCTTGGCTAAGAGACGATTGTCGGAGATATACGGTCCCGACGGAAATACACGACAGTCGTCGATCGAATTATTGGGAACTACGCACCTGCACTCTGCACGTGTTTTTAGTTCAGTGCTGCTCAGAATGTCGTACGATGAAGGTGCCGGTCCGTCGCGGCCTAAAAGAGCAAAGCACGATACTGCAAAATTACAACATTTCTGTGGTTTAGAACCTAGAGAGGCTAGAGAAATAATGAAAAATGTAAATGATTTCGAAGAATTTTGTGTCAGTAGTGACGAAGAACCGTTCAGTGCTAGCGGGAGTGAATATGAGCCCGGTACAACAAGTGAAAGTGAGGCGTTTGAAAGCGACAATGAAGTGTTGGGGGACGAAAGCGATACAGAGCAATTAAATGTAGAGGAAGGGAATGTAAAGGAAGACATCGGAGTTGGGGAAATGCAGCCATCAGAAGGGATACAAATAGACTGGACAAATAACGAATTTAAGCCCCAGAAACATGCATTTATAAATGACCGAACTGGAATAAATCCTGATATGAATCTTGGTCAAAATTCAACTGAAATAGATTACTTTTTGAATGTTTTCACAGATGATATTGCCAACTTGATTGTGCGTGAAACTAGTCGTTATGCAGCGGAAAATTCACAGGACTGGAAGGATCTTGACATGTCAGAATTTTACGTGTTTCTAGCATTGAATTTAGTTATGCCAAGAAATAAAAAATTATCTGTAAATGAATATTGGTCCACTGATCCCTTGTTAAATTCCCCCATTTTTGGCGAGTACATGTCGAGAGATAGATTCATGTCCATATATAGATATTCGCATTTTTGCAACAATGCAGATCCTCCAAATCATGATCGACTTTTCAAAATAGGAGTTCTTCTAGAAAAAATTAAAGAACGATTCAAAAGTGCATTTTATCCTTTTGAGTGTTTAGTTATTGATGAGAGTCTGGTCCTTTTCAAGGGACGTCTCGTGTTCAAGCAATATATTAAAACAAAGAGACACCGTTTTGGAATTAAGTTATATGTCTTATGCGATTGCGAGACAGGCTATATTCTGGATTTTAATGTATACGTTGGGAAGGAAACAGATGCTGATAGTAATAAAAAAACCCTTCTGGGAATCACAGGTGAAGTTGTCGTTAAATTAATGACGCCATACCTGGATAAGGGCCATTCCCTTTATACGGATAATTTTTATACAAGCCCTGCATTGTCTCTTTTTCTGCTTGATAGAAAAACCAACACCTGTAGAACAGTTCGCCAGACACGAAGAGGTATGCCAGATCCAAAAGGAAAACTAAATAAAGGAGAGATATCTTGGAAAAGTTCTGAGAAGCTATTCGCACTGAAATGGAAGAAAGACCGTCAGGATGTGACTATGCTTTCTACGATTCATGAGAACAAGATGATTACCCTACCAAAATTGGACCGAAAAACAGGAGAAAATATACGAAAACCATTGTGTATACTAGATTACAATAAAAAGATGGAAGCAGTCGACCGGTCAGATGTTAGTCACCAGCATAGATTCCATGAGGAAGAATATAAAGTGGTATAAAAAATTGTTTTTCCACTGTATGGACCTATGTATTCTGAATTCACATGCATTGTTTCTGACACAAAATGGAAAGTATATTCCCTTAGCAGTATTCCACTTGAAGGTTATTCGTCAGTTGTTAGAAAGGTAGGTTCATCTATTCAAAAATCAAGCTTGATTATTGATAATAAATAATTTTTAATCTTTTACTATATACTAGTTATGCAAATACTATTACTATTGTTCTAGATGTCCTTGAGCGTAGAGAGCCACAAGTTGTTCCTTCTGCCAAGAAAAGGCTAACAGAGCGCCACTTTCCGTCCTTAGTTCCTGCTACAGAGAAATCAAAAAGACCTATGAGGCGCTGCGTTGTTTGTGCGGACACAACGTGGAGAGAAAAAGAGGAAAGAGTCTCGATATATATGTAATGAATGTAATGTGGGTTTATGCATCGTTCCTTGCTTTGAGACATACCACACCATTAAAAAATTTTAATTTGTATGTATTATTAATAATTCAAGTTAAGTTGCTTTGTTTTTGACTAGATTAAGTTACAGTGGCTTTTTTGTCATGTAGAAATAATCTATTGTTACGTATTATCAATAAATCGTATATAAGAATTTATTTTTCCTAGTCAAAACATTTTTTAAACCTTTAAATTTAATATAAACCTTATATTCATGTTTTTTCTCACTGTCGGAGTTATCCGACGCTCGTCTCTAGGTCAATATCGAAACGCCCGTCTGGGGAAATGATTAAAGTGCCGTCTCGAAAGGGTTAATGACAACAATGGAAGTGACACCCAATAAAAAAGATTACATTCATTGGGACGATCCAAATGAATTAGTCGATCGATTGCGTCTACTCGTGTCGTCACAGTCTGCAGGTCATACGGGTCACTTAAATGAGATAAATTCGCTAATTGAAGAATTGCGCGAAGCCGATATTATAGAATGAAGCCGTCGAAATTTATTACGGATAACAAGCGACAAGTTGTCGAGGAACTTCATAAACCTGCTCGTATAAACTTTAAAAGTAGAAAAACTATAAATAAATCTTTATATGATCTGTTTCAAGCTACCTTATCGAAATAATTCCGTACGCAAAACAGAATCGTGGATACAAATACATACTAATTGTAATAAATTGTTATTCTAAATTGGTTTGGGTGCTACCTGTAAAAAATAAGTCGGGAGCGGAAGTGACGAGAGCTATGGAAACAATTTTAAAGTCCACCAAAAAACCAAAAAATTTACAAACTGACGCTGGGGCTGAATTTTTTAACAAAGACTTTCAAAATTTAATGAAAAAATATCATATCAATCATTATAATGTATTTAGCGAGAAAAAGGCCGCTATAGTGGAAAGAGTGAACCGTGAAAAAAATATAATGTGGAAAGAGTTTAGTCTACGAGGAAACTATAAATGGATCGACATATTATCGGAAATTGTTAGAAACTACAATAATACACATCACAGCGTAATTAAAATGAAACCGGCCGATGTTATAAAAAAGCACGAAAAAAAGCTAATGGAAGTTTAATCGAATAAAAATGACAAATCTTAATACCAAATTTAAGATTGGCGATCGCGTACGAATATCGAAGAGGCGAGGTGTTTTCGATAAAAAATACCAACCAAATTGGTCAACGGAAATTTTTACGGTAGATAAAGTTCAACTAACCAATCCCACTACGTATTTATTAAAAGATGAAAATAATCAAAATATTCTCGGTGGATTTTACAACGGACAATTGCAAAAAGTGAAGTTTCCACACGTTTACCTGGTTGAAAAAATTCTCAAAAGGAAACGCGATAAAGTGTTTGTAAAGTGGTTGGGGTTTGATAACAAACACAATAGTTGGATAGATATAAATAATGTTGCGTAGGTGTGAGGAAGATTCAGTTGCAAATTAGTAGTGCTGGTATAACATTTAAAAAATGTTTATCCTCGACGTTCAAGGATTTCAGTATAAACAGAGCGATTATAGCGTTAGAGAAATCGCAATTATAAACGTGCCCAGCGGAGAAGTGTTTCATAGAATGGTGAAAACACCTTGTCCGTATAACTGGTTCACAGGTGAAATTAGAAATCATCTTTTGAAGACCACGAATCGTGTCCACGGACTATCCTGGGATGAAAAAGAAGATGAGACCTGTCTACCTCAAGAAAGTATAGTTAGTTTTATTAGAAACGTTGTACAAAATAACTATATCTATGTTAAAGGCAATTGTAAGGGGGATTGTGGGCCGGATCATCGGTGGCGTCGGTGGCGCTGTTGGTGCGGTGGAGGAATTATACCGGGCCCTTTGGACGCCCGTCGATGGCCGCCCAGTTCCCGCTCGGGATAGGCACATCGCGGCTGCGGCACCTATGCGCCCGGGCGCGCGGCGCGCTCATAGATTTAAAAGATATCAGGAATTGTATGGTAAGGACAGGTCTGCGCTCGCGGACCTTATCGTTCGCGGCGTGGACCCCGGCGCAGTGGGCGTTGTCCCTCCGGAGGAGGAGATCCGCGCTCACTACGAGGCAGTCTTCGCGGGGGCCGCTCCGGAAGATGGGCAGATGATCTCGGATTATAAAAGACCGACTCAGGGTCTGTATTCGCCTGTCCTCCTGCGATCCGTGGAGGCTGCCATTAGATGCCCAAGGGCGTCCTGTGCCGCCGGTCCGGACGGCATGTCGGGGGCCGACCTGAGGAGGCTGGATGTCAGGAGTGTGGCGATCCTATACAACGCCATGCTCCTGACCCGCCGCACTACTACTAACTTAAAACGATTAATTTCTAAACGTAAGGATATAAGAAAAAAACTTGAAGAATTAAAACGTGGTGAAATGATGCAAGAGACAATGTTTAAGCCTATTACAAAACGATTGAAAAATATCGAGTCTTCTTTGCAAAATTCAACAAGAACAACAACGCCAGCAACCACGACGACGAAGACGACTCTGGTAAGTGATGTAACACGAACTACTCCAAAGTATCATCCTCCCGTAAAAGTGGAGGAGCCCGCCGCCGCCGCCGCAGCAGCAGCGGCCGCCGCCACAGCAGAAGAACAAACTTTACCACTATCAGTAATTCAAAAGAAACGAAAAATATTGCCTAGACAGTTATCATTTAATTCGACTCCTATTAGTAATTACGATTCACCGAGTGAAATGAAACAATCAATTATAGATGAAATTGATTCAGATTATGAAGACAACGTAGTAAACGTAGACAAGGAATCTACTAGTCGATTTGAAGATATCGGACCAGTGTCTTTTATTGAATATTTGGATCAATACGATCCATTACCACGGAAATATATTCGAGAAATGTACGAAGATACCGAAAATAGAGAGTTTGATCACAAGTATGGCGTTGGAATGGATAAAAGTACTGAAAAAATTTTTATTGGTAACTCACAAGTAGATATTCAAGGATCAGATATTTATGTTCAAGGTAAACGGTACAGAGGTACTCAAGGTTTATACGAATTGTTATTTAAAAAGTATCCTAACAATAGTTTATTTAACGAACAAGACAGGGAAAATTATAAACAAATTGTATACAAAACGAACGCTCACAAAAGACATTATAAACCCAATGCTCAAATTGACGGAAGTAAGCTGAAAAAATATAAAAATATTATTGCACCAACAACAACAACTGGGGGAAAGGGTTTAACCCTTTCGAGACGAGCGACGGATTTATCCGGTTCTTTATTTTTTGGCCTCCAGACGGGTGTCGGATATATACGTCTTACTAAAATATAATTCTACCAACGGTTGTCGTTTAAGTCCGACACACACCATTTGAAATTTCCCGTGTCTGTGGGACTGCCGTCGAGTTACTCCGTGCCGGCTAGCTTGGCTAAGAGACGATTGTCGGAGATATACGGTCCCGACGGAAATACACGACAGTCGTCGATCGAATTATTGGGAACTACGCACCTGCACTCTGCACGTGTTTTTAGTTCAGTGCTGCTCAGAATGTCGTACGATGAAGGTGCCGGTCCGTCGCGGCCTAAAAGAGCAAAGCACGATACTGCAAAATTACAACATTTCTGTGGTTTAGAACCTAGAGAGGCTAGAGAAATAATGAAAAATGTAAATGATTTCGAAGAATTTTGTGTCAGTAGTGACGAAGAACCGTTCAGTGCTAGCGGGAGTGAATATGAGCCCGGTACAACAAGTGAAAGTGAGGCGTTTGAAAGCGACAATGAAGTGTTGGGGGACGAAAGCGATACAGAGCAATTAAATGTAGAGGAAGGGAATGTAAAGGAAGACATCGGAGTTGGGGAAATGCAGCCATCAGAAGGGATACAAATAGACTGGACAAATAACGAATTTAAGCCCCAGAAACATGCATTTATAAATGACCGAACTGGAATAAATCCTGATATGAATCTTGGTCAAAATTCAACTGAAATAGATTACTTTTTGAATGTTTTCACAGATGATATTGCCAACTTGATTGTGCGTGAAACTAGTCGTTATGCAGCGGAAAATTCACAGGACTGGAAGGATCTTGACATGTCAGAATTTTACGTGTTTCTAGCATTGAATTTAGTTATGCCAAGAAATAAAAAATTATCTGTAAATGAATATTGGTCCACTGATCCCTTGTTAAATTCCCCCATTTTTGGCGAGTACATGTCGAGAGATAGATTCATATCCATATATAGATATTCGCATTTTTGCAACAATGCAGATCCTCCAAATCATGATCGACTTTTCAAAATAGGAGTTCTTCTAGAAAAAATTAAAGAACGATTCAAAAGTGCATTTTATCCTTTTGAGTGTTTAGTTATTGATGAGAGTCTGGTCCTTTTCAAGGGACGTCTCGTGTTCAAGCAATATATTAAAACAAAGAGACACCGTTTTGGAATTAAGTTATATGTCTTATGCGATTGCGAGACAGGCTATATTCTGGATTTTAATGTATACGTTGGGAAGGAAACAGATGCTGATAGTAATAAAAAAACCCTTCTGGGAATCACAGGTGAAGTTGTCGTTAAATTAATGACGCCATACCTGGATAAGGGCCATTCCCTTTATACGGATAATTTTTATACAAGCCCTGCATTGTCTCTTTTTCTGCTTGATAGAAAAACCAACACCTGTAGAACAGTTCGCCAGACACGAAGAGGTATGCCAGATCCAAAAGGAAAACTAAATAAAGGAGAGATATCTTGGAAAAGTTCTGAGAAGCTATTCGCACTGAAATGGAAGAAAGACCGTCAGGATGTGACTATGCTTTCTACGATTCATGAGAACAAGATGATTACCCTACCAAAATTGGACCGAAAAACAGGAGAAAATATACGAAAACCATTGTGTATACTAGATTACAATAAAAAGATGGAAGCAGTCGACCGGTCAGATGTTAGTCACCAGCATAGATTCCATGAGGAAGAATATAAAGTGGTATAAAAAATTGTTTTTCCACTGTATGGACCTATGTATTCTGAATTCACATGCATTGTTTCTGACACAAAATGGAAAGTATATTCCCTTAGCAGTATTCCACTTGAAGGTTATTCGTCAGTTGTTAGAAAGGTAGGTTCATCTATTCAAAAATCAAGCTTGATTATTGATAATAAATAATTTTTAATCTTTTACTATATACTAGTTATGCAAATACTATTACTATTGTTCTAGATGTCCTTGAGCGTAGAGAGCCACAAGTTGTTCCTTCTGCCAAGAAAAGGCTAACAGAGCGCCACTTTCCGTCCTTAGTTCCTGCTACAGAGAAATCAAAAAGACCTATGAGGCGCTGCGTTGTTTGTGCGGACACAACGTGGAGAGAAAAAGAGGAAAGAGTCTCGATATATATGTAATGAATGTAATGTGGGTTTATGCATCGTTCCTTGCTTTGAGACATACCACACCATTAAAAAATTTTAATTTGTATGTATTATTAATAATTCAAGTTAAGTTGCTTTGTTTTTGACTAGATTAAGTTACAGTGGCTTTTTTGTCATGTAGAAATAATCTATTGTTACGTATTATCAATAAATCGTATATAAGAATTTATTTTTCCTAGTCAAAACATTTTTTAAACCTTTAAATTTAATATAAACCTTATATTCATGTTTTTTCTCACTGTCGGAGTTATCCGACGCTCGTCTCTAGGTCAATATCGAAACGCCCGTCTGGGGAAATGATTAAAGTGCCGTCTCGAAAGGGTTAATGACAACAATGGAAGTGACACCCAATAAAAAAGATTACATTCATTGGGACGATCCAAATGAATTAGTCGATCGATTGCGTCTACTCGTGTCGTCACAGTCTGCAGGTCATACGGGTCACTTAAATGAGATAAATTCGCTAATTGAAGAATTGCGCGAAGCCGATATTATAGAATGAAGCCGTCGAAATTTATTACGGATAACAAGCGACAAGTTGTCGAGGAACTTCATAAACCTGCTCGTATAAACTTTAAAAGTAGAAAAACTATAAATAAATCTTTATATGATCTGTTTCAAGCTACCTTATCGAAATAATTCCGTACGCAAAACAGAATCGTGGATACAAATACATACTAATTGTAATAAATTGTTATTCTAAATTGGTTTGGGTGCTACCTGTAAAAAATAAGTCGGGAGCGGAAGTGACGAGAGCTATGGAAACAATTTTAAAGTCCACCAAAAAACCAAAAAATTTACAAACTGACGCTGGGGCTGAATTTTTTAACAAAGACTTTCAAAATTTAATGAAAAAATATCATATCAATCATTATAATGTATTTAGCGAGAAAAAGGCCGCTATAGTGGAAAGAGTGAACCGTGAAAAAAATATAATGTGGAAAGAGTTTAGTCTACGAGGAAACTATAAATGGATCGACATATTATCGGAAATTGTTAGAAACTACAATAATACACATCACAGCGTAATTAAAATGAAACCGGCCGATGTTATAAAAAAGCACGAAAAAAAGCTAATGGAAGTTTAATCGAATAAAAATGACAAATCTTAATACCAAATTTAAGATTGGCGATCGCGTACGAATATCGAAGAGGCGAGGTGTTTTCGATAAAAAATACCAACCAAATTGGTCAACGGAAATTTTTACGGTAGATAAAGTTCAACTAACCAATCCCACTACGTATTTATTAAAAGATGAAAATAATCAAAATATTCTCGGTGGATTTTACAACGGACAATTGCAAAAAGTGAAGTTTCCACACGTTTACCTGGTTGAAAAAATTCTCAAAAGGAAACGCGATAAAGTGTTTGTAAAGTGGTTGGGGTTTGATAACAAACACAATAGTTGGATAGATATAAATAATGTTGCGTAGGTGTGAGGAAGATTCAGTTGCAAATTAGTAGTGCTGGTATAACATTTAAAAAATGTTTATCCTCGACGTTCAAGGATTTCAGTATAAACAGAGCGATTATAGCGTTAGAGAAATCGCAATTATAAACGTGCCCAGCGGAGAAGTGTTTCATAGAATGGTGAAAACACCTTGTCCGTATAACTGGTTCACAGGTGAAATTAGAAATCATCTTTTGAAGACCACGAATCGTGTCCACGGACTATCCTGGGATGAAAAAGAAGATGAGACCTGTCTACCTCAAGAAAGTATAGTTAGTTTTATTAGAAACGTTGTACAAAATAACTATATCTATGTTAAAGGCAATTGTAAGGGGGATTGTGGGCCGGATCATCGGTGGCGTCGGTGGCGCTGTTGGTGCGGTGGAGGAATTATACCGGGCCCTTTGGACGCCCGTCGATGGCCGCCCAGTTCCCGCTCGGGATAGGCACATCGCGGCTGCGGCACCTATGCGCCCGGGCGCGCGGCGCGCTCATAGATTTAAAAGATATCAGGAATTGTATGGTAAGGACAGGTCTGCGCTCGCGGACCTTATCGTTCGCGGCGTGGACCCCGGCGCAGTGGGCGTTGTCCCTCCGGAGGAGGAGATCCGCGCTCACTACGAGGCAGTCTTCGCGGGGGCCGCTCCGGAAGATGGGCAGATGATCTCGGATTATAAAAGACCGACTCAGGGTCTGTATTCGCCTGTCCTCCTGCGATCCGTGGAGGCTGCCATTAGATGCCCAAGGGCGTCCTGTGCCGCCGGTCCGGACGGCATGTCGGGGGCCGACCTGAGGAGGCTGGATGTCAGGAGTGTGGCGATCCTATACAACGCCATGCTCCTGACCCGCCGCACTACTACTAACTTAAAACGATTAATTTCTAAACGTAAGGATATAAGAAAAAAACTTGAAGAATTAAAACGTGGTGAAATGATGCAAGAGACAATGTTTAAGCCTATTACAAAACGATTGAAAAATATCGAGTCTTCTTTGCAAAATTCAACAAGAACAACAACGCCAGCAACCACGACGACGAAGACGACTCTGGTAAGTGATGTAACACGAACTACTCCAAAGTATCATCCTCCCGTAAAAGTGGAGGAGCCCGCCGCCGCCGCCGCAGCAGCAGCGGCCGCCGCCACAGCAGAAGAACAAACTTTACCACTATCAGTAATTCAAAAGAAACGAAAAATATTGCCTAGACAGTTATCATTTAATTCGACTCCTATTAGTAATTACGATTCACCGAGTGAAATGAAACAATCAATTATAGATGAAATTGATTCAGATTATGAAGACAACGTAGTAAACGTAGACAAGGAATCTACTAGTCGATTTGAAGATATCGGACCAGTGTCTTTTATTGAATATTTGGATCAATACGATCCATTACCACGGAAATATATTGGAGAAATGTACGAAGATACCGAAAATAGAGAGTTTGATCACAAGTATGGCGTTGGAATGGATAAAAGTACTGAAAAAATTTTTATTGGTAACTCACAAGTAGATATTCAAGGATCAGATATTTATGTTCAAGGTAAACGGTACAGAGGTACTCAAGGTTTATACGAATTGTTATTTAAAAAGTATCCTAACAATAGTTTATTTAACGAACAAGACAGGGAAAATTATAAACAAATTGTATACAAAAC
This sequence comes from Cylas formicarius, assembly GCF_029955315.1. Lineage (NCBI taxonomy): Eukaryota > Metazoa > Arthropoda > Insecta > Coleoptera > Brentidae > Cylas > Cylas formicarius. The sequence continues at coordinate 5,517,209 of NW_026844319.1, forward strand.
GAACGCTCACAAAAGACATTATAAACCCAATGCTCAAATTGACGGAAGTAAGCTGAAAAAATATAAAAATATTATTGCACCAACAACAACAACTGGGGGAAAGGGTTTAACCCTTTCGAGACGAGCGACGGATTTATCCGGTTCTTTATTTTTTGGCCTCCAGACGGGTGTCGGATATATACGTCTTACTAAAATATAATTCTACCAACGGTTGTCGTTTAAGTCCGACACACACCATTTGAAATTTCCCGTGTCTGTGGGACTGCCGTCGAGTTACTCCGTGCCGGCTAGCTTGGCTAAGAGACGATTGTCGGAGATATACGGTCCCGACGGAAATACACGACAGTCGTCGATCGAATTATTGGGAACTACGCACCTGCACTCTGCACGTGTTTTTAGTTCAGTGCTGCTCAGAATGTCGTACGATGAAGGTGCCGGTCCGTCGCGGCCTAAAAGAGCAAAGCACGATACTGCAAAATTACAACATTTCTGTGGTTTAGAACCTAGAGAGGCTAGAGAAATAATGAAAAATGTAAATGATTTCGAAGAATTTTGTGTCAGTAGTGACGAAGAACCGTTCAGTGCTAGCGGGAGTGAATATGAGCCCGGTACAACAAGTGAAAGTGAGGCGTTTGAAAGCGACAATGAAGTGTTGGGGGACGAAAGCGATACAGAGCAATTAAATGTAGAGGAAGGGAATGTAAAGGAAGACATCGGAGTTGGGGAAATGCAGCCATCAGAAGGGATACAAATAGACTGGACAAATAACGAATTTAAGCCCCAGAAACATGCATTTATAAATGACCGAACTGGAATAAATCCTGATATGAATCTTGGTCAAAATTCAACTGAAATAGATTACTTTTTGAATGTTTTCACAGATGATATTGCCAACTTGATTGTGCGTGAAACTAGTCGTTATGCAGCGGAAAATTCACAGGACTGGAAGGATCTTGACATGTCAGAATTTTACGTGTTTCTAGCATTGAATTTAGTTATGCCAAGAAATAAAAAATTATCTGTAAATGAATATTGGTCCACTGATCCCTTGTTAAATTCCCCCATTTTTGGCGAGTACATGTCGAGAGATAGATTCATGTCCATATATAGATATTCGCATTTTTGCAACAATGCAGATCCTCCAAATCATGATCGACTTTTCAAAATAGGAGTTCTTCTAGAAAAAATTAAAGAACGATTCAAAAGTGCATTTTATCCTTTTGAGTGTTTAGTTATTGATGAGAGTCTGGTCCTTTTCAAGGGACGTCTCGTGTTCAAGCAATATATTAAAACAAAGAGACACCGTTTTGGAATTAAGTTATATGTCTTATGCGATTGCGAGACAGGCTATATTCTGGATTTTAATGTATACGTTGGGAAGGAAACAGATGCTGATAGTAATAAAAAAACCCTTCTGGGAATCACAGGTGAAGTTGTCGTTAAATTAATGACGCCATACCTGGATAAGGGCCATTCCCTTTATACGGATAATTTTTATACAAGCCCTGCATTGTCTCTTTTTCTGCTTGATAGAAAAACCAACACCTGTAGAACAGTTCGCCAGACACGAAGAGGTATGCCAGATCCAAAAGGAAAACTAAATAAAGGAGAGATATCTTGGAAAAGTTCTGAGAAGCTATTCGCACTGAAATGGAAGAAAGACCGTCAGGATGTGACTATGCTTTCTACGATTCATGAGAACAAGATGATTACCCTACCAAAATTGGACCGAAAAACAGGAGAAAATATACGAAAACCATTGTGTATACTAGATTACAATAAAAAGATGGAAGCAGTCGACCGGTCAGATGTTAGTCACCAGCATAGATTCCATGAGGAAGAATATAAAGTGGTATAAAAAATTGTTTTTCCACTGTATGGACCTATGTATTCTGAATTCACATGCATTGTTTCTGACACAAAATGGAAAGTATATTCCCTTAGCAGTATTCCACTTGAAGGTTATTCGTCAGTTGTTAGAAAGGTAGGTTCATCTATTCAAAAATCAAGCTTGATTATTGATAATAAATAATTTTTAATCTTTTACTATATACTAGTTATGCAAATACTATTACTATTGTTCTAGATGTCCTTGAGCGTAGAGAGCCACAAGTTGTTCCTTCTGCCAAGAAAAGGCTAACAGAGCGCCACTTTCCGTCCTTAGTTCCTGCTACAGAGAAATCAAAAAGACCTATGAGGCGCTGCGTTGTTTGTGCGGACACAACGTGGAGAGAAAAAGAGGAAAGAGTCTCGATATATATGTAATGAATGTAATGTGGGTTTATGCATCGTTCCTTGCTTTGAGACATACCACACCATTAAAAAATTTTAATTTGTATGTATTATTAATAATTCAAGTTAAGTTGCTTTGTTTTTGACTAGATTAAGTTACAGTGGCTTTTTTGTCATGTAGAAATAATCTATTGTTACGTATTATCAATAAATCGTATATAAGAATTTATTTTTCCTAGTCAAAACATTTTTTAAACCTTTAAATTTAATATAAACCTTATATTCATGTTTTTTCTCACTGTCGGAGTTATCCGACGCTCGTCTCTAGGTCAATATCGAAACGCCCGTCTGGGGAAATGATTAAAGTGCCGTCTCGAAAGGGTTAATGACAACAATGGAAGTGACACCCAATAAAAAAGATTACATTCATTGGGACGATCTAAATGAATTAGTCGATCGATTGCGTCTACTCGTGTCGTCACAGTCTGCAGGTCATACGGGTCACTTAAATGAGATAAATTCGCTAATTGAAGAATTGCGCGAAGCCGATATTATAGAATGAAGCCGTCGAAATTTATTACGGATACCAAGCGACAAGTTGTCGAGGAACTTCATAAACCTGCTCGTATAAACTTTAAAAGTAGAAAAACTATAAATAAATCTTTATATGATCTGTTTCAAGCTACCTTATCGAAATAATTCCGTACGCAAAACAGAATCGTGGATACAAATACATACTAATTGTAATAAATTGTTATTCTAAATTGGTTTGGGTGCTACCTGTAAAAAATAAGTCGGGAGCGGGAGTGACGAGAGCTATGGAAACAATTTTAAAGTCCACCAAAAAACCAAAAAATTTACAAACTGACGCTGGGGCTGAATTTTTTAACAAAGACTTTCAAAATTTAATGAAAAAATATCATATCAATCATTATAATGTATTTAGCGAGAAAAAGGCCGCTATAGTGGAAAGAGTGAACCGTACCATAAAAAATATAATGTGGAAAGAGTTTAGTCTACGAGGAAACTATAAATGGATCGACATATTATCGGAAATTGTTAGAAACTACAATAATACACATCACAGCGTAATTAAAATGAAACCGGCCGATGTTATAAAAAAGCACGAAAAAAAGCTAATGGAAACGGTGTTTAATCGAATAAAAATGACAAATCTTAATACCAAATTTAAGATTGGCGATCGCGTACGAATATCGAAGAGGCGAGGTGTTTTCGATAAAAAATACCAACCAAATTGGTCAACGGAAATTTTTACGGTAGATAAAGTTCAACTAACCAATCCCACTACGTATTTATTAAAAGATGAAAATAATCAAAATATTCCCGGTGGATTTTACAACGAACAATTGCAAAAAGTGAAGTTTCCACACGTTTACCTGGTTGAAAAAATTCTCAAAAGGAAACGCGATAAAGTGTTTGTATAGTGGTTGGGGTTTGATAACAAACACAATAGTTGGATAGATATAAATAATGTTGCGTAGGTGTGAGGAAGATTCAGTTGCAAATTAGTAGTGCTTTTATAACATTTAAAAAATGTTTATCCTCGACGTTCAAGGATTTCAGTATAAACAGAGCGATTATAGCGTTAGAGAAATCGCAATTATAAACGTGCCCAGCGGAGAAGTGTTTCATAGAATGGTGAAAACACCTTGTCCGTATAACTGGTTCACAGGTGAAATTAGAAATCATCTTTTGAAGACCACGAATCGTGTCCACGGACTATCCTGGGATGAAAAAGAAGATGAGACCTGTCTACCTCAAGAAAGTATAGTTAGTTTTATTAGAAACGTTGTACAAAATAACTATATCTATGTTAAAGGCAGTTGTAAGGGGGATTGTGGGCCGGATCATCGGTGGCGTCGGTGGCGCTGTTGGTGCGGTGGAGGAATTATACCGGGCCCTTTGGACGCCCGTCGATGGCCGCCCAGTTCCCGCTCGGGATAGGCACATCGCGGCCGCGGCACCTATGCGCCCGGGCGCGCGGCGCGCTCATAGATTTAAAAGATATCAGGAATTGTATGGTAAGGACAGGTCTGCGCTCGCGGACCTTATCGTTCGCGGCGTGGACCCCGGCGCAGTGGGCGTTGTCCCTCCGGAGGAGGAGATCCGCGCTCACTACGAGGCAGTCTTCGCGGGGGCCGCTCCGGAAGATGGGCAGATGATCTCGGATTATAAAAGACCGACTCAGGGTCTGTATTCGCCTATCCTCCTGCGATCCGTGGAGGCTGCCATTAGATGCCCAAGGGCGTCCTGTGCCGCCGGTCCGGACGGCATGTCGGGGGCCGACCTGAGGAGGCTGGATGTCAGGAGTGTGGCGATCCTATACAACGCCATGCTCCTGACCCGCCGCACTACTACTAACTTAAAACGATTAATTTCTAAACGTAAGGATATAAGAAAAAAACTTGAAGAATTAAAACGTGGTGAAATGATGCAAGAGACAATGTTTAAGCCTATTACAAAACGATTGAAAAATATCGAGTCTTCTTTGCAAAATTCAACAAGAACAACAACGCCAGCAACCACGACGACGAAGACGACTCTGGTAAGTGATGTAACACGAACTACTCCAAAGTATCATCCTCCCGTAAAAGTGGAGGAGCCCGCCGCCGCCGCCGCCACAGCAGAAGAACAAACTTTACCACTATCAGTAATTCAAAAGAAACGAAAAATATTGCCTAGACAGTTATCATTTAATTCGACTCCTATTAGTAATTACGATTCACCGAGTGAAATGAAACAATCAATTATAGATGAAATTGATTCAGATTATGAAGACAACGTAGTAAACTTGTTGTTTTATTAACTTTAACCATAAGAACAATTAATATTTTTATCATATGATGGAAAAATTAAACAAGTTATAACTCGAATATTTTTTAATATTTTGATTTACTAACTACACTAAATTTTTGACTTTCAAACTCGTCCGCGTCGTCGTCTAAAACGAAGCAAAAATCTTCAACTTTGCTGGTACTGGGAGTGGTGGTAGTCGTCGTCATCGTCGTAGTGGTGGCTGATTTTAAAATTCTGTTTTCCAGCCGGTACGGGTTCGTCCTCCTCTATGACAGCCACATAAAAATTGACGTCCGAGAATTCACGCATCCCCTTCAATAATAATTGTAATTCTTCCTCGTCATCGGCCGCCACTCTCAGGTATCGGACGGGAAGATTTTTTAATTTTCCCTGAACCGTTTCATTCTTCGGTGAATATTTCAAATACAAGTGAACTCTCTTGTTCACAATCTTCACCTCTTTCCTCCCATACCTATGATAATTTGATAGATTTTTAGTAAATTATGGAAAACAAAACAATGAAGGTGACAGACTTACCTGAATAAATTTTTAAAAATACCGCCAGCATCTTGTTGGAAAGTCTGGCGGGATCCGTTGACTCAAAAATTAATGTTGACGGAGTGTCCATAGTCGTTGTGTACAATGATTCCTTGTAGTAGAGTTCGATATATTTATATGCATTTATTTTTTTTTTATTATTATCTATCCTAAAACTACCACTTCGTCAGCACGATAATAACACAGTGCATTCATAATATTAAAAGCGATTACGTTATATTTATCAATTGCGCAAAACATAATAGTTTTGACCCTAACCCCGCTATCCGATAAAAGCGGTAAAATTCTACAAAGTGATATTATTTATCACATACGCGTCTATTAGAATAGACAAAAAAGTCTGCTGCGTATAAGTAAAAATGTCTGAAATCAGTGAGTTGAGTGAAAAAACGCTGCTGAAAATTAAAGAAGTTGGTGAGTTAATTTAAACAAAACATGAATATTGCAAGTGGATAAAATTTCTGAACAGAAACAATTTAATTTTGAAAAAATATTTAAAAAGTGTATCGTCATCGTCGACAGACAGAAAAGCGGTTGCAAAAATAGAATCAAATTTAAGTCTTTTAAAAAATTTCAAAGAACAATTCAAACATCATAAAACAGTTAAAAAAAATAATGCAAAATTAATTTGGGTATTAAAACGGGAGCAATAGTTAATTTAGATATTAAAGATCCTATAATATTTTTTAGCAAGGCGTTTAGATCATTCTCTTGTCAAATAAAAAAAGCCCTTCGGGAGTCCCTAATTAAAGTTAACGTAATATTTCTTGCAGATTTTGTAAAACCACAAACGGGCGAAACCGATGTAAAACATTTTTCCACCAAAAATCGCGTCATCGATCATAATACCGATTTGAAAGAATTTTATAGTAATTATATTAAAAATAATATATTAACAAAATTAGAGGATTTTCAAGAGAGGGATTCTGGTTGGGCTCTTCACCGGATTCTACAATTAAAAGTTAACATTAATAATTATACACCGATAAATATCGGTCTTTCAACTTATGTATCGATGCCAAAATTTATTATTAATAAAAAAGCTGTTCTTAATATTCAAAATAACGATGACAATTGTTTTCTTTGGTCTATCGTTGCCGCGCTACATCCTTGTCGTACAAATCAAAATCCGCGTATTACCTATTCATATCCTCATTTCAGTGAAGTTTTAAAATACGATGACATTGAATTTACAATCAAATTAAAAGACATAAAAAAGTTTGAAGAAATGAATATTTCCATAAACGTTTTCTCATTAGAAAAGCGGGAAATTGTACCGGTGTGTTTAAGTCAATTCTCTTATTTAAGAACGGTTAATTTATTGATGCTTCCCACCGATATAACCAATGATTACGACGACGACGACGACGACAACAATAATCTCTCTAATCACATTAACAATTTTGAGACAGTTTTTCATTTCGCATTAATTAGAAGTTTATCACGGTTATTATCGAAACAAAGCGGAGATTCGACTTCGAGCAGATTTTATTGCGATCGGTGCTTAAATCATTTTTATTCACAACAAACTTTAAATAAACACATATTTAGTTGCAGAAAATTAAATAAAACCAAAATTACGCTCCCGACTGAACAAGAGAAACACGTAACATTTTCGCATTTTAAAAATAAAGAAAAAGTACCGTTTGTTATTTACGCGGATATCGAGTGTATTTTACAAAAATACGAAGATTCCGCTGCGACGGGAAACATTAAAAAATATCAAAAACATATTCCTTGTAGTATTTATTATTATCTGTTGTGCAGTTACGATAATAATCTTTCCAAATTAAACTTGTATACGGGTAAAGATTGTATGAGCTGGTTTTGTCGACAATTACAAGAACTAGCCCCACAATTAAATCCTATATTTAACAATGCTGTTTCAATGACACCTTTGACTGAACATGAAAAAGAATCATTTTATACATCAACCACATGTCACATTTGTTCAAAACCATTTACCGAAAATGATTTAAGAGTAAAAGATCATTGTCATTTCACGGGAAAATATCGAGGAGTTGCTCATTCTTCTTGCAATCTTAATTACAAGGACGATCATATGATACCCGTGGTATTTCATAACTTAGGATACGATCTACACTTTTTTATTAAAAACTTGGCAACTGAAATTCCCGGTTCGATAATATTACTACCTCGTAACAAAGAAAAATATATATAGTTTACAAAATATATCGAAAACACGAGCGTTAATTTTCGATTTTTAGATTCGTTCAGATTTATGGCTAGTAGTTTGGATAAGTTAAGTTCTTATTTAGACCCTAGCGAAAAAAACATTACTAGAAGCTTTTGCGAAAATCTCCAAGAATTTCAGTTGTTACAGAAAAAGGGAGTCTTTCCGTATGAATATCTAGATGATTGGGAAAAATTGAACGACGTCGAATTGTCCCCGATTGAAAATTTCTATAGTAAACTTAGAAAATCCGGTATTACGATAAAAGATTACGAGCATGCCAAAAATATTTGGACAACATTCAATATTCAAAATTTACGCGAATATATGGAATTGTATTTGAAAACAGACGTACTATTATTGACGGACGTTTTCGAAAATTTCAGAAATGTATGTCAAAAAACGTATGGCTTGGAATGTTTGAAAAATTACACAGCACCGGGTCTGGCATACGATGCATGTCTTCTCATTTCAAATGTTCAACTAGAATTAATTACGGACATCGATCAATTAATGATGATCGAAAAAGGAATACGCGGTGGAATTTCACAATGCAGTAACCGATACGGTAAGGCTAACAATAAATACATGGAAAACGATTATAATCCAGACATTCCTTCATCATATTTAATGTATTTCGATGTAAATAACCTATATGGAACGGCAATGAGACTACCACTACCGACGGGTGGGTTCCAATGGATCGATAATAATAGTAGAAGATCCGAACTAAAAACGATCTTCACCGAGCTGATAATAGAATGAATCATATTTTATAACAAATTTAGTATGTTAGAAAATATGTTAAAAATGGGTTGCCTAAAAAAATCCTGGACAGACAATTTTTAATTATTTAAATAAAATGATTTTTTTTTTATTTTTGCAACATCAAGATAATAAGAAAATTTTTACCCTGACTTAAAGTATGAAACGTATAGAATGTGCAGTCGTTGGGTTGCCTATTATTTACCTGGACAAACTACTCGGTTGTCAGGTATAAACAGGTATGTCGATGCCAGTTACCTTCACTCGATTGGATAATAGAAAAAATTTTATATCAATATAAGCGTTGTTTTATTGCGAACACGGTGATATAGGGTTGTCTGCAAAAAACTTGGTCCTAATAGGGGTTTGCGAATTTTAAAGATTTTAATTTTAACGCGATTGGAAATGTGTGACAGAGAGATCCGAGTTGAGTATAGCGTGTAATAATAAAGGACACAACATGGCAGTCGCATGTAATGGGACCTCGAATATCAGAAAGTGCGCATGCTCAGTAGTCATATGACAGAGAATGACAGCGATACTCTAGTAAACAGTAAGCGTCATTTTGGAGTAGCAACACGTGTTATTTTGTATCGTTGTGATAAAAAATGAGTAAAAAGTGTTTTTTGTGTGGTTCGGACAATTCTTTAATTGATTTTACTAATGAAACTTTCAAAAATTGCTTGTTAAAGTTAGCTTTTCGTAAAAAAAAAAACTTTAAATATCATAACATTGAACTAACTGAAGCAGTTCTCGATTTTGTTGGTTACCACACCACGTGTTACAAAAAAGTAACTGTTTTAGGCAATAAATACAATGAAGAATTTGAAGTTTTTTGTACAGAGTATGCAGTAAGTATATAGTATATTATTCTTTCAATTATTATCTAATACAATTAGAAATCGTATAGTTTTGACGTTCGTTGAATATTTATTTTTATCTAACGAGCAATCATTTCTATCAAATTCATTGTCTAAAAAACTATTTTTTTGAAAGATCTCTCGCTCGTTTTTTTCTAGTTTCTATTTTCTTTCAGTTTTTATTACTTTTCTTAATGATTTTCTCGAATAAAATTTGACAAAAAAAGTATTATTGATATAAATACAGTTTTCCATAAAAAGAAAATTTCAAATATCAACGTTATATACAAAAAATTGCTTCTAGAAGCAGATCAATACTTCTATTGCTGATGAAGGTACAGAAAGCCTACATTCTAGTGTCCATTCTAGTGAAGCAGCTACTAAGGGTGAAGAAAGTAATGCCAATGCCGTATCTCACACTTCTACGGATTTAGATGAGGTACAGAAATGTTTTGGTATTTATTTAAGTAGATGCTAATAAAAAATGAAGAAAATATTTCTTAAAAATTAAAAACAAAAAATATAAATAGATTATTCACAAACAGGTTTTCATTTGACATGATAAAAATTAAAGAAATATTTAATAAATTCTTGATTAATTTATTGTATACGCTCAAAACTATTTTTTTTAGTAAATGACTATTTATAAAATGAATTTTATTATTACAGGGAGCGTCAACATCAACACCATCGTTGTCCAACATAAGTACATGCTTATTTTGCAATTGCGTAAGGAAAAATTCCGGGAAAAAGAAACAAAATCTTACATTCCCTCAGAGTGACCATGTTACTCAACAAATAAAACAAATAGCTAAAAAGCTTGATGATTCGGAAATCTTGTCAAAGCTTGAAAACCAAGCTACTGCTTATCATCAGTCTTGCTACGCATTTTATTTGACCAAAGAAAGACGGTCCACCCAAGAACATAAAGAGTCAAGTAACCAGCAATATCGTAATATACACAAATTGGCTTTTGCATCGCTAAAAACTTTTATTGTAGAAGAGATTATTGAAAATAATAAAGTAATGTATTTCGCTCAACTATTTCGAAGATACCAGGCTTTGTTATTGGAGTTTGGCAATTGTGAAATAGATTTTGATGACATTAAAGATTATCGAATTGAAATGTTGCAGAAAAAAATTGAAAAAATCTTTGGTGATCGTGTGACTATTGAAGCATCTACGGGGCCACGTCATCAGAAAATTATATATAAAACAGACATTGACATTTCTATCATGGCAAATAATACCACATTTTTGGAAAGCAAAGAAGATCATAAATTTGAAGATGTTGCATACGATTTGAGAAATTGCATCAGAAACATTGATTCTCATCCTCTCCCTAGACGTTTAACTGCTGAAGATATCATTCGAGGAGAATGCGAAATTCCTGAGGAGTTATTTAATTTTATACGTAATCTTGTTCATGGGCCTAATGTTTGCGAAGAAAATGCTCACTCAACTACAACAATAATAACTTCTATATGCAGTGACATAATATACGCTGTTACCAAGGGAAGATGTAAACCGGCGAAAAACTTGACTTTAGGACTGGCAATGAAGTCTTTAACCAACTCTCGGCAAGTTATTACAATACTTAATAGATATGGCCATTCAATTGGTTACAATTTAACCGAAGAACTTGAAACCGAAATGACCTACACGTCAATTGAACAAAACCCTGTAATACCAACAGGCATGATAGCAACAAATGGACTCAGCACTCATGTTGCTTTTGATAACTTTGACCGCTTCGTTGACACCACTTCCGGGAAAGATACCATGCACGATACTGTTGGTATAATATACCAATTTACTAGTGGTGACCGTTTTGATAATAGTGGTGATCGTTTTGATAATCTTGATGCTACAACTACATCAGAACCAGAAATAAGTGTCAATGAACAAGGTCCGTCACGTAAAAGACGACGATTTAATGAAATTTCACGGGATATCAGACTATATTATTCAAAACCAAAAATAAATTTACAGCTGCTTCCTGTAGATTCGTTTACTAATGTCATTGATTTATGCCAAGGTGCTACAGAAGTAGCAATGGATAAAGATTTGTTATGGATAATGTCATTATCGAAATTGGCTTGTGTTCCTATGTGGTTGGGTTACAATTGCTTGATATCAAGTGATCACAGTGAAGAGCAGAAGATCGAGTATTTGCCTCCAATCAATTCGTCTCCAACGTCTTATGCTGTAGTAAATGAAACACTAATCATGGCTAATGAAATTGCTGAAAAATGCCAACAGGAGCAGATAATTGTCACATATGATTTGGCTATAGCCAAAATGGCTATGCAAATACAAGAAAAAGAAAAGCCTAAATTTGATAAAGTTTTTGTAAATTTAGGAGCATTCCACATGGAGATGGCATTTTTCCGAGCAGTCGGAAGATATATCGATGGTAGTGGATTGGTGGAAGTACTGGTTCGAGCAGAAGTTTTAGCTAACGGCTCAATGAACAGCTTCTTAGATAGTAAGCATTTCAATCGTTGTAAACGTTTACACCCTCTCATTGCTGCTGCATTTCAAATACTGCACTTTCAGCAATATTTAAGCACAACAAATGTAACTTCAGAAATGTTGAGTGATTTATTACAAACGCAAATGGAAAATACAACAAATGGAAATTCCCCTGACCTCAACGAGGTCATCGAATTACCCGATTTATTAAGTCGTATTCTGAATGGGTACAAAGAATTCAGCCGTCAGACTTTAATGGGTGAAAAAGGCAAAACTGCTCAATTTTACTTTCAGTATTGTGAACTAATTAATTTATTCTTTCGGTTTTCAAGAAGCATCCGCAGCAGTAATTTGGAATTATATATGGACTCAATTTATAACATGACTGATTTATTTTTTTCGCTTAACCAGGCCAACTATGCCCGATGGGGCCTATTGTACTTAAGTAATTTGATCGACTTGTATAATAAAAATTCGTCTTTGGTAGCTGAATTTCGTCGGGGCGCCTTTGGAATCAAAAGAACTTCCGCTAAATTTGCTCGATCGCCGGTCGATTTGACACTTGAACAGACCATCAACGCTGATGCTAGCAATCAATTAACTGATAACCTTGCTGTTGACTCAATATCTGCGCGTCAAAGATGGGCGCTCAGCCACAGTATGAGGACAAAAATACTGACTACAATTAAAGAAAATATTGGACTCACAAAAAAAGATGATACGTCACACTCTTTGCAGAAAAGTAAATTTCAAAAAGAGAGAGAAAGTCTCGATAGTATAATTAAGGCAATCAAAGAAGTGATTAATCCATTCGATGATACTCTCGATAAAAAATTGCTGTTCAACATTTCGACTGGTAAAGCTACATCGCCAGAAGTTACTGATTTTCTCCTGAACGTCAAAACAGTCGGCAATCAACAAAAGCTCGATTTCATTTCCGATTGCTCTTCAACTCCCGATAGATTCGAAAAACCAATTAAACGCAACAAAATCATGAACTTTGCTTCTCAATGCTCGACTAAAGTTCTTATGACTAAAGACAAAAATAAAAAAGTTTTGCTAAAAATGGAACGAGACATTTTTGGAAGACTCCTGGCTGTTAGTATAAAGAAGAAAATTAATCTAGAATATTGTTTGAGCTTTCCACTAGCACCAATGCCGCCTGCACTTTTCTCATGTACTGGTGAAATGTTTAAAACTCCTAAATCAACATTTGCGAACAGTTTAAAATCTCAAATCGAAATGGTTGAGCCCACCAATATTAACGTTGAAATAATAGATGGTTTTTATTATTTGTACTCAATTGGAAACTCAATGCCACAAACATTTGAGAAAGTTGCAGAGTCAATACTCATGAAAATTTGTGCATCACAAGCTACAGAAATCCACTTAATATTCGACCGATATTTATCACCTTCAATCAAGGATTCCGAACGCCAAAGTCGAAAAGAGTTTGATATCCCATATAAAATTACAGGACCTCAACAAATCAGACCCAACGATTTTGGGCAAAACCTTAAAAATTATCGTTTCAAAGATGCTTTGGTACACTTTTTGGCTGATTATTGGGAAAACAAGAATTTGCTGTCAATAATACGAAACAAAAAAATATTTTTAACTGTTGAACATTTGTGTTACTCGTATCAAGCTCAGGAAAATTGTATTAAAAAAGTCGAAGAAGTTGATTATACATGCTACCATGAAGAAGCAGACACGAGAATTGTTTTTCACGCTCATAAAGTAACACCAGGCTCCAGAATTCTAATAAAAGCTTCTGATACTGATGTTCTCGTAATTTTACTCGGAAATATGCACAAACTGTCACAGTCTACAATTTTTATAGCTACTTCAGCGACTAAGAAACAGTCAAATCACCTCGATTGCATTAACTGCATCGATTTAGCATTAAAGTTAGGACCCAAATTATGTAAAAGTCTACCTGCTTTTCACGCATTCACAGGTTGTGATTACACTGCGGCATTTTATAATAAAGGAAAAATTAGACCATTTAAAATATTTTCTAAAAATGAGACATATCAAACTATTTTTGCTTCATTAACTGATGAAGCTGATATTTTCATTAATGAAAAAATGAAAGCTGTTCAAGAGTTTACAGCAAAAATGTATGGCGTGAATCACTGTCAGGCAGTTAATGATGCGAGAATTCGTATTTTTATGAAGAAGTACGGCGCAAGAGAAGAGAGCGAACGATTTTTAAAGAAGATAAGAAGTTTTGATTCTAACTTTATACCGCCATGTTGGATTTCCCTGCTACAAAAAATTTTAAGAACTATATATGTTAATTCTATGTGGCTTAATGCAACTGATGCTGTATGTGCGAAATTAAACCCTGAAAGCTACGGTTGGCATTTAGATGATTTTTTAAAACCAACTGGTTTTATCGGAGATCAAACTCCTTTGAAAATCCAGGACATTGTCGAAATGGAAAAAATTGAGGAAGAAACTAATAATGAGTCAGATGAATTCGAGAATCAAAATGATACTTCTGATGAATCAGATATAGAATAGAAAATATTTATTATAATTTATTTTTTATTGATATTATTCTTGTATTTATGCTGTTTTTCAATAAAATTTTCAAACGTAATACAAGATTTTTAGTCTATCTTTTTTTTTATCCATGAATTTGAATTTTCGGCTGTCCACTTTCTTTCTCATAAATTTTTCCAGAAAGAGAAAAAAAATTCCAAAGTATTGATATTTGTATTATTTACGTCATTATATTTTGAGTTACAAAAACTTGTATAAATATATAATGATACTTATAAGTCAATAAGTAAATTCATTTATATATATTTATTAATTTATTTAATTGAGGTTTTATTGTTTAATATTTTAGTATTATAATATTATTATAATTATTATTATTTACAACTCAATTGTCAGTTGTGTCATGTTGTGTCCTTTATTATTACACGCTATACTCAACTCGGATCTCTCTGTCACACATTTCCAATCGCGTTAAAATTAAAATCTTTAAAATTCGCAAACCCCTATTAGGACCAAGTTTTTTGCAGACAACCCTATATCACCGTGTTCGCAATAAAACAACGCTTATATTGATATAAAATTTTTTCTATTATCCAATCGAGTGAAGGTAACTGGCATCGACATACCTGTTTATACCTGACAACCCAGTAGTTTGTCCAGGTAAATAATAGGCAACCCAACGACTGCACATTCTATACGTTTCATACTTTAAGTCAGGGTAAAAATTTTCTTATTATCTTGATGTTGCAAAAATAAAAAAAAAATCATTTTATTTAAATAATTAAAAATTGTCTGTCCAGGATTTTTTTAGGCAACCCATTTTTAACATATTTTCTAACATACTAAATTTGTTATAAAATATGATTCATTCTATTATCAGCTCGGTGAAGATCGTTTTTAGTTCGGATCTTAGACTATAACGCATTTTATTCTATCATAAACACGTCGGACGATTCTGACGTTGGGTATCTTCTTGAAGTAGATATAGAATATCCTACAATACTTCACGATATCCACAAAGATCTACCTCTATGTCCGGAACGTTTGATTCCACCAACGGGTCAAACAAAACAGCCGAAATTATTGACAACATTGTTTGATAAAAAAAACTACGTAATACATTATAAAAATCTCAAACAGGCTCTTCAGTTAGGTTTACGTGTTACAAAAATTCATAAAATATTACAATTTAACCAATCTCCGTGGTTGAAAACCTACATTGACCTAAACACACACTTGAGGCAGCAAAGCAAAAACGAATTCGAAAAAATTTTTTTAAAATTAATGAATAATGCCGTTTTCGGCAAGACTATGGAAAACGTTCGGAAATATAAAGACGTTAAACTGGTAACAAGTTGGTCGGGACGATACGGTGCAAAGAGTTATATTTCAAAACCAAATTTTCATAGCTTAACAATTTTCGACAATGACATGGTTATCATTGAAATGAAGAGATTGAATATTAAATTTAATAAACCCATTTACGCTGGTTTTAGTATTTTAGAAATTTCAAAAACATTTTTATACGATTTTCATTATCATTATATTATACCAAAATTCGGCAAGGATGTAAAACTCTTGTATTCAGATACAGATTCGTTAATATATAATTTTTACGTTGACGATATTTATAAATGTATTCGAGAAGATATTCATAAATTTGACACTTCTGATTATCCTCCCGATAACATTTATAATATTCCTTTGGTTAATAAAAAAGTTTTGGGATTGATGAAAGACAAAAACAACGGTAGAATTATGCACCAATTTATCGGATTAAAATCTAAAATGTACGCGATCAAATTATATTATTCAAATGTAGAACGAGAAAAATCTTCTAACAAAAAAGAAGTCGAAACTATTAAAAAAGCCAAAGGTATTACCGGTTCGTCATTAAAAACAATCACTTTTGAAGACTATTATAATTGTCTGTTTGATAAAACTCAAATGTATAAGAACGAACATCTGTTTCGTAGTAAAAACCATGAAGTTTTTACGGTAAACCAAAGGAAAATTGTTTTAACACCGTTCGATCATAAGAGAGTGGTTAATTATATATTTACTGATACATTTCCTTGGGGATATAAAACAAACTAAATTTTATGTTAAAAAAATATTCACTTGTTTTAATTAATACAATTTCATAAGCAGCAAAAACTCAACAATTCTAAATAAGACATTATTAAAAGGTAAGAACCTATTTGTTTTCTGTAGTCATAATTTAATACAATTTTTTTTCGCAGCATTCTAACGTCGAGTCACTGAAAATTTGCGTTAAAGTGTTTAGTCAAGTACGAAGCAGCAGCAGCCATGAATAGTGATCGTTACGTAACAACAACCGAAAAAAAAGTGAAACACGATGTTTCGGAAAACTCCAAAGTCTACTACTACTACTATAACGGTACCAAGTACTGTAATAGCTGTAACAAATCTTTTTGCTTTTGTGAAGAATCCATTAAAAATCATCCAATATGTAATATAAAATATTGTTCGCAATCAACAAGTCGTTCGAACAATATAAGTTTATATTGCGACGAAGTTATTCCATCATCGTCGTCGTCGTCGTCGTCGTCGTCACCACCAGCGGCCAAAAAAACAAGAATTTAGAACATACCCTATAGAAGAAGAAGAAGAAATACGTTGTGGTGTTTAGCAAATTTATATCCGATGTCAATATTTTGTAAATGTTTTCAATAAATCATCAATTTTATAGGTGCACATTTATTTAATTGTATTCACCTCGACAACCTTTTTAGATATTATTTTGTTTTCCATTCAAACTTATCAATGTAAATGTTTTAAATAAATCATCAATTTTATCGGTGCACACTTATTTAATTATATCGACCAGCGCGCATACACGACGCGATAACGTGCCGGCCCAGTTACGCTAAGGGAACAGCGCGCGTCGGCGGCGGCGTTTATCCGAAGGTTCGAGGTTCGAATCCCGCCCGCGAGACATCGGCGGTCGCTTTTTTCGGCTCTCAAAAATTTCTCACCCCTGCACCCCCCCCCCCCGTAGTGCCGAAAAGGCACTACGAAATTTATTTTTTCTACGAACCCCTTTTTTTACCGGGGTGCAATTGCCAAAAAGGCACTAGCGACTATGACGTCATAAAATGTTTTTAATCAGTGACACCACTTTTTCCCCAAGGGGAGGCGCCAAAAAGGCACTATGACGTCACACCTCGACACAGGTGTAATTACCTTACCCACCCCCAGGGGTCCCCATACACCTGTGTAAACCCTAATGGTGACAGTTTCCACTTCTTCGGCGTGACCTTCACTTCTTTTACATGACCCCTTACGAAGAACTGGCTTTGGTACACTGCTGATGGAAAATGCCATCGGTGACCTTGAATCGTCACAGTCCCGCGTTAGAATAACTACTGTGAGAATAACTACTGTGACTTGAGGCAGCTGTTTGCTATAATTATAAATTTACTACGTCTTTGAATGAGAGAGTCTCCACTCTCGGGACTGATTTGAGGCGGTTGTTCGCTATAATTATAATTTTCTACGTCTCCGAACGAGATTGTCTCTACTCTCGTGAGTCTCCACTCGCGTGAAGGGCTTGAGGCAGCTGTTCGCTATAATTATAAATATTATAAATATAATATTATAAATATAATTATAAATATTCTACGATCATATACTGACGCTGAAGCTTCTTCAGACGAAAGTACATATGAGGAATCGTACGAAACCCCTTTATCGGAAACTGAATTATCGAGAAATAGATTCTCGGCCGTAGAAAGACATTTGAAAAAACTAAGAGATGATAATCGCGACTATGATAGACTATTTGGGGTACGCTACAAAAGTGAAGACGCAGAGATGTTTATCGGGGACTCGGAAATAAAGTTTGTTTCAGGCAAGGTTATTTTGTATCGAAACGATCAAAAAATTGGTGAATATGACGGTTCTGTGCCATTGTATGATTTACTTTTTTTTAAATATCCGAAGGCATTATTACTATACCCCGAAAAAATTCCTAAATATGTCTGTGATATATATACAGATATAATATTGAAAACAAATGCAATTTATCAGAATTACACAAAGAGGAACGGAATAAATAAATCCAGAACTCGCAAATTTAATGAAATTATAAAGCCGCTTTTAATAAAAAAAGGAATTTATAGCATTCAGAGAAAGGACGGAAAAGGTTTAAAAATGAAATTAACAAAAGAAATACTGGGGCAGAAATCTTTTAACAATAAGAAAAAGGAATATGTATATTGGAAAAAAGTACCCGAGCTGATTGCGAGATTACGTTTGTTGTGGGGATCTAAATCTGCTGGACATTCGGGTCATGAAAATGAAATTTTATCTATTATAGAAGAATTACGCGAGTAAAAAATAATTTATTAGGTTTAAAAACATTTTCTCTATTTAATTAGCTTTAGTAGGCTTTTGAGTATGGCAGGAGCAAATACGATTGATAAATTTGGACGCCGTAGAGGTTATGATAAACCTTTGATCGGGGGGCGGAATGGTTCATTTAAACTGCTGCTGATAGATGGGCACTTCGATGCCGGGGGTAAAAGATTATCAAATGTTGCCCCTCCGGCTCACTCTTTAGATGCTGTAAATAATAAATACTTAGAGGTTCGTTTGGAAAATATGTTTAAAACAATTATAACATTATTGGGAGACTGTATTAAATCGGAAACTAAACAATTCGATGAGATGATAAACAAGAATTTTCAAAATATTGGAGATGCAGTACGGAGAGGTAAAGAGCTTTCTAGCAAGATTGCAAAGCTAGAAAGAGATATGTCAGAAGGTCCGTTGGTGATGGTTATAGGGTACCGAGCCACTAAAAAACTACATAATTCATTTAATTAAGGCCGGTCCAGACACTCCGTTTTGCACAACGTTTTGTCTCCGCAGTTCAAGACGTTGCAGACAAAACGTTGCGTGTGGACCGGAAAACTGCGCAGTTTTGAGTACGTCGGGAGGACTACACAGTTGCAGCGATAACTGATCTCGTGAGCTCTGAAAACCGTGACCTGCGCAGACATGTCGTTGCGTGTGGACACTTACTCCGTTTTCCAATCCGTTTTGTTCCTCAGTTTTCTCTAATCATCCGACCATGGCAGATCTGCGGCAATGTTCTCGCGAGTTTTTGACGGATTTTATTTCACATTATGAAAGTTTTCCGTGCCTTTGGCGAGTTAAATCTAAAGAGTACAGTGACAGGGACAAAAAGGGGGAAGCGTACGAGAGATTGGTTGAAAAGTTCAAAGAAATAGATGTCAACGCGAGTAGGGAGACAGTGGTGAAGAAAATCAATTCTTTGAGAAGCGTTTATCGCAAAGAATTGGCAAAGGTAAACAAATCGATTCGATCTGGGGCTGGAGAAGACGAAATTTACAAGCCATCTCTGTGGTATTTCGATTTGCTGCATTTTCTCAATGATCAGGAGACACCAAGGCCGTCGAGGAATACCATGGACGAAAGTGAAGAGTCTGTAAACTGCGACGAATCATCACAACTGGTAAGAAAAAAAACAACAAAATTTCCTATTATTACCTAATCGCTTTATTAACTGAAACATATTCTTTTATTTAATAGGTACAATCAGCTTTTACAATGTTTATTACAAGTGTCTACTAAAAAATTACAAGTACCAAATAATTATTTATGTACGCCATTAATTGTTTAAAGTTATAAATCTATCTTGCCAAGGAACAGACCCCTCATTGTTAAAGTACTCCTTGAAATGATCTCTGACCCCGTTAGCATTGTTCAACATGTGGCCTCTTGGTCCACGCTGTAGGTCGTGCACTAATTCTGGGTTACATCTTTCACCTAATTGAACAGTACATTCAGAAATATTTTCCTGATCCATACTTTCAGGAGGGGTGTAGTTTTGGGGGGACTTTCTCCGCAAAAAGTTGTGTAAAGCGCAACACGCAAGAACTACAGTATCGACGTTGTGCATCTTTAAATTAATACTTGTGTGGAAAATAAGAAATCGGGAAGCCAAAATGCCGAATGTGTTTTCAACAACACGCCTCGCCCTAGATAGGCGGTAATTAAAAATTCTTCGGTCCCTTGTTAATGTTTCTCGTCGATATGGTTTGAGAAGGTCTGGACGCATAGCGAAGGCTTCATCCCCAACAAAAACATATCTTAAAACTCTGTTTGAACTTCCAATGGATCGGGGTTTTGGAATTTTTAACTCGTTGTTAACGAGTTTTTCATAAAATTGAGTGTTATTTATGACTCCTCCATCTGAGATCCGACGGTTTGTTCCTATATCACAATACAAAAACTCGCAATTGGCATTGGCTATTGCCATAAGAACAACACTGTGTGTTTTTTTGTAATTGAAATAATAGGACCCACTTCCTTTAGGTGGCACAATTCTAATATGTTTTCCGTCAATTGACCCTAAACAATGAGGGAACTGCCACATTCTTTCAAACTCCGCTGCAACTTCCATCCACTCCTCTTCAGTCTTGGGAAACTGAAACAAAACAAAAAAAGAAGAAATATTGCAAGAGTTTCATCATTGAAAATTTGTAAAAATAATAAAAATATGGAGATCAATAATACATTTATTGTTTAATATTTTCAGGTGGAAGACGATGTGCAAGAAACTGTTATTGACAGTGGGCCCAGTGAAGCTGCTACTACCCCTGCTACTCCTGCTTCCGAAGCATCTACGAGTACTTCCCATTCTGTCAATACCTCGCACAAGTTAACTCGTAACAAGAGGAAGACTGTTGGGAATGATGATGGCACAATTGAAGTCCTGCAGGTGATAGGGAAGAAACTGGAATCGCTACAGGCAGATGATGCATTTCAGGTATTCGGAAAACATGTGGCTAATAAACTCAGAGAAGTCCCGAATTCACAAAACATAATTGCTCAGAAACTAATTTCCGACGTTTTATTCGAAGCTGAGTTGGGTACGCTTACCAGAAATTTTCGAATTGTTGACATGAAAAGCCAGCGACAAGATGATTTTGGTTCAATGAATGCCACGAATTATTGGCCTCAACAGAATACGCCACATCAAATCAGAATGCAACAAAATCTTTCTTCACAAGTTGGACAATGCCACTCCTTCTCGCAGCAGCCGCAGCCTATGCCACATAACTACGCCCCAGAACAAATACCTCACACTCAGGAGTATGAAACAATTGGGAACATTCCGGCAGTTTCATGCATCATCCCACAGCAAGGTGAACAACATGTACAGACACGCGCCCACCAAGCCCCTGCCCACTCTCCCGTTGGAACCTACTTGTCATCATTTCAACCAAACTGAAGTATACTTGCGTGCATTTCTATTGCTTACCATAATAACTTTTCTACAATAATAAAGTTTATAATGTTCAATTAAATAATAAATCGTTTATGGAAAATAACAATATTTCTTACCTTCAAGTAATCCTTCTTCAGCACCTTGTAGATAGCTTCATATGTCTTTGTAACTTCTGCCGGTTGCCAAAAATCTTAAAGTTGCTGTTAGCCTTTCATGTGGTGATATTGCTGCTCTCATACAAGTATTTTCTTTCTTGATATGCGGTGTCACTAATTCCAATAAGTAAATATACGTGTCCATGTCCATTCTCAAGTAGTTTCGCCAATCATTAGGTTCGTCACGTAATTCACTCAATAATCTTGTATGGGAAAAGTCCCGCCTTTTTAAAAGCCATTTCCGTGACCATTTTGAACGAACGGTTCCTCTGATGTGTTCCAATCTTTTTTTTTTTTACAATACAGCAGGCGAAAATTGACCACAGGAGAACCTCCTCCATGGCGATATCACACAAAACTGAGCGGAAAATACAAGACTGCACCGTCAAGACTGTACCGTCTGGACGCTCAAAGTTGCAACGGTTTCATTCCGTCTTAAAACTGCGCGGATTTAAAACGTTGTGCAAAACGGAGTGTCTGGACCGGCCTTTACATTATTGAAGGCGATGATCGAATAAATTTCCATTATCCTCAAAAGGTGAGAACTATATTCGTCTCTCATAAAAAAGCTCCCGTTTTAATAAATGCCGACTATACTTCTTTGGACAAAATAAGAGGGAAATGTCTAAAGGAGGGTGATTATATTCAGTTCAAAGCCATCCCTGATGCCGACACTGTATATATAACTATCGTATCTGAATATCTGAAACAGACTAGTGATACAGCCTAACTTAAGAAGATCTAAAACAATTATTCCAAAAGAAAAATAATGGGAGAATCAGAAAATAAAAAAATGGTTCTTCTTAATGAACTATTTAAACCGGCACGCAAAAACTTCGTTCGTAGACATACGATTATCAAGGGATATGGAGACCTATGGCAAGCTGATTTAGCTGAAATGCAACAGTATTCTAAATTCAACGACAACAATAGATATTTTCTCGTAGTTATCGATTGCTATTCAAAATTTGTGTGGACAAATTACCTGAAAAACAAAACAGCCTTAGAAGTTCGACGGAGCCATAAAAAAATTAAAAAACAAAATATCAGTTTTATATATATATATATATATATATATATATATATATATATATATATATATATATATATATATATATATAAACAATTTTCAGGACCCCATTTTGTCAGCAGGCCTAAACGTTATGCCTGATTGATTTAATAAATATTGTAACACATTTGTCACGAGACATATTAAACCCGTTTTTTGTATCCATACGGGTAGGAGCTGTGATTTTCTAAAAATCGCCGTTTAAGGTTAACCGGTTGATATAACTTCGTTTCTTCTTTATTAATGACATCTAGTTTCGCTGTTCTACGAATATTGGAAGAAATTAATGGGACCGGAGCTTTCGACTTGTCCAAAATCATATTCTTTATTAGTTCGAAATTTATTATCTGAGACGCCGCGTAATTCAAGCATATCCCCTTTACTTTACATATTACGCTTTCTTCCCCTGTCGTAGGTGAAAACACAACATATGCGTAATTTTTCGGGCCCCCACTTACAAATTCTGAAATGAAAGATCCGGGGTCGTATTCCTCGAATTCGTCGGTGAGATCTCCAATAAACTCGCCAGTGGGGGGCTCGTATTCACCGGGTTTTTGAATAAAAATAACGGAATCTGTATCGTAATAGAGTACCCTTTCACCTAGCTGGTCTAAATAACTATATAATTTTAAACGAGCCTGTGCGGTTGTATAGGCCGCAATACAAACATTTACTGACGAATGCGAATCGAAAACTTCATCGGAAATCTCATAATTTACTAATAAAGTCTCTTCGTTTATGGGTTCTAAATGATTGACGTGCAAGCATGGATTTATTAACATTTCAAATAATTCAGAAGCAGTGTCTATAATTTTGGTTTTACCTACATTTTCCATTTGGGCAAATTTTCCCCAAAAACTATTAAGATTTAATTTAGCTAAAGATCTCAGCCCCGGGTTCTTTTCGATTTTATTCGGGTTTAGAGTAATACCCTCTTTTTCAAAAAACTCTCGCAAGTAATTATTTTTATCTTCGTCAGAAGAAAAATGCGCAGGCCAGCCGGATGCTTCTTGTTTTATCTGAATAAATTTATTCATCATGTCCACGAATAGTCCTCCAGATTTTGAAAGTGGATCGTACTGAGATACTTGATAAGACCAAATCTCGAAAATATTTAGAATTGTATAACCTCTTTCTATAGCTTTTTTAAGCTCGTCACTGACCCATGTCCCGAAAAGACTCCTTTCTTCTTCAGTATGTTCGCATCTGTTTTGGTAAAACTTTTCCCCACATGTCCGACATAAAACAAACATTAACTTATTATTCATCTTTGTAGGTAGTACGGGGTGGTACAGATTTTGTGGTGGTAGGATCTGGCATTTTACAAGCCCTTCTACCTCATTAAAATTTAAATTTTTACAGTCTTCGCCAGCAATCACTTTTGGATGCCCGATCGGGAATTTTCCAAATTTACAAATATATGGATAAAGTGAGCACACATCGAGGTACCTGATTTTTTCATCATCTTTGATTTTATAGTACTCCGAGGTGTTTCCTGTCCTACCTCCGTAAAGAGCATCCCTTGGAATTAAAGGAGTATTTTTTAACAAAGGATGTTGGCTTAAATATTCGTATGGCGCTGTATTATTCGATAAAAACTTTTTAAAGACACATTCCCACATTATTATGACTTCGTAACCGGCATTTGTTAAGCGATCTATTTTACAAGTAGTAGCCTCGAATCTGGAATTCATGGTGTCGTAAGGATTATTTTTATTTATTGGTTCGTTTTTTTTATTTTTGTAGCATACAGGATGTCCGTGCCAAAAACAATGTTGAAATTCGAAAATTTCGTTGTTTTCCGGGCAGAAACCATCCACTTTGGCACCCGCTAAGACGCTTTCTTTCCCATTTAGTGCGTGTAAAATTTTTATACCCCTTTCACATTCTTCCCAAAGTAGCCACATCATTGCTATTTGTGAAACCTTTTCCGAAGCTCGATAACCTCCTTTAGGTATAATTGCTATAGTTTCTGGTTTTAAAAAATTCCTTCTAAAAATCTTGCTGCAGCAAGATGCTATTGTTGAACTTTCTAAGAAAGGGTGCACTGTGGTGGTTTCAATCAGTGGCGGTTCCTCCATAAGTGCACATGTGCACGTGCACCCCCCAAATTTAATGCCCGCTCGGAAAAAAAATTATTTATGTAATTATATCCTACAATTCTCTTAATCCTATTTATAAAAAAAAACGATTCATCAAAATTCATAAAATTGAAATTAATACATAAAAAACTAGGAATTTCTTATCGGCCGTCACCGCGACCGCCGCGCCGGTATAAATCATTGTATAAACAAAACTCCAAACCCCCTTTGCCAGCAGCCGATTCCGCCGATCGTAAAATGCTTCGTTCACTGCTCATGGAACTAATAGATCTGATTGGTCAATCATCCGCCGCCCGCACTCTTTGTTTCCCGCGGCGGTCTACCGATCTAAGCTGACCCGTGTGCACACGTAATGAGTGCACTTGTAGTTCGCGTTTGCAAATATAATAGCCGATGACGCGTGCGTGTTGAAAATTAGTATTCGAAAAATAGTTTTAAAACTCTGTTAAAATGACGGACAATTATAACGTGCAATATTTAAAGACAATTAAATTTTCTTCTCTTCCATTGGAAGAAAAAATTAAAATTAAAAGTGTTGGACGTCCCAAACCGAATGTGTTAATTATTAATACAACTAAATGCAAAAATCGAGAATATAAACGTACTTTTAAAATAGAAATGTATGAAAAAACTGACTGGTTGTGCGGGTGTGATGTGAGTAATAGTCTCTACTGTTTTCCATGCTTATTATTTTCAAGCGATCAGGCATCAGATCCATCAGAATGGACAAAATCCGGAGTAAAAGATTTAGTTCATTTATCCGAAAAAATTAAAAAACATCAGAATTCTAAATCACACTTATCTGCCAAATTAGGATTTAATTTATTGGGAAAACAAGATATTAGACAGCAATTAAATAGTGTCTATCGTTTAAGCATAGAAAAACATAATGTCCAAGTAAAAAATAATAGATATGTTTTATCAAAAATTATAAACTGTGTAAAATTTTGTGGTGCGTTTGAACTTGCCCTCCGCGGACATCGCGAAAAAGAAGATTCTGTAAACCCTGGTATATTTAGGGGACTCATTAATTTTTCTGCTGAACTGGATATAGCACTGAGGGATCATTTGCAGCAAGCCACCATATTTAAAGGAACATCAAAAGACATTCAGAACGATTTATTGGAATGTATGCTCTCTGTTTGTCAGGCACATATCAAAAAAGAAATTGCGGCATCAAAATTTGTATCTATTATGAGTGACGAAACCAGTGATATTTCAAATATTTTTCAAATGGTTATAGTTTTCCGTTATACATTACCGAATGGCAGCCCCGTTGAGAGATTTTGGACATTTGTAAAACCAAATGAACATGATGCTGTTGCCTTAGCTGGCTGCATAGAAGAAGCGTTAAATTATGTTTTAAAAAATCCGGATCAATTAATTTCCCAAAGTTATGATGGAGCAAGCGTCATGAGTGGCGCTCAAGGTGGTGTTCAAAAACTTATTAAAAATAAATTTAAATACGCTCATTACATCCACTGCTATGCACACCAGTTAAATTTAATAATGTCTCAGGCAACAAGCATAAATACAAATGCACGCATTTTTTTTGCCGAACTTAGTGACATTACTAATTTTTTTTCAAATTCACCACAAAGAGTTGCGATACTGGATGAAGTGGTTGGAAATAGAGTTCCAAGTGCATCTGCTACCAGGTGGAACTTCAAAATTAGAACTGTGAATACCGTATATGAAAACCGGAAGGCACTTATAGAGTGTATGGAAAAAATACAATCCACATCCAGACAATCCGATACAATCACGAAGGCAGGCGCACTTTTAAGATTATTGTATGATCCTAAGTTTATTTTTTGGTTATCCGTTTTTCATCGAATAATGCCTCACGTCAATATTTTATATTCACAACTGCAAAAAAGATCAACTGATTCGGTAACCGTAAAAAGATGTATTAATGAATTTGAAAAAAATATACAGAAAGAACGGGAGACAATTCAATTGACAATTGAATTAGCAAACATGGATGAAAGTCAAACTAGAAAAAGAAGAAAGACAGAAGAGAGGCATTCTTATGTTTCTACGATTGTGCAAGCCAAGGAAGTATGTGATACTATACTTGCAGAAATCAAAAGAAGATATTCATTCACTGGCCATTTGGAAGTAGCGCACTTATTTTCAGTTGAAAATTTCGAGATATTTTCAACTAATTTTCCCACCAAACACTTAAATTCAGCAATTATGATTTTTTCTTTTCTGAACAAAGATAAATTGAAGACGGAACTGGAAATAATCTACAAAAGATCAGATTTTAGAGAAGTTTCAGGAGCAGTCCACCTACTTAAATTTTTAGTTGAAAATAATTTGCAAACAGATTTCTCAGAGACTTTTTCAGTACTACAAGCAATTGTTACGATGCCAATGACAACTGCAGAAGCGGAACGTTGTTTCTCCACATTAAAAAGAATTAAAACTTTTCTTAGAAGTACAATGGGTAAAAATAGGTTGACTGCCCTCGCAATGTTATTCATTGAGAAACAAATGATTCAAGAAATTCCAAATTTTAATGAATTAGTGATTGAAGAATTTATCTCGAAGAAGGACAGACGTATTGATTTTCAATTTAAAACGTGTTTGTGAAATACAAAATCTTTGATAAAAACTATTACTTATGTACATAAAAACATTTTTTTTTGCGAGGCCAAAGTTAGTACTCATCGGTGACAGCAGGGTAAGTTATTTATTATTATTTTTTTAATTGAGATATAGTTTTCTATTATTGATTGGCCTTTGAATAACGCAAAAAAATTTTTCGGCGTCGTCGCGTGGCCGCCAATTTTTTGATTTTACGTTGTGCACCCCCTAAATATGGAACCACGCGCCGCCGCTGCCTCTCCATGTAAAGGATAAAGAAGACTGGAGACGCTACAATAACAGCGTTGACGGCATCATCCTGGACGATCTAGACTTCCCCAATTGGAGTCCCCTCACCTTACTCAAACTACTCGATATGGAGACGCCCATCACCCAGAACATCAAATACGGGGCAACCAGAATTCAAGCAGGTACACCCAGGATAATTTGTGTAAACCACGTGGATCTGTTCTGGCCCAAAGGGATACACACGGAAACAATTAAAGCCTGCGAAAGACGAATAACAATTGTACACATAGAAGCACCACTCTTTAACTACCGCGCCACAACACCTGACAACCCGATACCTCAACACCTACCACCAACACCAGACAAACGAACAGCAAAAAAACAATCAAAACCGTGCAACCTGTGCAACAACCCAACAACCTAAGAATTCTGTTGGAAATGCAAATACGACCTAACACTGGAGCTACAACAACTCGACATTGAAGAAAACGAAAACGGACCCACCACGAGCGCATCCACCAAAAACCTGGAACACGAAGCCTCCGACTGTGGTTATTGTCAAATGAAAATGGAAAATGTATATTTTTACCATGTTCATACTTTAAATCATAGATGGGCATTACAAAATCAACGTTTCACATAATTTTTTAAAAGTATTTATACAATTCAAGTTCATAACATTTTTTTACCATCGACATAATTTATAACGCCTATGTTTAAATAATTTATATACCTATCTAACTATTTCAAATAGATAATTTCCAATTCATTTCTCGGAATATTTTGATTTTTTTTAATTTATTATAATAATAAAAAAATTGGAATATCTGTTCAGATAAAAAGTACTTCACATCATTTCTTAAAATAAAATCTCAAAATTCCCCAAAGTTAATATACTTAAAACGAAAAACACTTTTATACTTCATTCCTTTCTACAAAATTTATAAACACATGATTTTTCTAAATATATTAATTATTGTCCCACATAAAATTTTTCTACAAAAAAAAATTAAACAAAATAAAAATTTTATATATAAACGCACACCTTTATAAAAGTTCAAAACGATATCAAATTCTCACCCCATCTCCAACCGGTCTCTAATTGAATTTTAATGACCTTTTCCATATAAAGGAAACTACCCTTCCAACTTTTATTTACCACCGGTGACAATAAACGCGAAACATAATTGGACAGCCATCTCCGGCGCCATAAAGAACGCGAAGATAAAATACAACAAGGCCAGGTCCGTGAAGGACGGCATCAAGGTGTTCCCAGAGACCACCGAAGACTACAGGAACTTAATCAAGTTCTTAAACGCCCACAATGCGGAGTACTACACGTACGCATTAAAGGTTGAGAAAAAAACCAAGATGGTCATAAAGGGCCTCTTTAAAGAACTACCCCTCACAGAGATCGAGGAAGACCTGAAGGCACAAGGTATAGAAGATGCAAAAGTAGTTCAGCTACTGAAGAAAAAGAGGGGAGACAAAGGAGAGAAACTGGTCTCCGAGTTCTTCATTGTGACGACTTGCAATGAAAACATAAAAAAGATTACAAACATTTGCTCCGGAAAGGTCACGCTCGAGGAGCCAAATAAAATCAGTGAGGTACCGCAATGCCATACGTGCCAAAAGTTTGGCCACGGCCAAAGTAGATGCACCTTCCAACACAGGTGCGTCAAGTGCGGCAAGGACCACCCCACCCGGGAATGCACCATTCCGTCGGAGCCCAAAACGGGGAACGTGAAGTGCGCAAACTGCGGCGGCCCCCATGTAGCAAGCTACAGGGGTTGCCCCAGCGTCCCCAAGACCGACGCACAAAAGAGGAGGGAAATTCAAAGAAAACAAGCTCCCCCCACGAGGCAAGAACCACCACAACCACCCAGACAGGCTCCTACTCAACAACCAAGGCAAGTCACGCCGCAAATTCAACAACAGGACATTACAACTATCCTGGCGTCGCTACAAGCCATTTTACTGAGATTAGCCCCCCAGTAAATGGCCATACAAATCAAGCCCACGTCCTTGAGAGCGACAACGTGGAACATACGGGGCATACGGGCCAACAAAGCCGATATCGAAGAATATCTGGCAGAATATGACGTAGACATACTAGGGCTACAAGAGACACTCATAAGAGGCGGGACGAACATCAGATTCCACAACTACGTCATATACAGAAAAGAAGCCCAAACGGAAACGCCCGAACAAATACAGGAATCGCGATACTAGTGAAGGAATCACTAGACCACGAATACTTAGGGATTCAAGACACCGGACTGGACGCCATCACCGTAAGAGTGAACATGAGGGACGGAACCACGCTCAAGATCACCACTGTATACAGGCAAAGTACTGTCAACATCACGGCAGAAGACATAGCTACCCTAATGATGGGAAGAGAATCCCAAATAATAATAGGAGATTTCAACAGTCACGTCAGAAGCTGGAACAGCAGGCAGTACTGTCCAAATGGAAGAACATTGGAAGCCGAGGTAGCAAGAAATGGGGGAACGGCCATCGGACCGGACGAGCCGACCCATTATCCCGACAATATAAACAATCGCCTTGATGTGATTGACATAGCCATAATCAAGAACCTGCGAATGCCCTACGCCATAGCAACGATGAACGAAGGACAGTCAGATCACATGCCAGTGATGCTGACACTAGGGAACGGCGAAGAAATAACGGAAAGCAAGTACAAGGTAAGAAGGACGGACTGGAAAGCGTTCAAGGAGAAATGCGCACAAAGGATTAGCCTGGCAAGAAGACTCGTACCGAGACAAGACCTGGACGAAAAGATCGCCACCCTGGAAGGCACGATCCTGCAGGCCTATGAGGACTCAACGACTACTGAAATACGCAAAAAAGACAAAAGAATAGGCGAACCACTCCCTCCACATATCGACAGGAAAATCAGAGATCGGAGAAGACTCAGGAGAATCTATTGGAGAAATAGAACTGAGCAAAACAGAATAGCCCTGAACCGAGCATATAAACAACTGAAGGAGATGCTACGCCAGCACAGAAACAGACAATGGAAAAAAAAACCGAAGAACTCACAACCGGAGACAACACTATGTGGAGAATGCAAAAGGTATTGCGGAATCCCAGGACCACGATTCCACCAATACATGGGGAAAATGGTCTAGCATACACCAGCTTAGAAAAAGCGGAAGCATTCGCGGACTGCCTGGAGCGCGAATGCAGGACAAACACCGAAGAAAACGAAGAAACGGAAGAAATAGAACGCAAAATGGCCAGACCAGCAAGGGAGGTTAGAGAACAGGATGACAGTGAGGAAGTCGCTGATCCAATAACCCCTAAAGAAATAGTTGCGCATATAAAGAACTCCAGAACGAGAAAAGCTCCAGGACCGGACCAAGTGACCAACATAATGTTAAAGAACTTACCAAGAAAAGGTTTCGTGGCAGTCACCAATATAGGCAACGCAATCCTCAGGCTGAGGTACTTCCCCGACGCCTGGAAGGAAGCCTCGGTGACTATGATTCCCAAACCAAGAAAAAACAGAACTTTTCCACAAAATTACAGGCCTATCAGTCTAGTAAGCAGCATGAGCAAGATCATCGAAAGAGCTATCCTCACAAGAATTAAGACCTTCACGGAGGCAATGCAGGTATTACCTGAAGAACAGTTCGGGTTCAGGGCCGGACACTTCACCGAAATGCAACTTCTAAGACTCGTCGAACAAGCCGCAGAAGGCATCGAAAGACAACAAGCAACAGGATTGGTATTACTAGACATAGAGAGAGCCTTCGACCGAGTCTGGAAACAAGGACTCGTGGGAAAGATGAAGACCATAGGATACCCCAACTGGATCTGCAAACTGACGGATTCCTATTTGAGGAATAGGAGGATACAGGTGAAAGTAGGGCAAGAAAAATCGCAACCGAGGATCTTGGAAGCAGGAGTCCCACATCGCTCCCCATCTCTACACGATATTTACCCACGACGTACCGAAACTCCAAAGAACCGAACTTGGACCGTACGCAGATGATACAGCCTTATCATTCAGGACACCAAACGTAGATTAAGTAACGAGAAAAATGCAAAGAGCACTCGACGATTTGGAAAAATGTTGCACCAAATGAAAAATAAAAATAAACGCCAACAAAACGGAGGCAGTGCTGATCACGAAGAAAAGAACAAGACCCCGCGAAACACTCAACCTCAACGGAGAGGACGTCGAGTGGAAGGACTCCGTAAAATATCTCGGGGTGAAGATCGACAAAAAACTAATGTTTAAACAGCACATAGAAGACAATATAGCCAAAACCAGGGCAGTAGCGACTCAACTATATCCTATCTTAGGGAGACACAGCGAGATGAACCCAAACAACAAGGTCACGCTGATAAAGGCGGTTATAAGACCGACACTGACCTATGCATCTACTGCATGGGACTTTGCGGCAAAAACCTACATGGAAAGGCTCAGAGCTTGCGAGAGCAAAATCATCAGGCGGGTAGTAGGAGCTCCATACTACGTAAGAAACGAAAATATCAGAAGAGATCTGAAACTCAACACTCTGTTGGAGTTAGTCGTGGATGTTCAAACACACCGCCGCTTCGTGGGTGGCTCTCGATATACCTACCCCGAGACCATAAACACTGCAAATTCTGTTTTCTCACACAAAGTCGTAAAAAGACAGCGGCATCGAAATGAGGGTTGAGGGTTGGGTGATGGTTAGTTTTGCCGCCGAACCTTTTAGCCTCATTTAGTCGTGGATGTTCAAATGCGCTTGTAGTCCTATATTAAAGTGGAAAGTGTGTGGTAGATCCAAATATCGTTTTATTTTCGAAACGGTCAGTTTTGTGCTGCTTGTGATTTTTGGTTACGGTTATAGAGAGACACAGTTTTGTTTGTCAGTGCCTTTACTTTTTTTTCGAGAGATTTTTTCCATAGACAAAGAACGGGTAAGTGACTAATTAGATAATTATTTGTAAATCTGCGAGTGAATTATCCTAAAGCCTTTAATTAACTAATCAGCCGCTGTTTATTGACGGATAAGTTTGGCAAAATTTAAAATAAAAATAAAAAGGGGATGCCTCTTCGAAAGAGCAATAAAGCAAAGGCCTTTTTTACCGATAATTTTTGAAATGCCGGGGTTAGTTTTTCTTTTTTTCTTCGCGTGTAGCCTAGAGAAGACATTTACCTGATTCAGTTTTTTATCTGCATTATACAGGTGCGTCGCTATTGAAGTAATACGCTGCCAGCGCTGCATGCTCAGGGCCGACACTGTCTGCTTGCGATGGCGTCGAGGCGCATACGTTCTGCGCCTCGTGTGCCGAAGTGATTGGCTGGTTGCAAAATGAACCCCCGCTACTTTGCCCCTTTTGCGGGATGATTGTTTTTCGCTCCAGGGTGCAGGAGCGAATGGCTTTTTTGGGAGAAAGGTAAATGTTTTTGTTTAAAAAAAAAAGGAAGCAAAATAAATAAATTAAAATAACTCGCTATATTCTTGTTGATCATAGAAGACGCCAAGAAATGGAGAGGATGCCGCCTGGCCCTCCACCCCTAATCCCAATTCAGGACATCCCGAAGTAACTAATTTCACCCTTTTTTTTTTTAAATAAAAATACTAACACTTTTTTTCAACCAAAAAATAGCTTCCAAGACGTAATCTCCATCGGATCCAGCGAGGATACAGCGGAATTCCCACACCATGGCGGGGAAGTTAGACCGGGTACACCAAGCTCGGGGAGTAGCACCGTAAGCTACATTTTCGAGTTGCCGCCTCCCTTGGATCCTGAGGAGTCGCTCGATTCGGGTTATGGACACGAACATATTTAAAAAAAAAAAGTACGAGCGGGTATTTCCACGATAACGCTGACACCGTTAAATTTCTAATTTTCTTTTTGCAGATTCCGGAATATAAATATTCACTCCTTACCTCTCGTGTTTTATTTCCCCTGTCCTTTGTGCGCAATAAGAGTACAGTTTGTACCCGCGAGGGTACACATTCGCAGAACTATATGTTTTTAAAATAAATGTTTTGGTCAATATTCACTAGGTGGGGTTATTCGAACCGCTAGAGGGTGCAGATGGTCACGCGAACAATATGATCAAGTCTCATTGACGCCATTGCTTTTCTTAGGGGTGGGAAAATATCTGGGCTCTGATTGGCTTCGCCGCCATCGCAAACTAGAGGTGGGGAGATTGGTGAAACCCCATTGGTGCTTGCTTATCCAATGGGGGCCAGTTTCAATGGATTATGGGTAAAGGCGGAGGAGCTAGAGAGTCGTGGGTAAGGAGGACACCCCACAAAAAAGGGAGAGGAGTGGGGGGTGGCTATAGTGTACTTAATCACTACTAGCTGCCTCAAGTCCGTCATGGGAACGGAGATCTATGTCGCTCAGAGACGTATATTTATAATTATAGCGAACAGTTGCCTCAAATCCGTCACGAGAGTGGAGACTCCCTCGTTCAAAGACGTAGAAAATTTATAATTATAGCAAACAGCTGCCTCAAGTCCCTCACGAGAGTGGAGACTCTCTCGTTCACAGACGTAGAATATTTATAGTTATAGGGAACAGCTGCCTCAAGTCCGTCATGACAATGGAGACATATCTCGTTCAGAGATGTAGAGTATTTATAATTATAGCGAACAGCTGCCTCAAGTCCGTCATAGGAACGGAGACCTATGTCGCTCAGAGACGTATATTTATAATTATAGCGAACAGCTGCCTCAAATCCGTCACGAGAGTGGAGACTATCTCGTTCAGTAGCGTAGAATATTTATAATTATGGCGAACAGCTGCCTCAAGTCCGTCATGACACTGGAGACATATCTGGTTCAGAGACGCAGAATATTTATAATTATAGGGAACAGCCGCCTCAAGTCTGTCATGACAATGGAGACATATCTCGTTCAGAGACGTAGAAAATTTATAATTACAGAGAACAGCCGACAAAAGATCGTCCCGAGAGTGGAAACTATTTCGTTCAGAGGCGTAGAATATTTATAATTATAGCGAACAGCTGCCTCAAGTCCCTCACGAGAGTGGAAACTATGTCGTTCAAAGACGTATAATATTTATAATTATAGGGAACAGCTGCCTAAAGTCCGTCATGACAATGGAGACATATCTCGTTCAGAGATGTAGATTATTTATAATTATAGCGAACAGCTGCCTCAAGTCCGTCATAGGAACGGAGACCTATGTCGCTCAGAGACGTATATTTATAATTATAGCAAACAGCTGCCTCAAGTCCCTCACGAGAGTGGAGACTCTCTCGTTCACAGACGTAGAATATTTATAGTTATAGGGAACAGCTGCCTCAAGTCCGTCATGACAATGGAGACATATCTCGTTCAGAGATGTAGAGTATTTATAATTATAGCGAACAGCTGCCTCAAGTCCGTCATAGGAACGGAGACCTATGTCGCTCAGAGACGTATATTTATAATTATAGCGAACAGCTGCCTCAAATCCGTCACGAGAGTGGAGACTATCTCGTTCAGTAGCGTAGAATATTTATAATTATAGTGAACAGCTGTCCCAAATCCGTCCCAAGAGTGGAGACTACCTCGTTCAGAGACGTAGAATATTTATAATTATGGCGAACAGCTGCCTCAAGTCCGTCATGACACTGGAGACATATCTGGTTCAGAGACGCAGAATATTTATAATTATAGGGAACAGCCGCCTCAAGTCTGTCATGACAATGGAGACATATCTCGTTCAGAGACGTAGAAAATTTATAATTACAGCGAACAGCCGACAAAAGATCGTCCCGAGAGTGGAAACTATTTCGTTCAGAGGCGTAGAATATTTATAATTATAGCGAACAGCTGCCTCAAGTCCCTCACGAGAGTGGAAACTATGTCGTTCAAATACGTATAATATTTATAATTATAGGGAACAGCTGCCTAAAGTCCGTCATGACAATGGAGACATATCTCGTTCAGAGATGTAGATTATTTATAATTATAGCGAACAGCTGCCTCAAGTCCGTCATAGGAACGGAGACCTATGTCGCTCAGAGACGTATATTTATAATTATAGCGAACAGCTGCCTCAAATCCGTCACGAGAGTGGAGACTATCTCGTTCAGAGGTGTAGAATATTTATAATTATAGCGAACAGCTGCCTCAAGTCCCTCACGAGAGTGGAGCCTGCCTATCTCGTTCAGTGGCGTAGAATATTTATAATTATAGTGAACAGCTGTCTCAAATCCGTCCCAAGAGTAGATACTATTTCGTTCAGAGGCGTCGAATATTTATAATTATAGCGAACAGCTGCCTCAAGTCCCTCACGAGACTGGAGACTATCTCGTTCAGTGGGGAAGAATATTTATAATTACAGCGAATAGCTGCCTCAAATCCGTCCCGAGAGTGGAGACTATCTCGTTCAGAGGCGTAGAGTATTTATAATGATAGCGAACAGCTTCCTCAAATCCCTCACGAGAGTGAAGACTATTTCGGTCAGAGACGTAGAATATTTATAATTATAGCGAACAGCTGCCTCAAGCCCTTCACGCGAGTGGAGACTCACGAGAGTAGAGACTACCTCGTTCAGAGACGTAGAATATTTATAAATATAGCGAACAGCTGCCTCAAGTCCCTCACGAGAATGGAGACTATTTCGTTCAGAGACGTAGAATATTTATAATTATAGCGAACAGCTGCCTCAAATCAATCCCGAGAGTGGAGACTCTCGATCAGAGACGTAGAAAATTTATAATTATAGCAAACAGCTGAGTCAAGTCCCTCACGAGAGTGGAGACAACCTCGTTCAGAGACGTAGAATATTTATAATTATAGCGAACAGCCGCCTCAAGATTCTCCCGAGAGTGGATACTATTTCGTTCAGAGGCGTAGAATATTTATAATTATAGCGAACAGCTGCCTCAAATCAGTCCCGAGAGTGGAGACTCTCTCGTACACAGACGCAGAAAATTTATAATTATAGCAAACAGCTGCCTCAAGTCCCTCACGAGAGTGGAGACTATCTCGCTCACAGACGTAGAATATTTATAATTATAGCGAACAGTTGCCTCAAATCCGTCACGAGAGTGGAGACTATGTCGCTCAGAGACGTAGAATATTTATAATTATAGCAAACAGCCGCCTCAAATCAGTCCCGAGAGTGGAGACTCTAGTTCAGAGATGTAGTAAATTTATAATTATAACGAACAGCTGCCTCAAATCAGTCCCGAAAGTGGAGACTCTCTCGTTCAGAGACGTAGAAAATTTATAATTATAGCAAACAGCTGCCTCAAGTCCCTCACGAGAGTGGAGACAATCTCGTTCAGAGACGTAGAAAATTTATACTTATAGCAAACAGCCGCCTCAAATCAGTCCCGAGAGTGGAGACTCTCTCGTTCAGAGAAGCAGAAAATTTATAATTATAGCAAACAGCTGCCTCAAGTCCCTCACGAGAGTGGAGACTCTCTCGTTCACAGACGTAGAATATTTATAATTATAGGGAACAGCTGCCTCAAGTCCGTCATGACAATGGAGACATATCTCGTTCAGAGATGTAGAGTATTTATAATTATAGCGAACAGCTGTCTCAAATCCGTCCCAAGAGTGGAGACTACCTCGTTCAGAGACGTAGAATATTTATAATTATAGGGAACAGCCGCCTCAAGTCTGTCATGACAATGGAGACATATCTCGTTCAGAGACGTAGAAAATTTATAATTACAGAGAACAGCCGACAAAAGATCGTCCCGAGAGTGGAAACTATTTCGTTCAGAGGCGTAGAATATTTATAATTATAGCGAACAGCTGCCTCAAGTCCCTCACGAGAGTGGAAACTATGTCGTTCAAAGACGTATAATATTTATAATTATAGGGAACAGCTGCCTAAAGTCCGTCATGACAATGGAGACATATCTCGTTCAGAGATGTAGAGTATTTATAATTATAGCGAACAGCTGCCTCAAGTCCGTTATGGGAACGGAGACCTATGTCACTCAGAGACGTATATTTATAATT
Organism: Cylas formicarius; assembly: GCF_029955315.1. Lineage (NCBI taxonomy): Eukaryota > Metazoa > Arthropoda > Insecta > Coleoptera > Brentidae > Cylas > Cylas formicarius. Next base: position 5,555,038 of record NW_026844319.1, read on the forward strand.
ATAGCGAACAGCTGCCTCAAATCCGTCACGAGAGTGGAGACTATCTCGTTCAGAGGTGTAGAATATTTATAATTATAGCGAACAGCTGCCTCAAGTCCCTCACGAGAGTGGAGCCTATCTTGTTCAGTGGCGTAGAATATTTATAATTATAGTGAACAGCTGTCTCAAATCCGTCCCAAGAGTGGAGACTACCTCGTTCAGAGACGTAGAATATTTATAATTATAGCGAACAGCTGCTTCAAGTCCCTCACGAGAGTGAAGACTATCTCGTTCAGAGACGTAGAATATTTATAATGATAGCGAACAGCTTCCTCAAATCCCTCACGAGAGTGAAGACTATCTCGTTCAGAGACGTAGAATAATTATAATTATAGCGAACAGCTGCCTCAAGTTCTTCACGAGAGTGGAGACGGTCTCGTTCAGAGACGTAGAACATTTATAATTATAGTGAACAGCTGCCTCAAGTCCCTCACGAGAATGGAGCCTCATCTCGTTCAGAGACGTAGAATATTTATAATTACAGCGAGTCGTAGAAAATGTATAATAATAGCGAACATCTGCCTCAAGTCCTTCACGAGAGTGGAGACAATCTCGTTCAGAAACGTAGAAAATTTATACTTATAGCAAACAGCCGCCTCAAATCAGTCCCGAGAGTGGAGACTCTCTCGTTCAGAGACGTAGAAAATTTATAATTATAGCAAACAGCTGCCTCAAGTCCCTCACGAGAATGGAGACTATCTCGTTCAAAGACGTATAATATTTATAATTATAGGGAACAGCTGCCTAAAGTCCGTCATGACAATGGAGACATATCTCGTTCAGAGACGTAGAGTATTTATAATTATAACGAACAGCCGCGTCAAGTTCTTCACGAAAGTGGAGTATCTAGTTCAGAGACGCAGAATATTCATAATTACAGCGAACAGCTGCCTCAAGTCCTTCACGAGAGTGGAGACGGTCTCGTTCAGAGACGTAGAACATTTATAATTATAGTGAACAGCTGCCTCAAGTCCCTCACGAAAATGGAGCCTCATCTCGTTCAGAGACGTAGAATATTTATAATTACAGCGAGTCGTAGAAAATGTATAATAATAGCGAACAGCTGCCTCAAGTCCTTCACGAGAGTGGAGACTATCTCGTTCAGAGGCGTAGAATATTTACAAATATAGCGAACAACTGCCTCAAGTCCCTCACGAGAGTGGAGACGGTCTCGTTCAGAGACGTAGAACATTTATAATTATGGCGAACAGCTGCATCAAGTCCCTCACGAGAGTGGAGACTATCTCGTTCAGAGACGTAGAATATTTATAATGATAGCGAACAGCTGCCTCAAGTCCGTCATGAGAACGGAGACCCATGTCGCTCAGAGACGTATATTTATAAGTATAGCGAACTGCGGCCTCAAGTCCCTTCATAACAATGGAGACGTATCTCGTTCACAGATGTAGAATATTTATAATTATAGCGAACAGACAACTCAAGTCCGTCACGAAAGTGGAGACTATCTAGTTCAGAGACGCAGAATAATTATAATTATAGCGAACGGCTGCCTCAAGTTCGTCACGAGAGTGCAGGCTATCTCTTTCAGAGACGTAGAATATTTATAATTATAGGGAACAGGTGCCTCAAGTCCGTTATGACAATGGAGACATATCTCGTTCAGAGACGTAGGGTATTTATAATTATAGCGAACAGCCGCATCAAGTTCTTCACGAAAGTGGAGAGTATCTAGTTCAGAGACGCAGAATATTTATAATTACAGCGAACAGCTGCCTCAAGTCACTCAAGAGACTGGAGACTATCTGGTTCAGTTGGGTAGAATATTTATAATTATAGCGAACAGCTGCCTCAAATCCGTCCCAAGAGTGGAGACTATCTCGTCCAGAGGCATAGAGTATTTATAATGATAGCGAACAGCTTCCTCAAATCCCTCACGAGAGTGGAGACGTATTTCGTTCAGAGACAAAGAGTATTTATAATTATAGAAAACGGCTGCCTCAAGTTAGTCACGAGAGTGGAGCTTATCTCGTTCAGAGATGTAGAATATTTGTAATTATAGCGAACAGCCGCCTCAAGTTTTTTTTCTCTCCGACGAATCGTTAAATTCTTTTAAAAAATTCTTTGACCTAGTACTAGTACGGAGGAAAACTTAAAGCCAGTACTTCCTATCTTTCGGATGTTATAGCCTCCAAAAGCCCCCGCGGGTCCGTTACGGAGAAACAGACAACAGAGGACAGAAAAAAAGGTATTCTTTATCGACGCTAAATCCTTTGGTACCAACGGCCACCAAGTACGACGAAATGTTACCAAGATCTCGAGTTTAGCGAGGAGCGCAATTACTTTCGTGAAACACGATTTCATCGGTTTCTCGAATGTAACAAGTGTGGTCGACATATCGTAGCTCTATAGAAGTGTATCATCAACTTATGGACTGTGAAACTTCCTAGCGCCCGGCAGGTAGGCCACTTTCGTGACACTATGGTTAACCCCAAAAAGTCACAGCATGCAGAATCACGTCCTCGTTTATAGAAATGTTTAATTGGTCCCTATATATTTATTTATTACGTATTTATTTAATGAATATATTGTTGTAAACTATGCGTTTTTGTTTTACTTACGACTTATTTTTGTTATGAATTGTTCGGATAATTCACACAAAATTATCCGAGAACCTTAGTACCGCCAATAGCAGACGAATTATTGTTATAAACACTGCAACCGCTGGCATAAAACTATCCAGAAATATCTTCATCATCGGCAAAACTCTCGTAAAAATATTGTTTTCAACGCCATATACTCAATAATCCCAAAATATCCCTACAGAAGAGAAATTGGTGGCGCATCCAACTGCGACTTCAAAGAAACCGAAATCGCCACCACCATCAGCACAAAAGGCAGAATCAACCCTTAGAAATTTGACAAGACATCTTGACTCGACTCTAAAAGTTAATCTCCAAAAATTTGCATTTTCATTAACAGTATTCAATAAAATATCAAAATATCAAATAAAACATTCTTCAAGACTCTTTAAAAGTGTTTAGAAAAAGAACATCTCATTTATTTATTCCTTATCATATGTAGATGAAGGCTTAAAAAGTGTCCCTTCGTAACCGAAAGAGCATTAACTGGCAGAAGCTAATAGAATTGATCGCTTCTTCATTGAATGAAAGGATGCAACCAAAAAGTAGAATCAAAATGTACCAAAAAACCTTTAACTCTTGTGCGAGGCGGGCGCATAACTAAAAATGAGAAAAAAAGATATATAATATTCCATTACAATGAGATTCCGACCATAACGGGACATTAACTTCAATGGCTGCCAAAATGATGAATGCCCGCGATTTATCACATAAGCATCCGTACCGCAGTCGGCCCGACGTCATCATTATTAATACTGAAATTAATAAGCCTGTCAGGTTACTCTGGAAAACAAAAATTAATTCAAATTTGAATAATGAGGAGACAAGTCGAAAGAATTCGGAAGTTTGGAAGACATATCAGGTCTTTAAGTTTAACTAAAAGCCAACCGTGATACAAATTAAGAGAATTCACAAAAACCGTAGTTGGATGTTATCAAGAGTTTCGCGTTTGTGGAAAAACACTTGAGCACAGATATCCCGTCCCAGGGATGCACAGATCAAGCACTGACCAATCCAGGTTGGAGATGTTAATTGAATTAACGCAAGGAGTCTTCATATAATCGGCATTGCCATTTCTCACTTATACGTTGGTGGTAAGCTGGTATTGAATTTTATCCGTTAGTTTGTTGATGTCCGATTGGAATCTCGGAGACGGTTCGCCAAAATCCAACTTGGCATTTTGAAAGATTGTCTATAAAATTAATTTCATGACTGCAAAAGAATTGCTTGTAAACACTTAGTACCAGGCTATCGAGGTTGCTAAAAGTAGTAAAATCTCTACTTTTATTCTTTTTACTCTTTACTCTTCAATTATTTTTATGTGGGAACGAACAATATTATTAGTAATTGGATTCTAGAAATACATCAGCCACTTGAATTATTGAATAATTTACATCATTGTTACTCAATATTGCTCTTCATAGCCTATAGAAAGACACATTCCTCAAATTTGCTATTTTCGGAAATATAAAGTAATTAAGATGTGCCCGTCAATACTTTTTACCTTTAACATATTGTCTTTTCTTACTGCTCGAACAGATTACATAATCGTCGCCATTTCGCTTCTTCTATTAAAATTTTCCAGGTTGCTACTTTAATTGTTCTATTAAACAATCCAATGCACTTTTTGTTTGCTGTTGTTATTACAGGTGGATTCACCACGTTGGGTTGCGAAAGTAACTTCCATATTTGTCAAGACCAATTTCTTGAGTTATTCTTCTTAACCGATATGTTCCAGTTTTTAGGCGCCGGAAACTCGCCTTCACCCTCTTCCGTTAGCTACGCAGCGTACACACCAATGGTACGAAACGCATTGGCCAGGGATCACGACGTGGACGTGGAAGTAGGATTTGTTGGTATACGCTTTAATAAGCAGTGGACGTTTCTCCGAGTTTTAATATAGTTCAGGCATCGGCAACCCAAACTACCTCCGAGGTCCAAAAACCAACCATTTGATCCCCATATAAATGCAGTCAGTTCCACAATAATGCAAGAAGTTAGTGTTCGATAAAATTGTAGAACTTTTTTTTGTTTTGACTTACATTACATTTACATTACATTACATTTCGTTAAGTGTTTTTTTGGCCAGTATAAGAATGCATAAAAAAGTTACTACTTACCATAATATTAAAACACCTAGTGGAACACATTTTGTGCATTCATTGCCTTTAAATGCATTTGTTAGTGAATAGGAGGGAAATGAACGTCGAACACCTAAAGAAGAAAAATGTGGGTCCATACCACTATTTTTAAGTACTGAAATTTATCCAAATTATCATGTCAAAGATGAACATGACAACGATTCTTCATATTGATCGGTGTGCTATCAAGAGTGACCGAAAATTTCTTGCAAACAAGCAGAACTAAGAGTAGGGAGTCATACTTTTCTTAAAGCACACTGTTGGTCAAAAGTTATTTCGCTCTTGAAAACAAACCAATGCAAAAATACAAACCAAAAAACAACGCTGGCTTTAAACAAAATTCTGGATATGCAAGTTGAGACCAGTTATTCCATCCACAGTTTGTGTTGAAAAATTGGACCACATATCCACAAATTAAACCATTTCTATTTGAGCCAAATATTAACTAGTGGCATTATTTGATCCTGAGTAATACTAGTAAACTAATTACAGGGCACTTCCATTGGATTGCTGCAAATCTTATGTGTCATTGTACTTTAACGTAACTAATATCTCCAGAGAAAAAAAACCTAGTCTAAATAAATAATTTATTACTTACTCGCTAGAATTGTTCGCCATGCATTGTCCTCTCCTCGCGTAAAATGGGGAAGCAATAAAAAAGACGGATGAGAATCTATATAGGTTGTCCCCACGACCGATAAATAACTGGCGTGTTAGAAAAACGAAAAGTATTTATTTTCTGAAGATTTAATCACGGGAGATTATGCCCTCTATTTTTAAATTGATTTTTTCAATGATAATCCAACTCAGTAACACCAACTATTTAAGCGATAACCAAAATGTCGGATTTTGTAATTGTACCGGTAGCTCAGAAGCAAACCCTAATGGCTATGTAACATTTTTATTTTATAAAGATGAATTTACTGATCTGGTTGTTTCGTGCTTATGAGCATAAAACGGTTATTCGATAATTTGAGTTCATTACGTAATACAAGAAAAGCAGCGTTAAGCTCCTGCAAGGCAGATCTGGCAAAAATAGCAGCCCCACTAAGGGTAGTATAGAAGAGATAACGGCAACGGGTGATCCTTTACTGATCGTGAGCACAATACCAGGAGGTTTAGAATGGGCACGAATCAGTCAGAACCATTAACTATTGTTCCAAGTATACATGACTAAAAATGTAATGTAATGGCTTTGAGTCCGTTGTAGGAATTAAAATGGCCACGGGGCGAAGAATGAGAACAGAGCGAGGACGATATGACCAATGCATGCAATGCATGCTTTAGATTACCCTTACGCAGTCTTTACAGCTGGAGATCGCCATAGGACGACAAACAGGGCTGAGATTGAACACATGACGATCAGAATACACTTCAGAAATAATTATATAGACACAAACCGAAGACAGATTTAAACAAGACAGAAGAAAATGAACATCGCACTACTTAATGACAAAGAAATTAAAGCAAACATTTCGAACAAAATGAAAGGCAAGAAATTACACTGAAGGAAATGACACACAATCACTATTGGAAACTGTAAAGGAAACAATTGTCAAAACCGAGACACTGTAAGCCCCAGACTACAAGATAAATATTAATTCTCACAAATAAAACTGAAAATCACAGAAGCGAAGGAAGAGTCAACTATAAAATCCTACAGGTAGATTGACCATGATTTTATAAAAGGAAATCTATGGTTTATTTAAAACTAAACCTCCGCATCGACTGCTCCACAACGAAAATAAAATCTTAAAAATATCCAAAAAAATAACTACACGAGAGAAGATTATATGGTAAGACTTTTGCGAGATCGAGAAAGTCTTGTGAATGCGGCATATACTGAGTAAAGTTTAGACATTTTAAAATCAGTAACTTGCAAATTCCCACCACACTATCGATTATGAGAGAGCGGTCGAGAGAATTGATCTCTTAAAGCGAAAGATTTTTAAATGGTTTCGTGAAAGATGTTAAAATAAATAGGGAGGTCTTAAACAATCTACGGATACGGAAAACAAAGCCTCGCTTCAAGAGTTACAAAAGCCGGGAACGAATACGAACTGAACACAATGTTCTAAGAATAATGTTGCGGTTATTTCCAAAAAGGTATTTGGGCCAACGAACACAAGGGTAAATAACGAAGTGCTACAACAAGTAGCTAAATTTAGGTATCTTGGATTTCAGATGGCTGAAGTTTGAGAACAGGACGTAGGGGTTAAGGCCGGAATCGAACAAAATGAAGCAATTCTCTTGTAACTAAAATTTAACGCTAAATCCCGATATCATATGTTCCAGTGCCACATTTGTTCTATTTATACAATTTCAATATTAAATGCAAATTTTAAAGAAATGAATGGGAGTAATTGTCCGATCCCGGTGTGGTAGTGTGCGTGTGTGTGGTAGTGTGCGTGTGTGTGGTGTGGCGTGGTGAATATGTACCAGCTCAAATCACCATATTTAATCAGGCAGTTTATGCTGAATCCTTAATTACAGCGGAAAAAATTATATTCAAACAATTTAAGAGTGGTTACAGGAGGCAAAGGAACAAACCCTATTTCTATCATTTTTAAAAGCATATTGTCTCTTAAAATTAGAGATGTGATTCCCAAATGGAAGTCGTATACAATATTCACAGAACACAGAAGATTTGGAATGGATGGAAATGTCATGAAGGGCTTAGCTACAAAATGTCGAGCTAAACATTCTCAACTTCTTACCTCCATGATATTTAGAAAAAATATTACTATGACCTTGCAATTAACCTGCAAAAAACTCATTGCTCAGTTTTATCGGTCAGTTATTAATTATAATTTTTAAATTTGTTCAAATCATGGACATACTCACATATTGTTTTTATTTTATTGTTTTGTTTTGTTTTTATTGTTTTAATTTTAAAAAGGTCTTCAATAAATAAATATGATCAAGTTCTAACTTAATCATTTCCTTTATACCAGCTTCCTTTTAATCTATGTGTGTCTTAGCAGGGGCAATTAGGTACGATATTGGGGAAATGCATGTTTTTAAAATTTTGAAAAAAAAATTGAATGACTAAAATTATTCTTGAGGTTCTGAAATGGCACTAGACAGAATTTTCTAAAGGAAAAAATGCGAAGATATGATTTTTTATAAATAGTCAAACAAAAGAACAACCCATTGAAAACCGCCAATATATTTTTCTTAACCTAAAGTCGTAGTCGTTTAAGTAAATATTGGCTCAAAACAGACGAAACGTCATTATTGTTTTTGCCTATGGCCCATTCAGGCTTAACTTGGGTATTAGTAAAACATCGATACACCGAATTCTAAAAGACCACTACCTACGCCGTTATACTAAATTACTTAAAATTCTCTTTGAATAGAATACTATAATTGGCTAAATTGTAGGATAGATGAGGACCCCAAATTTTTTATTTCGAATATTATGAACAAATGAAGTAACTTTTTCGAGCAAAGAAATAGTCAATTTGCATAGCGTGTATATTGATGCCTTTCGATGCAATGCATAATATGCATTATCGCCAGTAAATTTCCATTGGATGCGTGAAAGCGAATTATCAAAAGAGGTCGGATGTGAACGTCGAGAGTGGTATTTTGGGTGATCGATTTAACTACTTGCCGATTTTATAAAAAAAAAACGTCCCTCTACGAGAGGAGATGCGTGACTGCAACACGATGGATGTGTAGTACACTTCTCTCAAGAAGGAATTTTTTCTACCAGACTTATCAAATTAGCAATTATGATTTAGTAAACCCGTTGGAAAGGAAGGGGTATTGGTATTGGTACTAAAGTGGGGCGCCCTGCGTCCCCCTCCCTCTCCTATAGAAGGTCAACAACTATTGTAGCCCAATACCGTCCGCTGCCTCATTGCCTCGGATACCGGTGTGACTCTCGCGACCCAGAGCAACGTGACATTCCTCTCCTCGGCCACTCTCTTCAGTACCCCTTTGCACTCCTTTATCAACAAGGAGCGCGTGCGCACTGACTTCAGCTCCATAAGTGCAGCCCTCCTATCCGAGCAGAAGAAGACCCTCCTGCTTCCGTGGTTGAGCCGAAGCAACTCTCTGGCCGCCATCAATTTCAAATCAAAATTTCCGCCTGAAACACAGTGCAGTACTGACCCAAACCCAAGCTCGATCCCGTTGTCTCGCAGTACCCTCCAGCTCCGGCTGATCTCCAATTCTGGACCCGTCCGTGTACCAGATAAGTCCATCCCAGAAGCCGACTCTGCCCTCTCTCCACTTTTCAATTGATGGGAACAGAAAGGTCCATTTGTCAAAGAAGGTCATCTCGGGGATCATGACCCCGCGATCCTTAGCCCCGCCCTCTAAAATGTAGTACGGGCCCCGATTGAAGGTTCCCTCCCTCCAGAGCCCGCAGCTCGCCAGCCTCACAGCCGTCCCGATCCGCCAAAGATAAACATAAAAAACATTAAATATTAACATTTTTTGCTATTGTTTTAATTTAAAAAGCCAAAAAAACTGTTGAAAATGTCAACCATTTTCTCTAACGCACAACCTACACCAATCAAATTATCTCCAAAAATACGATATACGATTTCGGTGCCTAGTAAACAGGCCACACTGAAACTAAAACGTAGCTTTATTAATTAAAAGAATTTTGTTCAGATTTGCAAAAAATGCTAAAAAATTTTATGTTCCTTATCACTTTAAATAATTGTTTTAATATCTAGGTTGACGTTTCGGTTTATCTTTTTGAATAACATATAGGACATATCACATCGGATGCCCTTTTCACCTTTCCGATATTTCATAGAATACCGGAGACATGAGAGTACCTCAAAATTGAAAAATTCCAAAATCACCGAAATATACACTGCTAAGAGCTTATGACTCTCAAGATAATTATACACAGAGATCGCCACCAGGTGGGTTTTAAAAAGAGATCAGTGTATCAAAGATGTTAGGCTTTCACGGCCACAAACTACACTGCTAAGTATTTCCGGGCTTTTGAGCCGTGGCCCCGAGATTACACTCGACGTTTCGTCTACAACTGCGGCAGACATTTTCAAGAGCGGCGATGCGGTAACGGTCGAAGTGATCTTCCGTACTGCTCTGCGATGACTGATTTGCGCGCTGGAGTGGGCGAGGCCTCGCTATTAGGCATAGGTCGTATTCGTCCGGGTAGACATGATGTTTTGTTTATGACCTGAATCCACGTTCTGCTAACGTTAAGGCCTTTTTCTTTTCTGTTGAAATTATTCTGATGTTTCTGAATTTCAATGGCTTCTCTGAAAAGTCGTCGATAAAAATGTGTTGTCCTGTCCAGTACCTGAGTGTCTTCAAACATGATGCGTATGCTCCGCCACTGCTGACTTGTCCGTATGTCCCAGGAGCATTGAATATATACAAGAATATGTTGTTTGGGTAAACACAACTTTTTAATGGAATATCCTGCATATTATTACATTTTTGGATTCTACCCAAGTTTCTAGGAAAATTTCATATATAATGCTCTATACCAATGTTTTCCTATTTTTATCTCAAATATGTCATTTGCAGGCCCTAGGACTAACAAGAATTTTTTTCTAAAAAGAAATCGTTATTTTTTAATTTGGGTTTAAGAGAACTTCTATAATCCTTTCATGACTAATAATACAGGATGTTCAAAAAATAACAATAAATACTAAATTAAGAAAACTTCCAAAAATCATTAAATGGAAACCCCCAAATTTCATAATTTTATCTTATTTACCATTAAAAATAAAAATAAGTTTGGATAAGGTTGTCTATGCTGAAAATGTTTAGCTTTCGAACGATTGTCAAATTAATATTCTTATATGACGATTTTACTGCGGGTTTCGTGCTGTGTTATACTTGACAACGAATAAAAAGTCAAGAAAGAAGAACATGATAAACAAAAAAGCCGAAAATGTCACAGGCTCTCGGTAAAATGTAAATTCGTCGTTTTTATTTTATTACTGTCAAAAATATGGCTCCATACACTGTTGAAGTGCGTTTCCAGTTATATGAGTGCTTTATTCCCAATAATGAAAGTCCAGCTTTGGATCTTCGGGAGTACCGGCAATTATATGCAGCAAGCAGATTACCCACTAAACAGATTTTTAGTAGAATAGTGCGTAACCTACGAAATACTTCAGCCATAAAAAAAACACCAGAACGAACCCGAGAACTCAGTCAAATTGGCATTCAACTCTATTCACTCAAAATTATTTTCCATTAGAATTCCTCCCTGTTCAGTTATTAACAGCTTAAGATAAGGATGCAAGAGCAACATTTTGCGCTCTAATGATGGACCGTTACTTTGAATGCATATTTGAAACAGCATTATGGACTGACGGAAGTTTTTTTAATACGACCGGCATTATTAATAGATCTACTAGTAACAAACACCGTGTTAAAATTATTCAGAAGCAGGGTTACAGAAGTTAGTGTGGTATAATATCTATTTTTTATGAAGGCCATCTTAATGGTGATCGGTATTTAAACCTATTAGCTACGCAGAATTATCCGCTTATTGACGCTCTACTGGAACAAGTTAAACATGATCAAATCTTTCAACAGGATAGTGCTCCTTATCATACGTCACGATCTGTTATTAACTGGCTGAACAACCCATTTACAACTTGGATAGGTCGACCCGGAACAATACCTTGGACAGCTGTTAGCTCTGATTTAGATTTCTTTCTATGGGGAAACCTAAAAAATAAATTTTATCAAAATCGGACTGAAATAGGGAGAACAAAGAGCAAATAATATAGGAAATACTTAATATCAACGGATCTAAAATGGTTAGTGATGCTATAAATAAAATGGAAATTATATATACGACGTGTTTGGGGTTTATGGAGGACATGTTGAAAATTTATTATAATACCTGTTGTTCCAATCCAAATCCAAGTCAATTCTTTAAGTATTATATCTGACATATTATAGTTTTTTTAACTAAAAATATGTCACATTTTATAAAATTTTGGTCAAAAAATTATTGATAATTTTGAAATAGCAACTATCACCAGCCTCATATATTTCTTTGGAATATTATTGATTTTAAACGCTGTGTTAGCCAACTAAGAATAGATATAACAAAGTTTGAAACCGCAGCAAAATCGTCATATAAGAATATTAATTTATCAATCTTTCGAAAACTAAACATGTTCAGCATATACAACCTTACCTTATACAAACTTACCTTTATTTTTAATGAGAAATAAGATAAAATTATAAAATTGCAGGGGTCGGTCCATTAAAAAAAAAAGATTTTGATAATTTTCTTAAATTATTAAATAATATTACTTTTTGAACACCCTGCATTATTAGTTAACAAAATATTATTATTTTAATAAATTAAATATTATTTTTAATGGTAAATAAGATAAAATTATGAAATTGGAGAGGTCGGTCCATTTAAAAAAAGATTTTTGACATTTTTGTTAAATTAGTATTTAATCTTACTTTTTGAACACCCTGCATTATTAGTTAACAACATATTATAAACATTGTGTTAAAGTATGTTCTTGCCAACAACGTATTAAACCCAAATTAAAAAATAAAGATTTCCTTTTAGGAAAAATTGTTATTAGTCCAAGGGCCTGCAAATGACATATTTAAAATAAAAACTTAAATATGTCAAAAACCATTAGACATAGATATAGAACATTTAATTGACGAACTCAACAATGGCTAGATTGGCGAGAAAATAGACTGTATAATTTATAAGAAAACTACGAATTGAGGCCTTATTACTTTAGTGTGTGTTTGATCGACCTGGGTGTCCCGGATTATGCGGGGAGCCGGCCGGCTGAGGCCATTTGAACACTCTAAATTGTCACTAACAGATAATTGTTAATTGTTAGTCTATCGGAACGACCGCAACAGGGAAGGGAGAAAATCACACCGAATTCTAAAAGACCACTACCTACGCCGTTATACTAAATTACTTAAAATTCTCTTTGAATAGAATACTATAATTGGCTAAATTGTAGGATAGATGAGGACCCCAAATTTTTTATTTCGAATATTATGAACAAATGAAGTAACTTTTTCGAGCAAAGAAATAGTCAATTTGCATAGCGTGTATATTGATGCCTTTCGATGCAATGCATAATATGCATTATCGCCAGTAAATTTCCATTGGATGCGTGAAAGCGAATTATCAAAAGAGGTCGGATGTGAACGTCGAGAGTGGTATTTTGGGTGATCGATTTAACTACTTGCCGATTTTATAAAAAAAAAACGTCCCTCTACGAGAGGAGATGCGTGACTGCAACACGATGGATGTGTAGTACACTTCTCTCAAGAAGGAATTTTTTCTACCAGACTTATCAAATTAGCAATTATGATTTAGTAAACCCGTTGGAAAGGAAGGGGTATTGGTATTGGTACTAAAGTGGGGCGCCCTGCGTCCCCCTCCCTCTCCTATAGAAGGTCAACAACTATTGTAGCCCAATACCGTCCGCTGCCTCATTGCCTCGGATACCGGTGTGACTCTCGCGACCCAGAGCAACGTGACATTCCTCTCCTCGGCCACTCTCTTCAGTACCCCTTTGCACTCCTTTATCAACAAGGAGCGCGTGCGCACTGACTTCAGCTCCATAAGTGCAGCCCTCCTATCCGAGCAGAAGAAGACCCTCCTGCTTCCGTGGTTGAGCCGAAGCAACTCTCTGGCCGCCATCAATTTCAAATCAAAATTTCCGCCTGAAACACAGTGCAGTACTGACCCAAACCCAAGCTCGATCCCGTTGTCTCGCAGTACCCTCCAGCTCCGGCTGATCTCCAATTCTGGACCCGTCCGTGTACCAGATAAGTCCATCCCAGAAGCCGACTCTGCCCTCTCTCCACTTTTCAATTGATGGGAACAGAAAGGTCCATTTGTCAAAGAAGGTCATCTCGGGGATCATGACCCCGCGATCCTTAGCCCCGCCCTCTAAAATGTAGTACGGGCCCCGATTGAAGGTTCCCTCCCTCCAGAGCCCGCAGCTCGCCAGCCTCACAGCCGTCCCGATCCGCCAAAGATAAACATAAAAAACATTAAATATTAACATTTTTTGCTATTGTTTTAATTTAAAAAGCCAAAAAAACTGTTGAAAATGTCAACCATTTTCTCTAACGCACAACCTACACCAATCAAATTATCTCCAAAAATACGATATACGATTTCGGTGCCTAGTAAACAGGCCACACTGAAACTAAAACGTAGCTTTATTAATTAAAAGAATTTTGTTCAGATTTGCAAAAAATGCTAAAAAATTTTATGTTCCTTATCACTTTAAATAATTGTTTTAATATCTAGGTTGACGTTTCGGTTTATCTTTTTGAATAACATATAGGACATATCACATCGGATGCCCTTTTCACCTTTCCGATATTTCATAGAATACCGGAGACATGAGAGTACCTCAAAATTGAAAAATTCCAAAATCACCGAAATATACACTGCTAAGAGCTTATGACTCTCAAGATAATTATACACAGAGATCGCCACCAGGTGGGTTTTAAAAAGAGATCAGTGTATCAAAGATGTTAGGCTTTCACGGCCACAAACTACACTGCTAAGTATTTCCGGGCTTTTGAGCCGTGGCCCCGAGATTACACTCGACGTTTCGTCTACAACTGCGGCAGACATTTTCAAGAGCGGCGATGCGGTAACGGTCGAAGTGATCTTCCGTACTGCTCTGCGATGACTGATTTGCGCGCTGGAGTGGGCGAGGCCTCGCTATTAGGCATAGGTCGTATTCGTCCGGGTAGACATGATGTTTTGTTTATGACCTGAATCCACGTTCTGCTAACGTTAAGGCCTTTTTCTTTTCTGTTGAAATTATTCTGATGTTTCTGAATTTCAATGGCTTCTCTGAAAAGTCGTCGATAAAAATGTGTTGTCCTGTCCAGTACCTGAGTGTCTTCAAACATGATGCGTATGCTCCGCCACTGCTGACTTGTCCGTATGTCCCAGGAGCATTGAATATATACAAGAATATGTTGTTTGGGTAAACACAACTTTTTAATGGAATATCCTGCATATTATTACATTTTTGGATTCTACCCAAGTTTCTAGGAAAATTTCATATATAATGCTCTATACCAATGTTTTCCTATTTTTATCTCAAATATGTCATTTGCAGGCCCTAGGACTAACAAGAATTTTTTTCTAAAAAGAAATCGTTATTTTTTAATTTGGGTTTAAGAGAACTTCTATAATCCTTTCATGACTAATAATACAGGATGTTCAAAAAATAACAATAAATACTAAATTAAGAAAACTTCCAAAAATCATTAAATGGAAACCCCCAAATTTCATAATTTTATCTTATTTACCATTAAAAATAAAAATAAGTTTGGATAAGGTTGTCTATGCTGAAAATGTTTAGCTTTCGAACGATTGTCAAATTAATATTCTTATATGACGATTTTACTGCGGGTTTCGTGCTGTGTTATACTTGACAACGAATAAAAAGTCAAGAAAGAAGAACATGATAAACAAAAAAGCCGAAAATGTCACAGGCTCTCGGTAAAATGTAAATTCGTCGTTTTTATTTTATTACTGTCAAAAATATGGCTCCATACACTGTTGAAGTGCGTTTCCAGTTATATGAGTGCTTTATTCCCAATAATGAAAGTCCAGCTTTGGATCTTCGGGAGTACCGGCAATTATATGCAGCAAGCAGATTACCCACTAAACAGATTTTTAGTAGAATAGTGCGTAACCTACGAAATACTTCAGCCATAAAAAAAACACCAGAACGAACCCGAGAACTCAGTCAAATTGGCATTCAACTCTATTCACTCAAAATTATTTTCCATTAGAATTCCTCCCTGTTCAGTTATTAACAGCTTAAGATAAGGATGCAAGAGCAACATTTTGCGCTCTAATGATGGACCGTTACTTTGAATGCATATTTGAAACAGCATTATGGACTGACGGAAGTTTTTTTAATACGACCGGCATTATTAATAGATCTACTAGTAACAAACACCGTGTTAAAATTATTCAGAAGCAGGGTTACAGAAGTTAGTGTGGTATAATATCTATTTTTTATGAAGGCCATCTTAATGGTGATCGGTATTTAAACCTATTAGCTACGCAGAATTATCCGCTTATTGACGCTCTACTGGAACAAGTTAAACATGATCAAATCTTTCAACAGGATAGTGCTCCTTATCATACGTCACGATCTGTTATTAACTGGCTGAACAACCCATTTACAACTTGGATAGGTCGACCCGGAACAATACCTTGGACAGCTGTTAGCTCTGATTTAGATTTCTTTCTATGGGGAAACCTAAAAAATAAATTTTATCAAAATCGGACTGAAATAGGGAGAACAAAGAGCAAATAATATAGGAAATACTTAATATCAACGGATCTAAAATGGTTAGTGATGCTATAAATAAAATGGAAATTATATATACGACGTGTTTGGGGTTTATGGAGGACATGTTGAAAATTTATTATAATACCTGTTGTTCCAATCCAAATCCAAGTCAATTCTTTAAGTATTATATCTGACATATTATAGTTTTTTTAACTAAAAATATGTCACATTTTATAAAATTTTGGTCAAAAAATTATTGATAATTTTGAAATAGCAACTATCACCAGCCTCATATATTTCTTTGGAATATTATTGATTTTAAACGCTGTGTTAGCCAACTAAGAATAGATATAACAAAGTTTGAAACCGCAGCAAAATCGTCATATAAGAATATTAATTTATCAATCTTTCGAAAACTAAACATGTTCAGCATATACAACCTTACCTTATACAAACTTACCTTTATTTTTAATGAGAAATAAGATAAAATTATAAAATTGCAGGGGTCGGTCCATTAAAAAAAAAAGATTTTGATAATTTTCTTAAATTATTAAATAATATTACTTTTTGAACACCCTGCATTATTAGTTAACAAAATATTATTATTTTAATAAATTAAATATTATTTTTAATGGTAAATAAGATAAAATTATGAAATTGGAGAGGTCGGTCCATTTAAAAAAAGATTTTTGACATTTTTGTTAAATTAGTATTTAATCTTACTTTTTGAACACCCTGCATTATTAGTTAACAACATATTATAAACATTGTGTTAAAGTATGTTCTTGCCAACAACGTATTAAACCCAAATTAAAAAATAAAGATTTCCTTTTAGGAAAAATTGTTATTAGTCCAAGGGCCTGCAAATGACATATTTAAAATAAAAACTTAAATATGTCAAAAACCATTAGACATAGATATAGAACATTTAATTGACGAACTCAACAATGGCTAGATTGGCGAGAAAATAGACTGTATAATTTATAAGAAAACTACGAATTGAGGCCTTATTACTTTAGTGTGTGTTTGATCGACCTGGGTGTCCCGGATTATGCGGGGAGCCGGCCGGCTGAGGCCATTTGAACACTCTAAATTGTCACTAACAGATAATTGTTAATTGTTAGTCTATCGGAACGACCGCAACAGGGAAGGGAGAAAATCACGAGCGACAAATTAATACGTGTTTGTTTTTCTGCAACGTTCTACCGAGTACCGATCGATCGATACATTTCGAATCCAAAAAACCACTACTTGCACTTTGCACTTGCGTATAGGCCTTAAAACGTACCGGGAAATTAAAATACTAAGAAAGTGTCAACATAAATTGCGGTGGTAGTAAATTCTTTTTCCCTTTTAATATAAGGGCAACCGAACATTAGAAAAATGACTAAATTAAATTAATTAACTATTAAAAGAACATGCAAACGTAACATTCCGCCTACCAAAATACAACGAATTTTTTTAATGTGTTATTTGTTGGTAGCGGACAGTTTAATAACCGGGCTATTTGAAGTCTTTACAAGAGCCACTCTAACTATACCGTCGTCCGTCGCATTGGCGGGTCGAGATCATCTTTGATTAGTACCAGCGTACCAATTACAACAGAAGAAGGATCTTTATACTATTTGCTACGCTGATGATACGTATATCAAAATTCTTTGGACCACCGGGCCCAGAAATCTTGAAGCATTCGCTGGAGTAGTTGCCAACGATCTAAGTGACTAAGAGAAGTCGAAGTGTAATCGTTTTCAGGGGTGCCATCACGGGTTTCAATGTAAGAAAACAACCCGGCGTGAGGGCTGAAAGGTCGTAGGGATCGGTACCAAAAACGGTAAGTGGACGAGAATTCAAAATGACTTCAATTTGGATAAAAACAGTGTTCAACTCTTCATATGTTAATATGTGACCACAAAAGACCCTGTAAAGGTGACTTTTAACCGCTTTCACCCCCACTTCCTATAACCCGACAAAATGTGGAGCCGAAGGCGGGTTGAAGTGCCAGGTGATACACACTTTATTGGCGGACTCCCGCATAAAACTATTTTGAGCACATACAAAATTTGAAATAGCCCAGAGGTATTCGATGCGAAGGTTGCACAAACGATTTTCACTTAAAATATATTAAATTGCCCAACGCGATTGCGGAGCTGGATCGCGATCCTGGATGCGTGTGGAAATGTAAACATTGTATCGGAACGGAACCTGATGTCTCCAAGTACTTTCAAGAAGTAATTGTAAAGGTTAATTCACTCATGTCAACTACGAGCGAATTAAAAGTTGAGCAAGGTCTCTTTAAAGATTCCTTGTAATTTTTTGGGGGGAAAATTGATGACTTTACTGTCCAGATGGAAACAGTTAAAAAATACCTTAGGAGATTAATAACTTAAAAGAGGAACTTGTATCAGTTAAAGCTGAATGTAGCTCTTTGAGCTCAGAACTGGAGTGGATGAAGCAACAGGATAGAAATATTAACTTGGAAGTATGTGGTGGTTACTGAGATAAAGGGTGAAAACGTTGGAGATATTGTTAAAAAAATTGGAGAGACCCCACAAATTGAACTTCAGGATGATGATATTGTCTCCAGTCACAGAGTCATCCAATTTCCGGGTGTTGCCTCCAAAAACACCCCCAAAAATATGGTGGTTAAATTTCAGTCCATTTCGAAAAAAACTGAAGTCGCACGTGCAGCAAAAAAGCGAGAGATTTGCAATCACTACTTAATACCTCAATATTTGATTACCCAGAAAAAAAACAAGATCTTCATTAAAGGCAGCAAAAACGTTTGCCAAGAAACGAAAATACAACTACTGCTGCGTGCAAAATATGAAAATATTATTAAGAAAAGGAGGTTAGCCGTGCAATCCACTTTGAAAATGAAAATGTTTTAGCGTACCTGAGTTAGTTTTCTAATTGGAACTCATATTAACTTATCTGGAAATTATCCTTATTACATTTTTTTGAAATTGTCTCCAAACGACTTTTTTAGTGTATACTATCAGAATACCAGAGGACTATGAACAAAATTGAATGATTTTTACTTGGGTGTTACCTTATCGGAGTTTGACTGCGTTTGTATAAAAGAATCCTGACTTAACTCAGATATCCATAGTGCTGAGGTTTTTCCTTCCGAGTTATAAAGTTTTCCGACAGGACAAAAACGCCGTAGTTAGTGGTAAAAAGGATGGTGGTGGTCTTTTGATAATGATGCGGAATGTTTATCAAGCACAAAAATTGTTACAGTGGTGCAATAGTGCTAATATCATTGAGGATATCTGGGTGTCTTTGTTGCTGGAGGGCGGTAAACAATTATTTTTCACCAACATAATATTAAAACCACCCCAGAGGATCCAAAAATAAATAAAAATTTTGACGAATCCAAATTTAAATTCGATGAAATTATTATTCAACCAAGAACAACACAAAGTTAAAATACCCGTGACAGAACAAAATGGTATAGGAATCTTAAAATATGAAAAATTTGTAAATGCCGAAATGCCGGAAGCTTTAGTAAAAATTATCGATTCATGTGCGTTAACAACTACTACTAACACATCTGAAAATCCTGTTAGTATACAATTTATTGAACCTCTATAAATTGAATTAATAGAAGATAGAAGATAACAATGAAAATTAAATCGAACATTCAATAAGTAATTTCGACAATCTGCAAAAAGAAAATCTAAAAAATTTAAGACTGAATCACTGCAATAAAGAAGAATACAGAGCGATTAGGAAGTTATGTTACGAATATCGAGACATATTTTATTGCGATAAAGTGTCATTAATCTTTCACAAATCAAATTAAACACAAAATTAATTTAACTGACGAAACCCCCGTTTACACAAAAAATTACCGTCATCCTGAAGTACATAAAGCCGAAGTAAATAGACAAATAGGCGAAATGCTAAAAAATAATATAATCCAACCCTCACATTCCCCGTGGAGTCCTATATAGATCGTACCAAAAAAATTAGATGCATCAAATAAACGTAAATGGCGCGTTGTCATAGATTACCGGAAACTTAATGAAAAAATAAACGATGATAAATTTCCCTTGCCTAATATTTCAGATATTCTCGATAAACTCGGTAAAGCTCAGTATTTTTCAACTCTGGATCTAGCTAACGGTTTTAATTTTTTTAATTAATTAATTTTTTAATTTTTACGGACCATAGACCATTAGTCTGGTTGTTTAACCTAAAAGAACCAAATTCAAAACTTATGAGATGGCGACAAACTAGAAGAATTTGACTACGAAATTCTTTATAAAAATGGCAAACAAAATACAAATGCGGACGCCTTGTCACGAATAAAATTAAATGCTTTAGAAACTGACTCTATTTATAGTGTCTATTTATAATATTATATTCTAGACAACAATTTTCATCCGAATAAATTAGACTGGAATGAAATTTCAAAAACACTCGAGGAAATAGAAAATAAACGCCTAAAAAGCCCAAAAATAATCATTCTCGAAAACAAACTTTTAAGGCCAGTTTTTGAAAATACAATACATAGTACTAATAATGACGAAACTTTACAGAGAATACCTATATTAAATGAAATTATTAACAAGAACGAAATATATTAATTAAATATAAAAATGAAGGTAAAACTAATCACAGAGGCATAGAAGAAACTTGTAAATTTCTAAAAAATAATTATTACTGGAAATCCTTAAAGTCAGATGTTACAAAATATATTAACGAATGTGAAATTTGCCAGCGAGCAAAATATCAACGAAAACCACCAGATCAACCTTTAATGTTAACTGAAACACCTTCAAAACCATTTGAAATTATACACGTCGATACCTTTATTGCCGGCGGACAAAAATTCTTAACTATAATTGATAAATTCTCTAAGAACTGCGATTTCAGCATGCCAAAAATTAGTACATTTCTTCTCATTCTATGGAATACCAAATTCCGATATTATTTCACTTATGCCCTATGCGATCATTGCATATAACAGTACTATACACACAAATACTAATTTTACGCCTTTTGAATTAACACTAGGACACACTGATACAAGTGACCCTATGAACCTAATCACTTCTCAAATATATTGTGAATACGTAAATAACCATCAAACAAATACTAAGCTTCTTTACGAAAAGTGCATAACGATTCCCTTTTAAAAAAACAAAAAACGATCGATAAAACTAATAAAAATTAATAAAAACAAAACTCCAGTAGAACTAAAAATTGGCCCAACGGTGTATAAGTGCATCGAAAGTCGAAAAGGTAAATTAAATAAAAAATTTTCTGGACCATTCATATTAACAAAAATCTTAGATAATAATAAAATTGACATAGAAAACCCAAAAACAAATAAAAAAGAAATAACTCACGTTAACGAAACTAAAATAATGAACATTGTTCCAGGTGGCTCGCAAACATCGGAGCAAACGAAGTAAAATTCCACAACCTGAACAACTATCTAAGAATCCTTCCTTATAAACTAGGTACCGCAAAAATAACCTCTGACCAATTCTTCTTTATACAAATTTTTGATTTAAACCCAGCTGTTGCTGAATTCTATGCAATCTATAACCAAGTAAAAATATTAATTAGTCAGATTAAAAATAATACTAATTATTCTCACGAATATTCTAATTCAGTCATCCCTCTTGTAACATTAGCAAAACGCATTGAAAACCAAATTAATCAACTCAATCCATCATATATAAAAAGAAATAAAAGAGGTCTATTAAACCCAATCGGTTCTATTATTAAATGTATTACTGGAAACTTAGACCAATCTGATGCGGAAAAATACGATATAGAAATCAAACAACTGCAAGAAAACCAAAATAATTTAGGAACTAATTCAATTAATCAAATAAAACCGTTAGAAAAAACAATCAACTCATTTAAAAATTTGATATCCAATATTTCTCATAACCAACTCATCCTTAAATACAAAATATTACAAATTGATCAAATAATCAGAAAGATAACTGTTGAACAAACGAACGACTATGAGTATTTCCAAATACATGTAGTAATGAATCAAATTACCTTTATGTATAATTCAATATATAACATTTTTGAGAAAATCGAAACCGCAATTAGCTTTGCTAAATTAAATACTTTATATAATTTAATAATTGATCCGTCCGAACTATTCGAAGAAATTAAAAACATTAAAAAAGAATTAAAGGAAAACCAACTACCGTTCGAGTTATCTATCGAAAATATATTAAATTTTGAAAAAATTATAGAAATAAAAAGCTACTCTAGAGGACTAATAATAACTTTTATTTTGGAACTACCACTAGTAGAATCAGAAATTTATCAATATTACCAATTGTATCCGCTACCAGTTAATAGTGAACAAGAACTGCAATATTACGTCAATATACCGATCCAACCATACCTGAGTGGAAATATATACTCATTTATAGACTCTAAATGTGTGAAACTATTAAAAAATGAGTTGATGGTTAAAAATATATATATATATATAACCTATATGAAGGAACACCCCCCTTGTTCAGTGGAAATAATAACTCACAAGACCAATGTGACAAACTGTAAACCAATTAAAATCCAACTTCAAGAAATAAAAATTTTTAAAATCCAAAATGGAAAATGGATTGACACCTAAGAAGACAATAGCAACAGTACAATGTAATGACGACATTAACATTGTACCATTATTTGGATCTCACCTTATCGATCTTCCTCAATTTGCAAAGTACAAATTGGAACGACTAGGGACCTAACCCCTAATCGATTGAGATTTGATGACACCCGTCTACCGGAAGTGAATTTCTCACTACTACACAAACAGAAAACAATCTTCGATCCACCAGAACTCACACTGGACACGATCAACCTAAAGGCAATAAAAGAGCTACAAATCCAAATGGACGAAGCAAAAGAAAACCTTGGGAAGATGGCATTACCTATATATTCTACAAGAACTAGTGTTTGGGCAATTTTGTTGTACCTAATAATTATATTGATTTTGATTTATTTGTTATATAGATGTTTTCCATTTAAAAGGTTACCTAAAATTAATAAACAAAAAGAGAATATCATTATTTAAACTAAAACCACTTGTTGTACCCGTGCTTTCATCTAAGGGCGGAGGTGTTATAAACGCTCTAATTATTGTAAACCGCTGAATAAAAGTTCCCATACATATTGTTTCCCAAAGTGTCAGCAATTTGTTTATATAAAACCACGGTGCGAACCACATCGCCAGCTTTTTGTCATCTCGCTTGAATAAAGTTTTTTAAAAAATCAAATTTGTTTTACACGACGAAAACTCTTTGCACAGGTTTTTGAGGCTGCAATTTATTTACAGTTGTTTTTTCTGGTAAAGAATGACATAGATCAAAATCAACATGGTTTTCACAAAAAAACGTTCAGTTCTTACAAACTGGGATAAAGTCTATCGAAACGACCGCAACAATGAAGAGAGAAAACCACGAACGACGAATTAAAACGTGTTGGTAATGGTAGAAAATTTGTATTTTTTTAGGGCAACTAATATTAGAAAAATGACTAAATTACACTAATTAAACTATTAAAAGAGCATGCAAACGAAACAACATTATATATAAAATTTTCCTAGAAACTTGAGTAGAATCCAAAAATGTAATAATATACAGGATGTACGATTTAAAAAAAAATGAAGTTGCGTTTAGCCAGGCAACACTAAGTGGCCACCCTGCACAAGATTTTTACGAAAAGTCTTTAAACATCTTCGTCTTTTTTTATATAATGGCTTTACATAATAATAAGGGACTTGAGGACAAACTACTTGCTATTAACAATATAGGCTATAATACACAAGAACTGACAGCCGTAGATAAAGCATAATATGCAACACGTTTGGTAAACCTTTTAAGTCACTCGTTTAATAGACACTCGCTCCGCTTTACCACACTTTTCGCATAATATACCATTATTCTATTTAAATATATGTTATACAGGGTGAGTCAAAGTATAGGTCATCCCGTTAATGTGTGTTAATTGTGTATAAATGTGATTTTCATTATGCCATTTTTCATTTTCGGGGCCGGTTTCTAAAATGCAGTTTTACACATATTTCACTTTTATGTAGATTTTTATGTGGATTATCATACAACTTTTCTTTATGTACGCCAATGGTATTAAAACTTATTTAGTTTAATAAGCCTCTTACTTTACACTTTTTGTCTCTTATGTATTTTTGATGACAGTTGTAGTTTTTAAAACATTATACAATAATTAATAAATTAAAAGTTGAAAAATGATCAATAGTAAATAACGTTCTTTTATCTTAATTTTAGCCAAGAAAAAATTCTGAAAAATAAAAAATTGCTATTTGTAATTTTGATTTTCAAGAGAGAAAATAGGCAAATTCCGATATATTTAAATGACTTTTTGATAAAAAGCTGAGCAAAGCTACAATATTGACGCAGGTGTTACAATATTTTTTGAAAAAAGTCATTTTTCACTCGATTTTTCACTTGATTTATTTAATTAAGAATTATTTAATTATAAATTATTTAATTAATAAATATCTTAATATCTAAAAACTAAAATTGTAATCGGGAATACATAAGATAAGAAAAATTATGCAAAGTATATCAAACAATGTGAGTTTCACGACCAGAGACGTACATCGAAAAAATATAGTGGAGTCATAGGACACAGGACAGCACCTTTTTCTGCTAGTATGCCGTTTTTATTTGCGGGACAATTATGTATACCAATTGAAAAACTGGGAAAGAGAAATAAAAATGTTATTTCTTTAAATAAAGTGGGCGAAAATGAAAAATTGCATTATAGGGCATAATTTTGAACAACTACAAAAAACTACAACTACAACAACAAATTTGTCAATAAGGGGTTGACCCATCTTTTCGACTCACCCTGAATACAGTGTAGCTGTTCAATTGGCCACTTCTTAATTGAGTAGTAAAAAATATAACATTTTGCAATTGTAGAGTGTTATCTATTATCATATAATATTTTTTTTGTAATAAATTATTATGCGTTTGTGATGTCCAATTTACCCTCTTCAACGAATACCCGAATACGATACTTAGTAATTCGGGAAATCCCAATAAAACTATCAAATCCATTTAGTTCTCAGAACGGACAATATAAATAAATATAAACTTCCTTGTATTTTCAAAATCATTTCGGTCAATTGACAAAAAAAAAATCACCGGTCAATTCCACAAGGCCAATACAGGGGGTTCCAGTTAAATAAATAAATAAATTTTTCAAAGAAACTTCCACAGGGTACTGTCATACTTTTTACAAAAATTTCTGGATTCCTCCGGCGTCGGTTTTTGCTGTGTCGAACTTCCCCCATTGATGACAGATAGAGACCTGAGTCGCGGTTAAGATTGTTTAGGTTGTTTATAGATTTCTATACTCTCGGATTTTTCGTTGGTAGAAGAACTGATTACATGCAAAAATTTTAGTTTTATCGAATAAAATTTTATGTCCGGTTTCATGAGTGTGTTCGGCAACAGCGATGAGTTTATTTGTCTTAGTGGTAGGCTCTTTCGTGTTGTTTAAGCCTAGTTGATATTTTTGCCGCATATGCATGGAATGCTGTAAACTCTTAATGTTAATGGAATTTTGTTTTTGACGGACCGAAGATGTTGAGAGATTTTTGAACAAGTGGTAAATCTGGTTTTGACGTTATACTTCTTTAGAACTTTTGATATGTGGTCAGTGATCGCTATTGGAAGGTTTTGGTGAAGTGTATTTTTTGATAGAACGCTTAAAATCTTTAATGTTGAAATTATTAAAGAAAAGAACAGAAGTAAGGTGTTTTAACTCTGATGGTGATGTGACCATGCATTAAAGTATCGGTCTGTGCGCGTAGATTTTCTGTAAACACAATGACCCAATGTTAGGTCTGATTTTCTATTGATAAGAATATCTAAGAATGGAAGATTATTATTAGTGTCTAGTTCAATAGTAAACCGTATGTTTGGGAGTATAGAGTTTAAATATCTAAGAAAATCTATTAGGGTTTCTTGACCAAGAGATCAAATAACAAAAGAATCATGGTCGTAGCGTTTCCATAATTTTGGTTTTACCTGAAAGGTGTCGAGAGCTTTCTTCTCAAAGGCTTCCATAAATATATTCGCGATGACTGGTGATAGTGGAGAACCCATAGCTGTTCCCGACGTTTGTTCAAAAATTTGACCGTTATAAGAAAAATATGTTCCCGCCAAGCATTTTGCAATTAAGGTGAGAAGTTTTGGCTCCAGATTCTCGAACTTTAATATATCTGACATGATGTCGAGAGTTTCAGGAATAGGAACTTTGGTAAAGAGGGATTCTACGTCGAAACTTAATGCTTTTTAATTTAATTGTTCGGTTTCGTAGTTAATTTCTTTCACTTCATTGAACAATTAAAAAGCATTACATTAGATACACAAGATATTCTAGTTAGTTTCGACGTAGAATTCCTCTTTACCAAAGTTCCTATTCCCGAAACTCTAGACATCATTTCAGATATATTAAAATCCGAGAATCTGGAACCCAACCTTCTCACCTTAATTGAAAAATGCTTATCGGGAACATATTTTTCTTGTAACGGTCAAATTTTTTAACAAACTTCGGGAACAGCTATGGGTTCCCCACTATCACCAGTCATCGCGATTATATTTATGGAAGCCTTTGAGAAGAAAGCTCTCGACACCTTTCATCTAAAACCAAAATTATTTAAACGCTACGTGAATGATACTTTTGTTATTTGGCCTCATGGTCAAGAAACCCTAGTACATTTCCATTTAAACTCTGTACACAATAACATACGTTTTACCATTGAGAAACTAATAATAACCTTCCATTCTTAGATATTCTCATCAATAGAAAATCAGACCTAACATTGGGTCATTGTGTTTACAGAAAAACCTACGTACACAGACCGATACCTTAATGCATCGTCACATCACCATCCGGCACAAAAATCATCGGTTATCAACTCACTTGTTTACAGAGCCGTAAAACTATCTCAGCCCGGATCACTGAACTCAGAATTAAAACACCTTACCTCTGCTCTTCCCTCTAATAATTTCCACATGAAAGATATTGAGCGTTCTATCAAAAAATACACTTCACCACAACCTTCCAATAGCGATCACTGACCAAAAGTTCCAAAGAAGTATAACGTCAAAACCAGATTTACCATTTGTTCAAAAATTTCTCAACATCTTCGGTCCGTCAAAAACAAAATTCCATTTGCGATGCCAGGAGTTTACAGCATTCCATGCATATGCGGCAAAAAATAAATTGGAGAGACCGGACGAAAAATATCAGCTGGCTCAAAGAACACGAAAGAGCCTTACCTCTAAGACAAATAAACTCATCGGCTGTTGCCGAACACACTCCTGAAACCGGACATAACATAAAACTAAAATTTTTGCATGTAATCAGTTCTTCTACCAACGAAAAATCCGACAATCTATACAAATCTATAAACAACCTAACAATCTTAACCGCGACTCAGGTCTCTATCTGTCATCAATATGGGGATCAGTCATCCGAGACGGTGTGTATGCCGCTCATTTAGCTCTGCCCCCCTCAAACAATATATAAGCAGGTCCAGAGTAAAATACGAATCAGTTTCAGTGAAGCTCTGAAAAAGCCAACAGTATGATTGGCGAAACGTCAGCAAGTTCGACTCAGCAAAAACTGACGCAGGAGGAATCAAGAAATTTTGTAAAAAGTAAATCAATAAATGTTTTAATAGCAAAACGTGTAGTTTGCAGTAACATGTTTAAATTTTAACAATAATGTTTAAACATGTGTAGTTAAAATAACATTTCGATTTCTTTTCATGCAAACAAATCTCAAAAAACTTTTATTTACCGAATTTGTTAATTCAAGAATTTGTCAGACTGAAGAACAAAATCAAAAAATCCGAAACGTTGGTACCCAGACCCACACAATACATTACGTCATTAGACTCGTCCAAATTTGCAGTAACATACAGAGCATCCTATTAAAAATTAGAAAGTCAGAGTAAGATATATCTTGCATATACAAATAAACTAATAGATACATATAAAACTATCATAGAAAAAATCTCTGATTTCAATAACATTTTTTTTGAAAACACCCCAATAAAATACTCTACTACTACTCGGGAAGTACAATTCAAAATTTATAAACACACAAAAAAATAATAAACAGTAATTTGCAAATTTTATTTACAAAGAAACTATTTCAAACCTTGGCAAAATAGACCTAGTTCTGTGTAAAAAATATGCGCGTTCTTACTCTTTACACTGCTTTTGGGATAAAACATATTTCACATTCGTCAAACATCTTTTTTTTTTCATAAATTATCTGGGACCAATTTATTGGGAAAAAATGTAGTTTAAAAAAAAGCATGAAGAATTATTTTTCAATTAATACAATTACTTGGAAATAATTGGAATACAGCTGTTAGATTTGACAAAAAAGAACAAGTACATATATGTAAGGCAGGCAAGATATTTTGTAGATTGCTTTGTGGGGTGATGAAGTTAGTCACAACAGTAATAAGGACAAAATATTTGCAACATTAATGAAGCATTAATGAAAGCAGAAGCTCATTTGGTCATTACTTGCTCAATAAAAAAATAAAATGATTGTATTTGAATTAGCTCTGATGTAATCAGGAAAAATTGAGAAGAAAACTGACTACGCCACTGGATCGTAAAAAACTATACCTACGTCAGTCTTCAGCTTTTCAATAAGTTAACGCAAAACCAAACCACCAAGGGTTTCTGAAAATGCAGTATTTCAAAGCCACCCTGTATGACAAAAACTGCAACACGCTAGCTTTATTAATAAGGGGGATAAGCCATAAAACCACAACCACAAAACGATAACACTTGAATATCCCATGTAAAGAAAATGTAAAAAGAAAAATTATAGATAAAAACAACAAAAAAGTAAGTTTTTGGATTGGATAGAGTAAAATACACCTTGAATGGGCATTTAGTTATTGATCAATTAACTTTTATGGAAAGAAGTTGTATGTATTATTTTGTCAATACTGTAGAAAAAATATAGTACTTCAAGCATAAAGTTTCGATTTTTTGTGGATTGTGGGAGTCAATCCTAGGAAATATAAGATAATGAGTATTCTCCTTAGGATGTTTTGCATCTATTTTGAAGCTTTTTCAAACCTATTTAAGAGAACACCATTTTAATTACATCAATAATCAAACCTAGTTTCAGAATCTTTTTCAGAATCAATTGCAACTCAGTCCCTGGCCCATTATCAATAAATAATTATTTTAGTGTTTCATTTTATTTCCCTTTCTTTCTTTCTACTTTCATATATTTTTGCTTACAATATTATGCGCCACAAGTTTTTCTTTTATTAGCAATCAAGGGCACTGAATATTATGCCTCCCCATATAGAAATTCTGTTAATCGGGTTGTTAATCAAATAATGAAAACAGTTATAACTTACAGTCATCCTGGCCAATGATCTACAGGCGAACAACAGAATGAAGGAGCTGTTGGGCTGCAAAAAGCTCCACCAAACCGGGAGTTAGCCGATCTGGTGTGAAAAGTAAGCTATCACTCCAAAAACCAAATTCTACCCTGTTCCTGCGACTAGCAATCGCAAGCTTGAATATCCCATGTAGAAAATAGGAAACCCAAAAAATCTGCAACGAAATTAAAATAGTTAATACATATTCCGCAAAATAGAATATCACAAACCTTTAGGCTTTAATCGAGGTAGATGTGGGTATATATCTCAAAAAGGGCGTAGGCACTATAGCAGACAAGGAATATGGACACTTACAGTGAAAAATAACTGGCACAAAATGCATTAAACCAACAATAACACCGAAAACCTTCAATTTTACAAAAAGCCACGTATTCGTGCTACACGAATTGAATACAGTTCTTAGTTTTAGTCTAATCTGAAATTACCAGCCTCACTCGCATTCGCAACAGGCCAGAAACAAAAATATATGATGCCCTCCTTCATCTATCTCACTTCACGATTATGGGTCAAAGAGCCGGACAATACGACAAAAACTGCGCCACATTAAGCAATAAAGGCCTCATAAAGTGTTGGGTACTATTCCGTGCTATCCTCATATCGAGGATTAACGTAAACATTGTCAACAATAAAATTGAAACAAAATTTCTGCCGAAATTCCAATTGTAAGCAGGCATTATAAAAACCATTAGAACGCAAAAACAGATATCTGTTTATCTTATAGGTTTATGTTAAATGCGTCCTAACCTAATATACGGACATTTCGTGGATCCCAGAATCACTTTCATTGTAAGCAGTTTACACATCAGTGTGACTAAATTGTGCTACGAACTCATAATCTACAGAACATCATAAACAATATATAGGGCCCACACAAGGAGTATCAGACAAGGTATTGAAGCGACGGGAAATTACATGATTCTGCCTCATGTTAATATAACTAAACAAGCTGCTAAGTAGGTCTCAGGCAATAACTTCCAGATTGACAATTTTAATGCTGACAGTCTCAATGCCAGGGGGGATACCTACTGTAAAGGGATGAAAAAAACAGGCCTAAAATTCATTAATATACAGACAACATGCAAACTATAAAGTATCTAATGAAAAAAAAAAACACAATCGAGTTGTGCAACTGATTACAAAGTGCAAATGCGGCAAGTAAAATTGAGCTATGAAGCCATAATATACATGTTGAGAATTTATTTGACACGAGCGGAGCGAATGTTTAATAAGTGAGTGAGTTAAAAAGTTTACTGGACGTGTTGCATACTATACTTTTTCTACGACCATTAGTTTTTGGGTACATTTTCGTAAAACAACACGAATACATTCACTGACATGACCGTCAGAATTGACAAACGTCAAAATTCGAAACGTGGGAATTATCTCCGATAACATCCGATTGCTCCCAAACCCGTGCGGTAAAATCGCGGAAATGTCCGCAGTGGCTCGGATTCGTGGTACGCTTCCCGCACGCTAGATCGGTGGATAATTAGGTATTTTACAGACGGGAGTAGAAAAACTAAATTATTCCTCCTGAAGATTATAAGACCGTTTTCTTTATACCTGAAATTGAACTTAGTTGTATTTATTTTTCTAACATCTGGTTGAAAAGCTGGTCATCCCAGAATTTTATTATGATTTGTCACTTGTGAAACATTATAAAATTAAAATCAAAATTTTTATTTACGCATTTAGCATTTATTATGATTACAGTATAGTATACCTAAGAAAAATAGTAACACCAACACTTACAGTTGCTAAACTACCATGTTTACAAGGCGACCGGTTGATTAAAAACAGTCTTCTTTACTTTGCAATTAAAACTACTGAGAGGCAGAAAATAAATCAATACGCTCGTTATTTGTGAGTAAAATATTTGCAGCTGCTATTGCAAATTCTATTAAAATTATTTTTCATATTTTGATTTTGAAACTGGGGTTTGTGAGATGAGAGTGAATTATAATTGAATCCACTGTTGACACTAAAAAAAAAATGCACAGTTTCAAAATGCGAAATAGTGAAAATGTCAAAGGAAAAGGTCAATTCGATGCAATTTTTACTAGCTGGCAACCCTCACAACTCGGCCAAGGAAAATGTCGTAGACCTACTGCTAAGGCATCAAAATCTCATTACCTGACGCCACTGATAATTGGAAAGCAAACAGCAATAATGGTTAGATGACTCAAGAAAATTTTCAAGAATGCTTCATAAAATATTTAGTTCCAGAATTAATTTTTTCGAATTAGAAGAATGTTTTCTTAGTTTCAAGTTTTTAAAATTTTCTAGATTTAATTTGAGACAGAAGTTTCAACAAAAATATGTGTAGTCAGTTAAAAATGTCCATTTTGAATGGATCCATTTGGGTGCCCTTACTTTTTCTACTACACAAGTGCTTTAGCGTGGGACAACTATAGTGTTTTCTGATGAAATTTCGCTAGTTTGCAGAATGACTCTGGAGATCATGTTAAACGGCGGATAGCTCGTTCAACTGGGAAAGATAGTGTGAAATATATTTAAAGAAATAAAGAAAAAAAAAAACTTGTCAATTGTAGCCACACTGAATGTTATAGACGTAACTTTTAGACAGTGGAGTCGGGTCGCGGTTATGATGGTGGTTTTGAGCTCCACATGATTACATTCACTACTAGTCTGTCATAAATGGAGTTAAACTGTTGTGCAAGAACAGAGACCAGACTTTATCAGAAGAGTCTAATTAGTATATAAAAGAATATGTATATAAATACATCGAAGCGACGGGGATAAAAAAAGGAAAAGAAAAATTGACTAAAGAAAAAAGAAAAAAGATGTGTTGCATCAAGTATTGAAGGATTCAAAGATGTTTATGTGCTGCAAAATAAATGAATTATTAACTATTAATTGAGTGAGTACTTTTAACCAACCCTTGATCACGATTGTTTACATGGACGTACCCCCCATAATGCAATGTCTCACTTATAGAGTACGTAAAATACTTATTAACTAACTTATGAAAATGATAATTAAAAATTTAAAAGGCTAAATATACTCAGTTTTGCTAAATTCAGTTGAATAAAAAAAAAGGTGTTATACCTTGCGGTTCCTGTAAGTAGTGGCTGAAGTCGTGTACGCTGATTTAGAATCCGGCTGTATCCGATAGCACGGTCGCGATCGATTGACTGGTTGCGGTGAAGAGCTGCTACCAAATTAAGCGAGTCACTCCAGCAGCGAACAGCAAATAGTTGTCGAATTCCAAAACGTTGCCGTACAAGGCAAACAACGTAGATAGAAAACGGAAGAAAAAATGGTAAAAAAGGAAATAAAAGGAAAAAAAGGAAAACCCCTGTAAAGGAATGCCAAAAATCAGTTACTACACCCGAAATAAAATATCACATACCTGTAGGTGATGATCGGGGTTTACGTACGAGTGTAAGACGTATCAACTAATTGCCATTGTGCCAACAAAGCAAAAATAAGAACCTCATGTGGATGCATTAGGTAGGTATATCACATCCCCAAAATGGCGTAGACAACCTATCAGAAAAGAAATACAAAAACATTAAAATGTCTGATCCAGATGATGGCACAATAGTTTACTCGAAGAATCTTCGGGGGATGTCTCAACTCGGTGGCCTGGTATTTTCTTTATAATCACCAAAATCACACCGAAAAATTCAATTACACTGCGAAGCCCATTCGAACGTTAATGTGTTCTTCCTTTCTACACGCAAAACCAACCCTCACGAACAACGAAAATCAAGATATCCTTGTCTAACATTCACATAGTCCCATTGGGCGTCTCACTCCACCGCATTCACCATCACAGGTGGAGATAAACTCGACGCGTAATGCCAAATCAACCAGCAAAGCAATGTATCAATCACAACAACCAAGAATGCGGAGCAAAACGTAACACTAAACAAGTAATAAAGACCAGAAACGTTCTATCGAGTTACATTACCCAAATACTGAAAAGGAATTAATTTTAACATAAGGAATTATTATTCTTCGCGAGAAACCTTACAGACTATTCCACAATCTGGCAACTGCGCCAGTAACGACCCCGGCCGGTGACATTTGGAAGCTTGACGTATGATTACAGTAAACAATGGAAAAAATCAGAATGCAACAAATTACACAAAAATACAGGTGTAATCAAGGTAATCGTACAAAATATTGACCAGGAATAACGGATACCAAAAGCACACTAAATGCTAAACTGACGGAGAACGTTATAACCTAAGAATCATGAAAATTCTCCACGAGAAAATTGATGTAATGTGGCATGCAGGTACAAATTTCAGCGACAGGACAATATATCCAGATAATCCTCGAACTTAAAACATCTAGAATCGCAATGACCAGTAAAATAACAAGTCACAATATACCAGTCATTTTCAAAGCAAAGAAATGCGCTTCATAGGAACATTGTTACAAGAACAAAGCATTTTGAAATTTTGTCATATGATTGATATCAAGTTTTAAATTCTCCACCATATCACCCTTGCGGAAAAGACAAGTGCAAACCGCAAAAAAAAGAAACACTTTTTTTACTACAAAAATCTTCGTCTTGATCAAAAGATCAGTTAATAGTTAATTTCCTGTTTAGCTACAGAACCACTCCTTATGCATGTGAAACTTAAAACATGGTTAGATTTACTTAAACCGAAGGAAAATTTAAACCCAATGCAGATGAATAGTGGAAAGTAGGAGTAGAGTTACCTATCTTGTAAATGTCAAATGGAAATTAATATATGCATTAAGCATGTGAACAGCATTCGGAAAACCATAACTATTCCTGAAAATATCAATGTTTTCAAGTGACCTGTTCATGGGGATTTGTAACTTCTAAGTTTTAGAGTTAATGTTATTTTCATGCAGTAACTTTGCAATGGTGAGTGAGTGGGTTAATCTTATTTAAATTCACATTTCCCAAGTTTATGTTTATTCAGATGAGGTCACTTATTGCTTGAATGGCTTTTTAAAAATACCATAATAGAAATTTAAGCATCCCATAAGCAAAATTTTTTGAAAACCATTTGGCCATAGCGTCCATTGCCCTGTATTTATGGTGTTTCAAAACAAAGAAGAAAAACTTAAAAGGGTAATTCTATGCGTAAAATAAAGGGTAGTTGGTTAAATAAATGTTGTTTTTATGTTTTATCTTAAAGAAGAAAATATATAGCACCAAAGAAAAACTTATTTTGTTAATTTTATATTTTATATAGAAACTTTTGTCTTCTGCAATATTTTCATAATACTCACTGTCCACAAATAAAAAAATATAATCAAAAAAATTATAGTCACTTCCTATGGCGTTTCTTATTACTGTTTCATTTGACAATGCTTAGTTAGTTTAAATACAAAATAGCACTAATTCAAACTGATTATCTAATCCTTCAATTGTTTAAAAATAAACAGTTTTAATAATGATTAATTACACTAATGCAGAAATGCATTTTAAGTAACGGAGAACAAATTCAAATTCTTTGATTCTTTGAAGTTTGTACTTATACACAAGCATATCTAAATGGTAGACCTAATCACAGCTTATGTTTGATTATAAATTATTTTTGAAACATAATTGTTTGGAAGATTATCATAAATGTTGGTACAAATACCGTTGGACAACACACAACACCAAACAAAAATTATTTTTCTATTTTTTTTTTTTTTTAAATTGACATTCGACCTACATTGAATTTTTTTTTATATAGAAACTAAATTTTTTGCATCTATTTTTAAACACCCTGTGTATATGTCGATATCGAAACTTTGATATATAAAGGCAGCAAAATATACCGTAATACAGGCAATCTGAATGACGGAGGCAGAGTTCCCCACTAAGACACATAACCGTGTCACCACATGGTACCAAATTGTCTGCATCAATTAGCGATGAGAAATAAACAATATAGTACAGCCTCAATATGTGGAATAAGACTACAACTTTTTTTCAGTATAATCAGCTTGGAAAGTGCAAATGAAATAATTTTTGTTATACAAAAAATTTAAATTAAAATGAAATCTTTGGTACAGAAAAAGTATTTTCAATTATCGCACCAGCTTACATAAATTTTGTTAGGGAATTTATTATCAACAGATAAAATTAATGAAGAAAAAAAAAGATACGACTTACCTTCGCAGGTTTCTGTATTGGTGGACTGAAGTTTCCCAGAACAGCACACAATTCCGATGAACTTTGTATCACCCTATATACCGATGCCCAGCAACTATGCATGAGGCTATGTAGATGGCTAAAGTGTCAAGCCCTCAATTTAAAACCCTAAAATACAAAACAAATAGCCAGCTATATATTTACTTAATGCGAATGGTATTAATTTTACCAATATGGCAACAAAAAAAGGAACAAAACAAGAGAATTATTAATTAAACCTTAAGGATTTTATACTTTTCCCCAATACCGCAATAAAAAAAGTACATTTGGTTTATAAATTTGTAGATCACCTCTCGGATTGGTATTTTCTGAAACCGCATGTCTACCATTAAATAAAATGGCGGTTGACGACACAGGTACAATGATGTCCAATTCCTAAGGCTGAAAACAATACTAGAAACAACAAAGTCCCCTGAATTTATTCAGAAAATTAAAAATATGTTTTATCCATCTAAATCTATACTGTCACCTTCAAACTAATCCCCATCGACTGCAACACACTTATGCCGGCGCTGAATTCATTCCTCAACACATTTTTCGTATTTGGTTTTTGGTATGTCCATTAGTGCTTCCTGCCATTTTTCCGTTTCTTCCTCTAGGCTGCCGAAACGCGTTTCCCGCAATGGTTTTTTGACTCGATTCAGCAGAAAGAAGTCACAGGGAAACAAATTTGGGGGGTGTGCGATAGTATTTGTTGTTTTTTTGTCAAAAAAATACGAATAATGATGGCATTGTGCGACGGTACGTTATCAGGGTGCAAAATCCGCGAGTTTTCTGGCCCCAATTCTGGTCTCTTTCATAACGCAAATGTCTCATATCGCACAAATAATACTCTTTGTTTAGTCTCTGGCCTTCTACCAAAAATTTATGACGCACTACACCATTGTAATCCATAAAAACCATGAGCATCACCTACTTTGCCATTGCGTTCATCATCTTTGACTGTCTCACGCCCCTTTTGAACCACTCGTAGCACTGGTAAACGATCATTTGCTTTAGAGAATCGTTGCGAAACACTTTTACAACATTTGTAGCGTTCGCGCACAATTAAATCCATTTTTAATGCAAAATTTTATACAAGTCCTTTGTTGCAAATTTAAATCCATTTTTGAGTTTGTAAAAAGTTGCAAACACAAAAAGATGGACTGTTGCCTAGGATTAAAGGAATATGTCAACAACAGATGTACCAACTTAACAAAAAAAGAAGAACTCAAAACAGAACAATGGGTGCGCCACAGGGTTGACCACCAAAAAAAATGCACCTCCTATTTACTGTACTGTGAAACCGTTTTTTTATTAATTTTGTGAATCGTGGATTAAATTTCGATGCAAAAGGAAAGGAAGTTAGTTTATAAACAACTTTAATTTGGTGATTTTTTTATTTCTGTTAGGGTTAAAAATTCTTGTATGATGTGGATGAGGGAAAATAACTTAACTAATGCTAACTGAAAATAAGTGCCAAGTGCTTTTGTATAAGGGCTTGTTTATTTTATTGTTAAACTTCTATTTTACTTAGAGGAGACAGGTTAAAAAAGAACACGTCTGGTCGTAGCGCAACCCGGTCACAAAGTACTTTTTATTTGACATAGTTTCCTTAGATCATGTGATCCAAAAGTACAGCATAGTATAAAACTAAAATCTAAAGCCATCACGGTATATAGGATTGATACAATAAGATCATGTGACAGGGCTGCAGCTTATCAACTTTTAAGATTTTTCTCAAGTATTTCCGAAACTACTTGGAATGTCAAAAATATCTAAACCGCATATTGTTAAAGACTGAAATTACCAATGTTGCTCTAGTTTGACAACACTCGTTTCCCTTATAATTTCCAAGATCACGATGGTGGAGTTCAATTTTGTATTACCTGCGAAAAAGGAACTTTTATAAATAATTTTTATTCTACCATCCACCACGAATCACCCTGTATAGTGATGAAAAATAATTATATCCATTATATAAAAATTATTAGTAAGCAAAAGTCTGTAAAAAAAAATAGGTATCTGAACATTCCTGTGTGTTATGTCGTCTAAAACATATTTTTGTTTCATTTTGATAAGTAAAATGCTGTAACAATGATTTGATTTAAAACAAAAAAATGCTAAAAAAGTTAATGGAAAAATAGATCTTTCCAGTACCATTAAGTGAATGCCCAATACTTATTGAAAAGGAGCCATATACCTACAGAACTATAATAATAAGGATCAAAATGAAAAAACAATAAAATAAAAAATTTGCCATAAATACATTAACCACGTATTCTGTGGCCCAAAATAAGGAAAAACGTTCATATAACCTAGGGTCCAAAACGTCTTAGTTTTTAACATACAGGCTGTTAAATTTAAAGAAGTCATGGCGATTTTTTGTAAATATTTTTGAAACACGTACAGTTACTAAACCTTTTCGACCCTATTTAACAAACTAAAACTTAGTACCTATTAGATTATCTTCAGGGGAGGCGTGCGAAAAATTTGCCCCAAATTTTTTGTTTGTCGAATTTTCGTTAATTTGGACTGCTCAATTTGAAAATCTGTTTTCCTCGTAAATAAGGTACCCTTGTTGCACCTCGCTAGAACACAGCATTTTCGAGAAAAATGCTTTTGAAAATTTAATTACAAATTATTTTAACGTTTACAATCGAGGTGCAGATTATCATTCCCCTAAAACGAAATTCTGGATCCGCCGTTGAATTAATGTAACAATAGCAGTGGTGAAATTGTAAATTAAAAAACAAATGATATTACTTACTGCTAATCGGGGTATTCCCGAAAGAATGGAAACAATTCGAATACTCCTTGTCGGGTCATCTTCATTTAAATTCAGTGCATCTTCCACGGTCTCCCCTGTCCAGGATTACGTTCAAATGATCCATGCTCGACTAAATGCCTATGTGCATTAATAAAAACTCGACGATTAGGAAACCTTCTACGATACTCTTGTACCGCCTCCCCCGCTCTGCCATTTCAAAAGCCGTATACAAAATGAATATCTGCCAATTCTCTATTTGAAAACTCCATCAGCTTTAAATGGCTTATTTTTTATCAACAATAAATTATATATATACTTTTTATTGGAATAATTAGCTTTACAGTTAACAGTTTGATTTGTCTTTCGTTAATCAATGGATTTATAAGAACAATTCAAGTAAAAAAACTAACCAAAACTATTTTTTACCAACAATGAACAAAATTGAAAGCTGTCAAATAATTGACATTTAATTTTTATTTACCCAGCATCACAAACACACGCACAAAAGGCTTACTAATGATTATCTACACCTCGATTGTAAACATTAAAATAAAATAAAAAAGTAATTAAATTGTCAAAAGCATTTTTCTCGAAAACGGCGTGTTCTAGCGAGGTGCGACAAGGCAACCTTATTTACGGAGATTTTCAAATTCTGCAGTCCAAATTACGAAAATTCGACGAACAAAAAATTTCCGCCAAATTTTTCCGACCCCTTCCCCGTGTTGCCCACCTCTGAAGATTAAGTTTTAATTAGCCCAAAAAGTTCAGTAACTGTACCACATTCTAGTTAAAAATATTTACGTGTTTCGAAAATATTTACAAAAAATCGCCATCACCTCTTCATTTATCCTTATTTTGGGCCACAGAATACGTGGTTATACGTTGTATATAATTATGTAATAGAATAAGTTAGTTACACGAAAAGGCGTAGTAAGAATTGTTAGAATGATAGCGCTAGTTATGTACAATGATTTCTACGTAATAAGGATAGGACACCGTGAGATCTATGATGTCAGCATTTGGCCACGATGGTACTATGAAGAGACCGTGAGATTCACATTGTCAGCTTTTCGAATACGAACCTATAAAGTCTTAGTTTTAAGTAATATGATTATTCTTGTTATAACTGCTGCTGCAGAAACTCTTAATTTTCGATTGTATTTTGAAAATAAAGTTTTTAAAAAGTCACCTCGTCTTCGCTTGAACATAATTCGCTTGTTGCCAACTTTGGTTTTTGATTGTT
Source organism: Cylas formicarius (assembly GCF_029955315.1). Lineage (NCBI taxonomy): Eukaryota > Metazoa > Arthropoda > Insecta > Coleoptera > Brentidae > Cylas > Cylas formicarius. The sequence goes on from NW_026844319.1 coordinate 5,594,741, forward strand.
AGGTCGACAATATAGTTATATGACCATAGTTTTACACATTATTGATTTCCGTTTAATTTTTTGTGTTTATACTGCAGCGGCGAGATAACAACCTCGGGCCTTTTGTTATTTTTTTTTCTCTAGCGGTATCGTTCTACTGTGTGCGTGTGTTGAACAGCCTATTGGACAGATTATTTGATTTATATTATAATATGGCTACGCGACGCCATAGAACGACGTCGGATAATTCGGACGAGTTTTGCTACACCGCCGACTTCGTCACGCAACGCGGCGAGCGATGAACCTCGTATTTCAACAACCTCAATTGGTGGATTCTTTAATGGAAAAATTATCACCGCAGGATTCGGACAGGCCTCGCGTTGCCCACAAATTCCTATATTAAACCTGATCGCGTACCGGAATTTGCCCTAGGTAATCCCGCTTTAAGTAGTGCTAAATGAATTTACAAAATTGAACAACTAGCAGAGTTACAAAACTGGTATGAGTCTATGAATATATTTGTCATGTAAAATAGATTACCCGGAGTGGCAAGGAGGGGGGTATGATAATCTGACATCTTATAATTATACATGGACCGAATCGAAATATTTATTAGTTGATACTTTTCCTAAACACCAAGATCTATCTGCGAAAAATGTTAATTTTTTGTAAAAATTCATAATTTATGGCTGACGTATTACAGAACGAGATGCAGTCTTGTGTGTTATTGATGGAATAAACGAACCAAATATCCAGACTGGTGCTAGGGCTGGACGGTATCAAACGCTTAAAGCTCTGTATGCCGAAAATTTGTCAACTCTGCAGCATATATTAAGTGATAGAATAATAATTGTTTCGAGGGGAAAATATTGTAATTATTGAGAATTGCTCTTATTTGCTTATCCATTATTTTCTCTAGAATCTTAGAGTATAGGCAGAAAAGCAATAGAATGCAATTTATCAAACTCGGTAGGTTCTTTATTTTAGCCAACGGTACGTGGGGTAACAAAGTTGCACTAAAGTAATATTAATACTGCCGCTTTCTGTTACTTTAGCCTTAAGAGTGTTAATTATGTTAACCACTTCAATCTTGTCAGTTAAGCTAAAGTTAAATTGTACTTCAATGCTATCAATAATGTTATTTTTATAAAAGTTAAGAAGTTCTGGGCTGGGTAAGTTGTTACAGACAATGGAGCTTATAGAAAAATTAATAATAGCATCTGCATTATCAAGACAATTAGAGCTTTTTGTTTGCAAATATTTTTTTCTTTCCCAACAGAGAACTTTGTTCCCGAGTTTTTGCATAAAATCGGAATTAGAGGACCTGTAAATATTTCTTAAGATAATACTATTATTTTGAACTTCAATTTTTACCTACAAATATTCGATCAACTGACTCTGATAACAGATACATAAAATATAAAAATGAAATGCTCACTGAAAAAGCTGTTGGACAAAGTGTGAGTATATAATATCGTATCTACTTTTGATAAATTTTTGTGTTTTTATACTTTTTTTTTGTTTTAAATATGTTTGATAAGAAATATGTAATTTTTGAAAATAATTAATTGGTGGCAGAAATTGGTGTTAGTGATATGATTTTACAAATCGATCAAACTACGTGGGTAATTTTTGAGGCTGGGAAATTGATTTAGATAGAAATTTTTTTAAGAAAATAGAGACATGGAGTAGTTCTTTTACGTTAGAACGTGATTGTTAGTAATTATTTTACATTTGTGGTTGAATTAGTTTGGATACTTAAATATTAGGATAACGTTTTTATTTATTTTTTAGTACTTTCACTGAATATAATATATGGTTTGTATTATTATTATTATTTGTATAGTATTATATAAAAATTCACTTAATGATCGCTTGATTACAGATAGTAAATTTGTAAATTGGGTTGTAATAAAACACCGGAAATCATGGATATTTGGAATTAAAGTGTAATTAGTATTGGGAAGCAATGAGTGATAAAAAGGCCTTGGTACTGACCAGAGGGCTTCCAGATTTTTAAAACAAGCGGAAGTTGTAGAGGAGGCCATGGCGCATTGGGAACGATAGATACCTTCGAGAAACGAAATGTAGAAACGCGTCATGAATTTCAGCAAACCATGCAAGAGATTGAAAGACGTGTTTTTTATTATTATTTTAATTGTAACAACATATTGAAAAAAAATAATTTCGATTGGTTTATATTATGAACAGGTTGTTCCTTATTGCTTTTAAGTGTGCCTTTTAATATATTTATTAATATCTATCTATTTTGACTACTACCGACAAAAATTTACGCCGAAAAATTAAATAGTTTTTGACGATTTCGGAACTTTAGGATCCATAAGGGTTCAAAAATTTTACCTTCTTTACCTACGCATATGTTTCCAATGGAACTGAACAACATCAAACATTATGACGGTAGATAAACCTACAGGTGGGAGGATATGCTTTTTGGGGACGCATAAAGAAAGGCTAATGAAAGGGCAAGTTTAAGATAGAGGGGACCCATAAAAAAATAAAACAGATAATTCACATTTTGAAAAGTGCATTGCTACCCGTTCATCATTGATATCCGAATAATCTATTTATATTGTTGTCTTGTCAAGTTTCAATTCGATAAAAAATCGAAAGCAAAAACTTAAATTACCGTCAACAATTATTTTGAAAATTTATGAGTATAAAAATTAAATTGCAGTATTTTCAAGTAAGATTTGTATATTACTGTTTAACCAAAAAGGTATAGTTAGGGACCTTCCGTCTGCAATTAGACCTAACATAAAATTATTTTGTTCAATTTACACCAAAAAAATTGACCGGAGAATTCTACAATTTGATGAATTAGATTGAAGTATATTTAAGTAAGGCTTGTCTATTAGATATTGTTAAATCAAGAAGGTGTAGTTAGACGCATTTCCTATGCAATTAGTCTTAACCTGCCCATATCTACAGCAATTAACACAAATAACTACTGGATTTACATATTTGAAGAGTGGAAATGTCAAAGGAGGTATGTGCCATTTTTTGATATATTACAATTGTCGTACGTGCCCCCGCCGCATATGTAAATTCAAACAGCTACTGCATTTATATATGTTTTAACTTTTACGTCAGGACGAGGTTTCCCCTCAAGAGCAACAGTATAATCATTAGTGGGGATAACTTGTACAATTGCCCCAGTAACCGCCAGTACACTGACATTTAAAATTTTTCAATTTAATCAATTAAAGTAGCATGGGTGTTATTACGACAATTAGGTAGAGTGTTTTTGTTTGTTTGCTTTATATAATATTAAGTATTTTTAATTCATGCCACTTCTCTCTAGAATTATAATCTTATATTATTATCCGAATCACGATTTTCCGAAATCCGGTTTATCCGAAATAAACTATTAAAAAATAAAAATTCAGAGCGCTCCAAGTGTATAATAACGTCTGTTATTCAAAAAGAGTAGTTTTATTTTGACATATTTCACAAAATGCAGCATCAGGGCAATAAATGTAGGCGTTGTTATCGGCTTGCAAGAAAAACTTAAAGCGGTTTAAGTATTAGATAATGGTGATTTTTTAAAAAATATAGTAAATGATTTAGATGTAAGCATAAGTACGGTTCCAGAGAAAAAATCGCAATGGTGTAAGTGCTGCAAGTGATGGATAGCATATAAAATAAATTGATTTACAACCAGATTAGGTCTACAATTGTGACGAAACGGGCTTGAACTTCAAAATGTTGGCCTCAAATACCATAAGTAGTTTTTTTTTAAGAGCACAGAGTACCCCAGAAAATGTGTTGTGTTACTAGACAATCCTCGTATTCGCTCAACTTGCAAGCAATATTTTTTTCACCTGCTGTAACTTCTCTCATTCAGCTCATTGATCAGGGTGCGCTGGAAAATTTTAAATGTAATTACAGGCATTTGCTATTGTGGAAGAAGTAGACGAGGGTGCCGATCTCATTGAATGTCCAAAAAAAATGAACTTTAAAAATGTTGTAGATTGGATAACTTCAGCTTAGAATCAAGTAAAAGGTAGGTACCAAAATACCAAGATGTGAAAACGTTACTGAAACAGAAGTTTATGAATGGTTAAGCAGTGAAAGTGTAGAAAATGAAATGACTGACCAAGAAATAACTAAAAGTGTTTGCATAAATGCTATTGAAATAAACAGTGATGACGAAGTAGAAGGCACTGACAATATTCCAGTAAAAATGTCACATTCTGACGGGACTATAGAAAAACAAGAAAAAAAATACATAAGAAAATAAATCACTTTGGTCCATATTATTTTGGATAATCGGAACTGTACTTTATCTGTTTTTTAAGAAATATGTAATTTTTTAAAATAATTAATAGAATGCTATTAACTTTGAGCAAAAATGATTTTAAAAATAGTGAAATTGAATTAGATAGATAGTTTTTTAAAGAAAATATACTTGGGGTTGTTGTTTTAGATTGAAACGTGATTGTTATAAATTTTAAATGTTTTAAATAACATCTTACACTTGTAGAGTGCTATCTATCATTATTCAATAATAATGTGTATTTTATAATAAATGATTATTTGTTTGCGATGTCCAATTTACCTATAGCCCTCTTTAATGGAATACCCGGAATAGATATTTAGCGATTAAAATATCGACTCCATTTAGTTTTGGTTAGTTTGTTCGTCTGATTACCTTTATAGAAAGTACTTCTGGCATTTGTCCGTCACAAACTGTGCTTGATAAAAGAAGAAAAGAAGAAATAACTGCATTAGTAATAAAAAAATTGATATTGCATGTACTGACACGCCCAATACAGCATATTCAGTTATCAGACTATGTTGATCGTGCAACTTAAAAATTGAAATAATCGAATAATATGGACAACCGTAAAAACCATGAAATCAGTATATAAAATATCATGACTTGGTGGAATGGTTAGCAAAATAAATCGATAGTCAAATGGTTTCAACAAAACTACTAAGAATGCCGGTCTCCTCAGCTTCTTGTGAAAGGAACTGGTCAACTTGGGTCTCACACACAACTTATCACTGCCTATTTGTCTCAATAATTAACCATGTTTATTATTTTTGTTTGTTTTGAAATAGTGTAAAAGTATTTCCAAAAAAACTTTTAAAGGTTATTTGTTTATTTTAAGTTAAAATAGATATATGAAATAATTTAATTTTCTAGTTTTTATTTTTTGTTAAAATGAAGATGTGTTATCTTATTTCAATGATTATATTATATAAAACATTAATTTGTTTTTATTCATTTCATTGTACTTTTCAATTATTTTGGTCAATTTACACCAAAAAAATTGACCGGCCAATTCTACAATTTGATGAATTAGATTGAAGTATATTTAAGTAAGGCTTGTCTATTAGATATTGCTTAATCAAGAAGGTGTAGTTATGCGCATTTCCTATGCAATTAGTCTTAAACTGCCAATATCTACAGCAATTAACACACATAACTACTGGTTTTACATGTTTGAAGAGTGGAAATGTCAAAGGAGGTATGTGCCATTTTTTGATATATTACAATTGTCGTACGTGCCCCCGCCGCATATGTAAATTCAAACAGTTTTTCTTGAGTATCTCAAAAACATAATTTTGGCACATATCCATCCCCTTTGGCATTTCCACTCTTTATTTGTTAACCTCCCCTCTCATTATTATAAATTTTCTCTTCAAAAGTAACAATATAATTATTAGCGCGATAACTTGAAATGTAATTACCCCGGTAACCGCCATAACTTCAATTAAAATTTTTATGTCTTTCAATAGATGCAGTAGTTAACATGGGCTTAGCTTCCATATAGAACTACTGAAGATTTCATAAACCAAGAACTGATTAGCAAATTGAGATGTTTAAAATTCCATGCCCATTTTATTAGCCTATATCCTACTCCCGTTAACATTAAGCTTATGATATTTATATTATGATAAGAAACGGGTCTTGGTCAGTTACTTCTTGCATATTCTTCATATCAATTCAGTGTCAGATATTATCTGAAATCTTTGCCATTTTGTTGAAAGTATCTTGATTTCGTATCTTCACGATTCAGCTCACACAGAAATAACTCTAAACCCTATTTATTAGGTGAATGAAAATACTATTGTTGAACAATGTCATGCTGATGACCAATTTTCTTAGGTAAGCATTTACTTGAAACGTAGAAGCAAAATAAATCACTAAAATACAACAAACTAAACTCATACAAATAAAAGACTCACCCCACCGATACAAAATGAAAAAACTACCTGGGATATACTCAAAAATAGTAATTTCTTGCTATGCTTGTTTACAAGCCACAGGCTAAAATAGACTGGAAACGGCCATATAAAATTGAAAAAGTGACAATTACATGGTGCAGCAAATTACCATAATTTGCTGTGTTTATTAGTTTTTCAGCAGTTCTTACTCTAATCTGAAGTGACGAGTGACATTAGCTTGTGCTAATATCTCTAAAATCATGTTCAAAGATTCTCTAAAAGAATTAAATGTGTACTGCAACTCATAATAAATGTGTATGTGTTTCAAATTCCAATCTCACCATTAGGATCTCGGTAACGGTAAGAGATACAGGGTGACCTAAATTAGGGCAAAGTTGCACATCGGTGAGTTCATTAATATCCTACTTTGAAATTGAACTTATTTTTCTTACTTCCGGAGATATAGCGGAAAATCAGAAACTTCCGGTGTTGTTTTCAATTTTTTTATGTCTTCATTTTAAAACTTCCCAAAAATCTGTAAGTACATTCTCATTGATCCTAATGATGAGAGTCGAATTTGAATCACCCGGTATATGACAGCAATATTCTGGAAAAGTGTAGAAGTTCCAACAGCAGTCCTGCACATATTTTGTACCTTTTGATTAACTTTATCAAACTACATTCAATCTGTGTGGTAGTATGAATAATAAAGTTATAATGAAAAAAAAATCAAATGTGTTATCAACTCTAGATCAATGAATATTTGTATTTTGAAATAAAATAAAAATGTAGATTTTATTTTCCAGTATAGTTACTTACACTGTGTAGAAGGACCAGCAGCAGCTGTGTCCATATTTTGTATCTCTACATTTGCTGCATCAGACATAAAAAAAATCAGAATCAGTCGCTGCAGTAGTGGCATCAGTTGTATCTGAAATTAAAAAAATGAATATTAAGTTTTTAAGAAAAAAAATCAAATGAAATCAGATTAAAATGTCAATTACTGTCAATCCAGACATACCCTTAACTACTTTTAAAATCTCGCAGAAGTTGGATGACATTGTAAATTGAAAAATTCAGACACTGGGAAGCTGAAAAAAGTTTAGTAAATATGTATTTAAAATATTATGTCGGATATAACTGAAATAATTCAATATTTTATCAATATAAATAAAATAATGTAGAAAGTTATGGGGGATAAGCAAACAGGGAACTGCTGTTGGTTTAAAACCTCTCCTTCTTATAATATGATATCACTTGGAATGAAATGATAATCACAAACGACATATTTTCTGTCCACTGTGAAAACTTCGGACCCTTTGAGTTTAACTCTATCCACTCATAACTTGAATATGTTGGGAGAGTTTTTCTGAAAACGATGCCTCATCTTGGTTCGATTTCGGCAATCCGCTACACAGCACGCTTAAGTTTTAGTCGAAATATCATTACTAATATTCTCTGCACGTTCTACAACAAATGGAAATACATATATAAAATTACTTATTACAAATTGCAGACCAAACACTAAAGTAAGCAAGTATTTTAACTCACTTTTCTAAATGAAACCACAAACTCAAAACATACAAAGTCAAATCAAAAATCGCACAACTATGAACACATACACATAAAAATCGCCTAAAAAATTCTTGCAAAACGCACATCTCAAAAAGGGGTGAAAAAGTCAAGGGGACTTTTGGTTCATAGTGGTGGCATCTCTGGCTCTTCTATTGCAAAGCGACGTCTCAAGCACCATCTCTTATTCGTCTCATTTTCAAATTAGAAATAGAGTTGTGTCAATCGCGATTGACTCGGTCACTTATTAAATCTTTTCCAATGATCGAACGAACGAATCCTGTTTGTTCATAATGATTCGAACACATTTTTCGTTCTCGCTGCGGCCCTGACCGGTCTGAAGTGAGACGACGACCGATGGACCGACCGTACCAACACAAATTGAATTCCCCTTGCGGAATACGGTTCATTTGAATGGTTTAAGATTGAAATGCACGACAGAAACAGACCACGGAAGAGGAATGGGAGTATTATAATAATAGTAGACGAGTTGCGATATCGATTGGTAGATTTGTTTATGTATTGAATTGAATATTGAATGAAATTTCTATTTCCACGCAGATGTTTAATTTGAAGAAATTAATATATTACTACCTATTTCGATAAAATCATGATGCAATAAAAAGCAGAAGACAGCTAACTATCTATAATTCTAACTAAAACAAAAAATATAGACACAACAATAATTCAAATTCAAATGAATCTGAATCGGTCGTTCGGACTGTTCGGATTCAGTGACTATTGCCGCTTATGATTTTGTGGTGTATTTGGCAACACCGCGGACCGACCAAAAAGGCAGTCTCAGCCGATGTGTCCAAGAGGCAACAACGTTTTCACGTGCGGTATCGTGGTCATATAAAGCAGGGCTTCTTAAACTGTGGGTCGCGACCCCCAGGGGGGTCGGGAGACTACTGAAAGGAGGTCGCAAAGATCTGATACTTTTCAATCATTATAAATAAAATTTTAAAATTAGTATACACACTACGTACAAATATAAATACAAATATAAATCATACAAAATACTATTGTAGTTTTATTATAACTATTTTTTGAAAAAAGTGGCAAAGCAAAACTGTTATGTAGGGCCTATAAATGAAAATATGGAAGTAGCATTTAAAATAATAAATACAACGCGCTCCTCGATTTTCAACTGAACGTTCGACATTGATGTCTGGCAGCCGGCGTCAGTATTTGCAAGATAACTTAGTGATTATAAGTACCCTGACGCCGCGTCGCTTTACAGCTTACACATACAATACGGAAGCATAATCAAGCTAGGCTAGGCGAATCGGCATTTTATTTTTATAAAAGAATAATAAAAAAAATTAAATGAAAGCTTCTTTTTCTACGTCTTTGTGATACGGTGTCTTTGTGCGCTGCACACTTTGAACACGTCATGCGTCGGGATTGATCTGATTGTTGTCATTGCACTGCTAAAGATTCGAGTGTAGTTATTTTTGTTTGTACTTCAGTTTGGACTCACTCAGCTTTGTCTTCGTAGTGACGTGTGTATTTACTGTGTAATTTTCAGTTGGTGTTTTTAATTATTACGTTAAAGTTCAACTACATTTTGTTTAATTATTTATTATTATTTAACCATCATGGACAAATGGCTAATTAAAATTCCAACTAATAAGTCTGCCACGCCGTCACAACCAAGTTGCAGTGTTTCAAATCCGACTTCTAGCCAAACAAAAAAAAAAGAAAATATGACGAACCATATTTGCAGTGTGGCTTCACATGCTCCTCACAACAATGAAGAACAATCAGTGTGCTTAATTTGCAAAGAAGTTTTGGCTGCAGAAAGCATGAAACCGTCAAAACTGCAACGAATTTGAATACTAAACATGCAACGTTATCAAAAAAGCCAATAGAATATTTTGAGCGTCTTTTGCAAACATCAAATAAAGAAAAGAACACTTTGGAGAAGTATGTTACTTTCAATGATGAATATCTATTGGCATCGTATGAAGTTTCGTATTTGATAGCAAAAACGAAAAAGCCTTTTACTATTGGAGAGCAACTTTTACTACCTGCACTTATAAGAATGTCTGAAATTGTTCATGGAAAACAGTATGCTGCTGAAATTAGTAAAATTCCATTATCAAATGACACTGTGTCCAAAAGAATTTCAGAAATTAGCAATGATCAATTTCAGCAGCTTCTTATGAGGCTTAAAGACAGCTCAAAGTTTGCAATACAACTGGACAAGTCGACAGACATTTCAAAAATGGCACAGTTGTTACTTTTTGTAAGATATATTTATGAGGGAAGCATTCATGAAGATATACTGTTTTGTCGTCCTCTGGAAGGTCATACTCGTGGAAAAGATATATATAAAAAAGTAAATGAGTTTTTTGAAAAAGAAGGATTAAATTGGAAAAATTGTGTTGGTGTGTGCACGGACGGTGCTGCAGCAATGACCGGACAAGATCTTGGTTTTACAGCATTTGTTAAAGCTGGAAATGATCATATTACATTTACACATAGGATGATTCACCGAGAGGCACTTGTTAAAAAAATTTCACCAGAATTAAACACTGTGTTTTTTGATGCAGTCAAAATCATTAACTTTATTAAAAGTCGAGCACTTAGTAGTCGATTGTTTAAAAATTTGTGCATTGATATGGATTCGGATTATACAAGTTTATTGCTACATGCTGAAATTAGGTGGCTATCAAGAGGTCGAAGTTTGAAACGATTATTAACTTTAAAAGATGAAGTTCTTATATTTCTAACAGAGCAAAATTCTAATTTGGCTGATTATTTTCACGATAATTAATGGCTTCTCAAGCTATGCTATTTGGCAGATATTTTTGATAAAATCAATGATATGAATTTATCAATGCAGGGAGTCTGCGTTAACATGTTAACATATACATAAGCCAGGTTTTACAGTGCAAGAATTGTTTAAGATATGGTCATTTAGAGGCCAGATGTCGAAGAAAGAAAAAATGCCCAAGATGTCAGGAAGAACATTCCGAAAATGACTGTGACTCGTAAATCATAAGATGTGCATACTGGGAGGAAGGTCACAGCTCGCTATCCAGAAACTGCGTCGAATTAAAAAAAAAAGAAAAATTAAGGAAATTATGGGCTTTGAAAATATATTTATAGAAAAATCAATAACATCAACTTACCGAACAAGTTCCATATACAAGCCATGGTAACTGAAAATACTTGTATAGTTATTGGCTATTACTCCCCAAATGTAATGCAATCAATGCATTGTTTTTACACTCTCTTATAATATTTTAACTAGGATGTGATAATAGCAGGCGACTTTAATGCTCAATATAGAGTTTAGGTTTCTTCTAACACTAACCAATCAGCTAAAAATTATTCAGATGCCTTAATAGCTTCTAATATGGCCTACCTTAATGATATCAGTAGAATAAGAATTACATCAAACAGAAATAGCTGTCCAGACATAACCTTAGCCTCACCAACTGCAGTTGTCAGGTGCTTATGGTCAGTGACTGAGGACCCGTTTAACAGCGATTACCTTCCAGTATTGATTTCATGGAATACTAGAACCCAAGGAATCAGCAGACCCCAAGGTAGCTGGAACACCAAGTATATCGATTGGACTAAATATAAAGAAATTTTATAAAGAAATGCAACAGCCGGAAATTATGAAGATTGGAAAAAGAATATATTTGTCGCAGCAGTAGGAGCAATACCTATAAAAACACTTAAACTAGGAGTAATCAGATATCAGACATTGCCAGTTTGGTGGGATGCAACTTGTTTTAGGCAAACAGAAAAAAGTAGAGATGCATTCAAACAATTAAAACCTATCCGACCAATGAAAACTTTTTAGAATCCAAGAAATTTGCAGGACAAATAAGAAGTTTCCTAAGAAAGAGAAAGAAAGAAGAATTTCATAACATCTGCTGTGAATTAAACAGAGATACGCAAATAAAGACAGTCTGGAAAGTGGTTAAGAAGTCTCCAAAAATTGCAAAACTTCACACTATGCTAAACAATATCCTCATTACTATGACACAATCAGATATACCAGTACAACAAAAAAGATGGACAAAGGATGGAGGGACTCTAAGCTTGGACTTAGATCCAATCACCAGTGAGGAGATTCCAATATCGTTACATCAAAAAACGAAATCAGCTCCATGGATTGATGGTAAAAAATTACCAAAAGCACAATTGGACAGCTTAGCTAAAATTTTCAGCTAGATCTATTTTTGGAGCATGAGATTCCTGTGGGCTGGAAGTCGTAAATTATTCCTCCTTCTTAAACCTGGTAAAGACCCCCTGTTCCACACCAAATATAGGCCAAGTCTGGAGTCGTTTAATATTAACCGGCGTCTAATAGATTTCGTCAAAAACATCCTAAAGAACAGACGAATATTTGTCAAAAGCCTGCAGGGGAACTTGGACCAAAGTTTACCAACAGAGGAATACCACAGGGCTCTCCGTTAAGCCCTTTATTTGTTTAACCTCTTCACAAGTCCTTTAAAGAAGTTAAATTCCGGAGAAGCAAATTTAGTTCAATACGCGTGTAGTCATATTTGTGAAGGGACCCAGTATAGATGATTGCAGGCACAGAATCCAGCCAGTTTTAAACAGGTTTAACGCATGGAAGATAAACCACAGGATGGACATTTCAGTCCCGAAAACGAAAGGAACGATTTTGACAAAGAGACGACCACGCAATCTTCCGCGCGAGGTCATCATAAACCAACAAAAGTCGAATGGATCAACGAGTACAAATATTTGGGGGTCATTTTCAATAGTCAAATGAAGTGCAAGAAGCATTGCAGGGAGTAAATGTAATGAAAAACCTAACTAGAATTTGGCGGGGAGCCGACCCCACTATCCTTTTACCAATCTATAAAGGACTCATCAGAACTCATTTAAAGTGTGCAAGTACGTGCATGTATTCTAAAGCCAACTGGCATAAACTAAATAAGGTACAGCATCAGGCCTTAAGAGTTAAGAGCTACAGATTGCATGAAGTCTACACCTATTAGAGCCTTATTGTCTGAAGCAGGAGAGACTCCATTGGACATTAGAAGAGTCTGGTTGTTGGTCATGTTTGTAGGAAGGTCGATCTCAAGGAGAAGAAAAAAAACGCTCAACAAATTCTCTCTTTTCACGAAATCTGCAAGGAACAGAGGTTCATTTTCTGGAGAAGATTGGCAACCCCGACAATAATAACAGGAATAGACCAGAACCTTCAATTCAGAGATAAAAAATAAATAAATAAAGAATGTAAAACTGCTATGCTACAGTTTTTCTTATTACATGCAGGTTTAAAAAATAGAATTTGAAACTTCTGACCTGAAGACAAACTCATACAATAATCAGGACTTTCTCCGATTAGTAAACAATGACTTTTCACAATTTTTTGTGGTATGCACAAACGTATCTCTAAACGCGGAACAGAATACATGTGCCATTGGCATCTTTTGCGAGAATCCCCCAGCGAACATTGCAAGAACACACAGCGATTATACTCCCATTTGCATTACAGAGACTCTCGCGATAAGAGGATAAGATAGGCTGTTAGAATTTTAGCACCTTCAACCACCAAGCTAGTGATAATTTTAGACGCGCTGAGTGCTCTACAAACTATAGGAGGCACTGAAATCCTGGGACGCAGCGATTACATAACTCTAACCACGAGATTGCAGATCATTTCACGTAATGATTGTGATATCAAGCTCAAGCACAGGGAGAGGGGAAAGACTATTTTAAAATTCAACCAGCACCGCAAAGAGTTTGAGGGCTAATAATATCTGTTAGAATGCGTACGAATCACAGATGCACGCTAGTTCATTTGCACAGAATTAGAATTACGGATAATATTAACTGCGTTTGTGGACAAGAGGGAAATTTAAACCATTTATTTTTTGGGTGTGTAATGAGAGTCAGAGAGTCTATGCTATAGCGTCGCAAAATAGACATGGTCCGATAAGCATTCAAGAGCTATTGAGAACTCCAAAATCTAAAACATTAAACACACTATTAGAAATTCTTCGAAAAGATGATATAAAGATATAAATAATTTATTATCTATCCTAGTTGACTTGAATTCAGTTAGTGTTCCGATTTCAACTTTAGTTATATAGCTTGCTTTACCCATTATCCACGGCTTGTTCTCCTGCGTGCTAATGCTTTGGACGCCGTAAATCGAGAAGTATGTATAAGTAAGTATATATTAGGTATTTGTGTTAAGGATGTTTTATTTGTTTTATTACTGTTTTACTCATCGCAGAGGACATTTAACATTTCGTATTGCCAGAGCGAGTGGCTAGCACGCTTCGATTCCAAATTTGAAAGTATTAGATCCAAGGGTGTATGGTTACTAATTACTTATTTACATCATATTTTACCTGGATCAAACTCCTAACTCTGTTTTTCTATATTGGTGTATTTAATATATTTACTGTGATTTAGGTACCAAATGATTTATTACTTTTTAACTTATATATTTTGTCATTACACACTTGCCATTAGCAATTTAATGGTGCATATCAAAATTACTCAGAATATATTTATGTGTTTTCCCGTACCAAATGAGTTATAACATAAGTGCATTTTTCAGGGACAGGATACCATCTTGATTGTCAGTTGTAATATTAAAAAGATAGACATTCTTTGGTCAAAAAGAAGTCCAAGGTTTTTGAATTTCAACTCCAGCTTTTCAATCAAACACGTGTATTTTTTAACGCAATAAAAGTGCGCCTTTTTAATTATCATACTCGATATTTTTTGTTTTGCTAAAAATGTAAATACAGTTAAATTATGTAGCGTTGACTAGGTTCAAAACATAATATAAATACCACAGTAGTAGACTATAGTATATTATGCAACCAGTACGGTAAACGATATTTGACTCACGAGTTTATTTGACACGAGCGGAGCGAGTGTTTAATAAACGAGTGAGTTAAAAAGTTTACCGAACGTGTTGCATACTATACTTTTTCTACAACTGTCAGTTTTTGGGTACATTTTCGTAAAACAACACGAATATATTCACTGACGTGACCGTCAGAATTAACAAACGTCAAAATTCAAAGCGTGGGAAATATCCACGAAAACATCCAATTGCTCCCAGATCCGTGCGGTAAATTCCTGGAAATGTCCGAACTGGTTCGGATTCGTGGGAAAGGAAACTGACGTGGTAAACCGACGCTTCCCGTACGCTACATCGGTGGGTAATTAGGTATTTTACAGACGGAAGTAGAAAAAAAATTGTCATGCCTGCCAAGTATGGGTTGGGCCAAATTTCACATTTCCAATAACCTTAAATTAGAAATGTATAACTTTGACGGTTAAAAAATAGCCTATGGTGACAGCTAAGTTTGGATGCACAGTACAATGCATCCCATTTTATTGGTAATTGTGGGATATTTTGGTCCTTAGTAAAAAGAAAAATAGTTTATTGTAAGATTTTAATTTTAATTATTTTATTATTATTATTAAGAAGAAATTGTGAATTTCATTGTTATTTTTATTGTTATTGATGGTTTAAAAGGAAGTGTGAAATTATTTCGCTTTTACTTTTTCACCATTTTTTTTCATATTTGCTAATATTTCTAGTATTTTAAAATTAGGTTTTAACTTTAATTTTAGGTGATTAGAAAATAAGAAACAAAGAAATTTCTAATATTCCGAGCAGCATTTAATTTATTTGTTGTTACCAAATATAAAGCACAGTAAATTGCCATTTTTATTGTTATTAGTTAAAATAGGTTCAGAATTATTTCTTCTTTTCTTTTTGCTTCTTAAATTAAAGTTTTAAAACTTTAAATTTTGATTTGAAATATATTTTGTTTAAATTTGTTTTTCTTGTTTTAGCTTCAAAAATCATAGATTGTGTGCAAGAGGGGAACAATCGATGATGTAAGTACTTTTGTAAATATTGCTTTTTGTTGTTGTTTTAAAATTTACTCTTGGTATCCTAATGTTTCCACTGTGTAGTGAAGAGGGCAAAACTACTACTGTAGTTTCTTTATTAAAAAGGGTTAACATAAAAGTACAAACAATTCTCGTTCTAGAAAGTAATGCACCACACGAGGCACATGTGTTATATAGGTTAACTGTCAATCATAGTATTTTTTTTTTATTATTTGCCCTTACTTGGGTACGTCACAAATTAGGATTTGACTCATTTTCCGGTATCCGCCGAGGAAAATTTACCGATACCAATTTTTCCACGCACACAACACTCAAGGCTCTCGGTGGGAATCGAACCCACAATCTCCGGCAAGTAATCTTAGTATAAATGTTACAAAAATGATTGATTACAAAAACTGTCCTTTTTTAAATCAGAAAACCCGTTTTATCGTACTCCCACTTTTTGAGTATTTAAAAAAGTAAACTAATATCAACTTAAACTACATCTTTCAGATCACTTTTTTTTTATTTGACATCCTCATACAGTTTAAGTCCCATCAATGATCTGAATATTTTGAAAGTTTCTTTTCACAAAAACTACGTAAATATGTCCGCTTCTTGGTTCTTTGTACAAATATGTTCTGGCAAAATTTCACCACTCTCAAAACTATTCTCGAACAAATTGAAACTGAATGCCCACATGCTTACAGCGACAATGAAACTCTAGATTGTGAATCAATTTGTGACATTTTGATTGTCTTTGTTTAAAGGTGTTGTGTTATTCAGTGGTATACCGATTTCACTTAGAAGTTGACTTTACCAAATGGCTCCTTTGGATGATTGACACGCAGCCACATATCCTGCTTCCGTAGTTTAAAGTGTTACACCTGATTAGTAGTATTTAAGTACACTATAAGCCTCCCCCACTCCTCTCCCTTTTTGTGGGCGTGTCCTCCTTCCCCACGACCCTCTTAGCTCCTCCGCCTTTACCCATAATCCCTTGAAACTGGCCCCATTGGATAAGCAACCAGAAATGTGGGGTTTAATCAATCCCCCTCCTCTAGTTTGCGATGGCGGCGAAGCCAATCAGAGCCCAGATATTTTCCCACCCGTAAAAAAAGCAATGGCGTCAATGAGACTTGATCATATTGTTCGCGTGACCATCTGCACCCTCTAGCGGTTCGAATGTAAACTAGTGTCCCCTCTTGAAATAAGATTTTCTTTAATAAGGTAACCTCACCTAGTGAATATTGACCAAAACAATTTATTTTAAAAACATATAGTTCTGCGAATGTGTAGACTTTCTTTGCTATTATAATTTTATTTTTATTATTTAATATTTTCAAAATTATTTATCTATCTTATTGATGATTTTAAGATATCGCAGTCAACTTTACTATTTCATCAATTTCTTTTATTTATTGCTGATCTTTGAGGATAGTGTACATACTTTTTTTCGTAACTTATCTGTATCTACCCTTTAATTTCCTATCAAGCCATAAAGCAAACTCGAAAGGCATATTAACTAAAAAGTCATATACTTTAAAGCTGCTGCTACTACTACATGAAAGTGTGTTTCTATGGCAATCTCAACAACAATGAAATCTGGACGCTTATACTAAATACTGTAATAATCTTCTCTGCTAACGCTCTAGGAGACGCTATTTGAACCCTGTTCAAAGAAAAACTTCTATAGCCCAAATAGCCTCTCTGAACCACACTTAAGCGCATCACTCTTTCACTGTCTTGCAGCCTTCAGATTAATATTCCGTACTAACTACGTATGCCATACATGAAACGTTCTCTTTTCTAATTTTTTTCTATGCGCTACATTAACGAGCAGTATCTGAACTTTTCTCTCTGTGTATTTTGTTAGCCACCTTAAAAAAAAAATAAAAAAGGTATGCGAACCTAGAGGATATTTTCCATATTTTTCACAAATGGTGACAACAATTAATGCAAGTATTATTTTTAATAATAATTCATCTTTCGCTATGACACGAAAACATAGATTTTTTTAATTCTAACTTCTCTCATAGAGCTTCCCTTTAGTCTCTATCTGTTCTTTAACTAAATCCCCGCCTTTTTGAAAAACCAACCTCTAAAAATAATTAATTTTCTCTAATATAAATTTGTACGTTTTCCGCAATATGTGTGAATATTTTTGCTAGAGCATTTAGTTACTTAGTACATGTCCTAATCAATATTTTAAAAATATAATTCTAATGATACGTGTTTACGATTTGAAGATAACGAAACATTCCCCAGTTTTATAAATGAGAGCTCACTGCCAAACTACCAAACACCACAGTACAAACGACCGTACTACGCCCCCCCCTGGACAAAATCAGGTTAGTCAGCGTCATTAATTCTACCTGCGTTAACGGATAGCGTATTGTTAATTAAGGTTTAATACGCAGAAAATTTAAGTAACAAATAATTGAAATGAAACTCACTAACATCATAAATTATTAAAAAAAAATTAGAACAGTTGGAATTTATTGGAGTAACCAATTTGGCACTAAAAATGGAAATTTTCGATACTCTACTAGGTGCCTACAATAAATTTTACTATTATTTTTAATGCAGAGACACAACGATTTTCTAGTTCTGAATTTGATCAGGGGTATATGACCATAGTTTACGCCGACTCTAAAAGCCATGCAGTCTAAGCAATCAGAGTTATAGAACTACCAGATACTACTTTCAATAATATTAACATAAAAAAAAGTAGGTGGCATTTCTATAATACGTGCAAAGTTTATGTGAAACTGACTAAGACAGAGTAATGCACCAATATGTTACTAAACATATTTCCATAGAATTCCGTAAGAGCTTACCTCCAAGTTTTCTCATTTAGTCAGTCAAAGCATCAAATGGGAAATTCCAATCCAACATATGTAGTGGTGGAAATATATCAATCGCCTACGTTACCGATGGTACCCTACTGAAGCTTCTGCGTCCTCTTTACTCCACATGCCTTCTTAAAAAGAAACTGGTCTAAGTCTCAATATTCCTGTTAAAAAAAGAGAGGTTCTATATTGCCATAAATATGTGTTTTCAAAATTTTACCTGAATGGTTCGTGATTCCTTATATATGCAGTGTTGGCAGCAATGTGGCGACGACTACGCTGAAACTTTCCATATCTCGTGTGCCCATGACTGGTCTGTTTCATATATGAAAGCTCACCTCGCACGGGTTTGAACCTCCTTTAAAAAAAAAAACAGGCAAGACTTGTACTTATCATATCAAAGTAATATGAGGAACTTATTTCATCACCTCCAAAGGGGAGTAGGGGTTTCTAAAGTATGGTAGGTACATCTCTTTCATTTTTTAATTAAAAAAGTGACATAATTACGCGACGTAACTCGATCCGGATCGTTAACGCGTCTCAAGATGGGGAGTTTAGAGATGCTGAGGCCATTAAATTGATTCACTAATACCAGTATATACTGAAACCCCTTATTTCCAAAATAAAAAATTGTTAACTGTTAACACAAAAAAAAACTATTTTCTCACCAATTATATTTCTGGGGTCGTTTTCAGAATTTGTCCAACGTAGAATCCCAAAAGGATAGGTCCGCAATTTCGAAAAATGTTCATGTCTCCCCGCTATGCATTTGTACACGAAGCAGGGCCGGATTAACAGCAATTATATTCTTGTCAGTCAACATACAGCCGCCGATTGAATTCTCGGATTCTGCTTTACTAGTTGCCATGGTCTGTCAAATATGTTACTTAAAAAATTGTATATTTTTTTACAAATAATATGCCTTTCCTAAAATAATTCCGCCTTTATCAAGTTGGACAAGGGCACGTCAGTCCGCTTTGAAAAGCGCGGCGTATGTATCTTCCAAAATGATCCAAATTGTTAACCTTTAGAGGTTCGACGAAAACAATGTTCATTCAACCAGGCCTTCCGCGATGGCAGTTTCGAAAATTTTTGATTCCTATTATGCAAATCTAAACGGAGCAGGCTCGGATTGTCAGCAAATACACAACTCGCCGATTCAATTCTGAGATGTTGCTTCACGAGTTACCATGATCTGTCAAATATTTTAATTAAAAAAAAATCTATTATATAGCAACAATATACCTTTTTAAAAATAATTTTGTCTTTTTCAAGTTCAACAGGACACGTGTGTTCGTTTCAGTTGGACAAGGGCACGTCTGTCCGCTTTGAAAAGCGCGGCGTATGTATCTTCCAAAATGATCCAAATCGATAACCTTTTTTTGATTTTTTGATTCCTCGTTATGCAAATCTAAACGGAGCAGGCTTGGATTGTCAGCAAATACACAACTCGCCGATTCAATTCTAAGATGTTGCTTCACGAGTTACCATGATCTGTCAAATATTTTAATTTAAAAAAAACTATTATTTAGCAACAATATACCTTTTTAAAAATAATTACGTCTTTTTCAAGTTCAACAGGACACGTGTGTTCGTTTCGAAAATGTAGCGCATAGAAAAAAATTAGAAAAGAGAACGTTTCGTGTATGGCATACGTAGTTAGTACGGAATATTAATCTGAAGGCTGCAAGACAGTGAAAGAGTGATGCGCTTAAGTGTGGTTCAGAGAGGCTATTTGGGCTATAGAAGTTTTTCTTTGAACAGGGTTCAAATAGCGTCTCCTAGAGCGTTAGCAGAGAAGATTATTACAGTATTTAGTATAAGCGTCCAGATTTCATTGTTGTTGAGATTGCCATAGAAACACCCTTTCATGTAGTAGTAGCAGCAGCTTTAAAATATATGACTTTTTAGTTAAGATGCCTTTCGAGTTTGCTTTATGGCTTGATAGAAAATTAAAGGGTAGATACAGATAAGTTACGAAAAAAAGTATGTACACTATCCTCAAAGATCAGCAATAAATAAAAGAAATTGATGAAATAGTAAAGTTGACTGCGATATCTTAAAATCATCAATAAGATAGATAAATTAATTTTGTAAATATTAAATAATAAAAATAAAATTATAATAACATAATATTTTCGACATATGAACTTTTCCCAGATAAATAGTCAAATATTTCACGATACCTTAAAATAGAAGCATGCGGAAATATGTATGAAGTTAACGCACGGTAGATGGCTTAGTAAATTAAAAAAGTATGTGGTTTCTAATATCCTACTTTATTAATGAAAATTTTAACCAGGTTTTTGTTTTGCAGATATTATTGGTGGTGCCTGCCAGCTTCCAGTTCCGAAAAAAGAAATCCAACACTTTTCTTCTTTATTTCCCCTGTCCTTTGTGCTCAATAGTGAAAAGTACAGTTTGTACCCGCGAGGGTACACATTCGCAGAACTATATGTTTTTAAAATAAATTATTTTGGTCAATATTCACTAGGTGGGGTTACCTTATTAAAGAAAATCTTATTTCAAGAGGGGACACTAGTTTACATTCGAACCGCTAGAGGGTGCAGATGGTCACGCGAACAATATGATCAAGTCTCATTGACGCCATTGCTTTTCTTACGGGTGGGAAAATATCTGGGCTCTGATTGACTTCGCCGCCATCGCAAACTAGAGGAGGGGGATTGATTAAACCCCACATTTCTGGTTGCTTATCCAAAGGGGCCAGTTTCAAGGGATTATGGGTAAAGGGGGAGGAGCTAAGAGGGTCGTGGGGAAGGAGGACACGCCCACAAAAAGGGAGAGGAGTGGGGGAGACCTATAGTGTACCTAAAAACTACTCTGATTACCTTTTCCTTGACCAAGTTATTGGTCCTCCACTAGCTTTGGATCACCTTCTCGTTTCTTTATCTGCTGCATAGTCTGCATCACAAAACCTGATTAAATTGTAACGGGGTTGCCTTTTGTATTCAATTCCGTAGTTTGGGGTACCTTTTATATATCTTACAATTCTTTTTACTGCATACCACTGTCCTGTAGTATTTAGATATTTGTTAGCAACTCCCACATAATATTAAATATCTGGCCTGCTGCAAATATCAATGATCCGATACATTCTGAGTAGCGGCCTTTAAAATTTGTATCTGTCTCGTTTCTCGTGAAGTCAGCATGAGGATCAGTGGAATTTCCTGTAAGTTTGCATCACTCATGCCAAACTTCTTAACAATTTTGTTTATATAACTTGTCTGATGTATGAAAATAGAATTATTTTTTTTGTTCGTATTAATTTCGAGTCCAACGAAATTGCTAATGTTGGTCACCTTGGCTCTGAAATGTCTTTGCAGTTCAGCTAGAACAATTTCTAATGCAACCTCATAGTGCGACAACAATATTCCATCATCAACGTAGATAATAAGTAGAAGGTCTCCGCTCACACTAACCCTCGATACATACATTTTTCGGCTTCGCAATGTTTAAAACCGAACTGTTTCAGTACACTGTCGAATTTTTCGTTCCAGCACAGTTTACAAGTTTGCACACTTTATTGTCACTTTTTGTTAAACCTTCAGGTATCTTCATATAGATGTCCTAAGACAGTTCTCGATAGAAAAAAGCTGTTTTGATGTCGAATTGCTTAATTTTATAGTCCTTGTTCGCAGCAACAGATAAGATGACTCTTATTGAATAGTAACATTGTAGTGCGTGAAAATATTTCTGAATAGTCGAGCCCTCCTTTCTGGGTAAAACCTTTTGCACATAGTCGAGCTTTCGATTTCACCTGAGCAGTCGTATTATACCTTAAACATCTCCTTCGAATCAATCACTGTCTTGCCTTCGGGTAAGTCTTGTCAAATCCATGTGTAATTCTGATTTAGAGCTTTAATTTTTTTTCAGTGCCTCTTCGTACGTGTTGGGAGCCTCTTGTTCTACTAAATTCAACTCCAAATCCTCCAGTTCTTGTGGAATTCTTGTATTTGTTTGGTTGGTGTTCATAAAAGCTAAAGTTCTACCTCTTCTTCTCATGTTTTTTTTTTTGGCTTTTACCATTTTGTGGTTTAACTTGGGGAGTTGGAGTCCTCATTTCGTCTTCACAATCCAGATCGACGGCGCTGGCATCAATTCTTCTTTTTCAACAATCCACTTATTCTTCTCATCAAACAACACAGTGCAAGACACCGTGATCTTCAGTGTAGCAGGATTATACAAACCATAATTTGTAGAATTTTTGCCATAACCAACAAATAGCAGTTTTTGACTTTTTGAGTACAATTTATTATGTTTTTCGTCACATTTGTGTATCTGTACGATACAGCCGAAAGTTTTTGTATGTCCAACGTACGGTTTCTCCCTGTCCACTGTTCATATGCTGTGGTTGTACCCTGCCTCGGCAGAGTTCGATTTAAAATATATATTACAGTGCTCGCTGGTTCTGCCCAGAAAGAGTGTGAGGCATTCGCGCTTATAAGCGTTGTGTACAGTGCATTATTTTTTCGGTTCGATACCCTCTTTCCTCATATATGTGACCGAACTTTTTTTTCATTTTACTATTGAATTCAACAGCAAAATGTAAGGCATACCAGTAATTTTTGTTATCGTCATTCTTGTTATTTGGCGTCCTGGGAGCCTTACAATTTTTTAACATGTGTCCTCGTTTATGACAGTTAAAACACTTGAATTGAAATCTTTTCTTTTTACTTGTATTCTGTGTCCCTTGATATTTAATGTCATAGCGGCTAGTTCGTCCTGCTCTTCCTCTATTGCCGTTAGACTCTGCTCTTCATCTATAAGCCTTGCTGACAAGTTCTTGACAGTTTTTTTGTACATCGATAACCAGGCTTGCATGACATTTCTATATTTATTTCTTCAACAAACGCATACAGCCTTTTTGCCTTCAGGACATGTTTCAACTGGAACATCCATTGCTGATAGTTTTGTCCACTAAGCTTGATAATGCTACCCACCAACTTTGCAGTAGGCGTTAATTCTGTGTTCTCCCACGGTGCCCTGGGCCCATAACCTGTTGGAATCCTAATGTTTCCACTGTGCAATGAAGAGAGCACAACTACTACTGCAGTTTCTTTATTAAAAAAGAGTTAACATAAAAGTACAATTTCCGTTTTAGAGAGTAATCGACCACTCGAGGCACATGTATTATATAGGTTAACTGTCAATCATAGTATATATGTTACACAATTGATTACAAAAACTGTCCTTTTTTAAATAAGGAAACCCGTTTTATGATATATACAAAATTTCATACTCTAATCTACTATTTACATATTTACAATGAATTTTCTTTTTTTTTACACTTTTCAGCTTTCATATTAATTTATAATTTTTTTGAATTCGGTGAATAGAAGCATGTCACAATCCTCTAAAATGCGAGTATTAAAAAGATGATGGGGTGAGCGATATTTTTGTATTAAAACAGCATAATTACAAATATAGTTTTATTTTATATTATTATACTTTACCTACGATATCAATAGTTCCTCCGATGTTAAATTTGTCACGTCAATTTAGTCAAGTCGTTTTTATAGTTAGTATTTTTAAGTCGAACACAAGCATTTTTAATAGTTAACCTGCTCCTCTTCTAACTTAAAATAAATTTCATTTGTGAAAATATTTGCTCACATTTATAATGTGGACAAAATGGCAAAGCCGTTTTTTTTTAATGATGAATCCTCATAGGAAGTGATGGCAAACGTGCTGATATCATGATAAAA
Source organism: Cylas formicarius (assembly GCF_029955315.1). Taxonomy (NCBI): domain Eukaryota; kingdom Metazoa; phylum Arthropoda; class Insecta; order Coleoptera; family Brentidae; genus Cylas; species Cylas formicarius. The sequence goes on from NW_026844319.1 coordinate 5,618,931, forward strand.
TGATTACTTTCTGTATTTTCCAAATAGTTCCGCAATATCTTGAGTTTATCGGTCCATAATGTTGAATTTTTAAAATCAATCATTTCTAAACTAAATTTGTCAATTCTTTGTCAATTCATTTGTCCATGTTTCTTAACACTTTAAAACCGACTTTCATATTCATTTAATGACCGAAATCCAACTTTCGAACATATTTAGATTGCTTTCATCGATATTTTCAATATTTTTCTTTTTAACAAGAGAATAATGATTTTTTTTGTTTTTATGTCCAGTCACAAAGAATATCAATTTTGAAGTAAAACTCTTCCATTCCATTTTCAAAATTGTGTCGTTATTTCCTAGGTGTCCTACCTCGAAATCATTATACTGGGTCATTATGTCTTTTAAAAACAAAACTTGAAATATATGTATATCATCTAAACACTCTACAAATCTATTAAGAAGAACTTTGCACCGACTTAACCATCGTATTTCAGAATGTAATAGCAAATCTCAATATTTCAATTTCCTCCAAAAAAGCTTTAAAGCGCCTGTGTATTAATGCGAATTGCTCTATTATTATGTTTCCAACTTTTTACACTTGGAGCAGCTATTATGGAAAATAATTTACTTTTTAAATCCAATACTTGCCCATTTATTTTATATTTTCCAAGTACCCAAGAAACAATCCTTCATGGCAAACAAATTACACGAGTAAACTATAGGCGTCCATATAAAAACATTTTCCAGACAACTACCTCATACAAAATTAACATTATATCTCTCATCTATACCTACCAACCATCACAATAATCAACATCCTTCACCTCGACTTGACATCATAATTAACGTCAAAAGTAAAAAGAAAATGTCTTTCACAAATATGACATTTCATTTGCTACGACAAAAACTACAAACATGTTTTCTGCGCCATTATGCCTTTTTCATTTTATGATATTAATGTCCGCAATTACAATTTTTTTTTCTAAAATTTTACATCGCCTCTAAAAAAACCGCTCCCCACACCGAAGGGTGCTACTAGGGTTATGGAATTGACCGGTCAATTTTTTTGTGTCACTTGACTGGTTAAAAATATACCAGTGTTGAAAGTTTCGTACTTCAATTTAACAGATATTTATTCATTGCTTCATTAGAAAAGTAAGTAATAAAAAAAAGTAATTATAGTTATGGTGAGAATTAACAAATAATATTGTGAATTTTATTTGCTATAATTGTTTGAATTGTTATATATCACATTGTAAAAATTATAGTCTTTATATTTTAAAATGTATAGTACAATTTGTATTTATAATCATAAACATTTAAAATATAATCTGAAATTTTAGATAGGAGGGTTTTCGTGGACAGGAAATCCAAATATGATATTACATACATTTAAAAAAAAACCATGGCCAATTTGCCAAAATGTACCCCTATGGTGCTCTATATAACCCTCTCATAACGCGTAAGTGATAATCCCTAATGGTAAACAAATTACATGAACAAACCATGGGCCTCCCAATGAAAACATTACCAAATTAACAACTACCCCATTCTTATATCGAAACTACAATTACATCTCTCATCGATACAAACTAACCAGAACCAATCAAAATTGAAAAAAAAACAAAGCCTCAAAAATAAACTTCCTCGGCAACGGTTTGGCACCACCATGGCGATAACAGAAACTAACCAAAACAAAAAAAAAGTAAACAATCGCGCCTCCCCGATGAACCTCCTCTTCGACGCCGTGACATTATCAAAGTAAGAACAAACACTTGCCAAAATAAACCAAAATTGCAAAACCTCCTTTCCGTTTCAACATTAATAACAGTTCATTCTTTATGCTAAAAAATACAAACATATATTAATGTCTTTCTCCTTTTCGTGTCAATAATATTAACCGTACCATTACAGATTTAATAACGAATCTGTAATTCTATTCTACTACCGCCACCAGTTCCGTCCGTTCCGCCACATGTCCCGCGCGTAAGTGTGTTGCCTAACCCTCTGGCTGACGGTATAATTTAAACTAAAATTTAAAATACCATTTTAAAACCCATAAAACAAAATGCAAAAACTCCGAAATTATTTGATTTATCTTTGATCTCAAATTGTATTATAAAGATAACGGTTCTATCAGTTGAATGAAAGGTAAATGTCGAGATATAAAGGGTGTCCGTCATAGAACATGAGACGATACTATAATTCAACATAACAACAAAAGTTGCAACTAAAACTCAATTTTCGAAAAATTACAATAATTTCAAAAGCACAAAATGGATTAGATAGGTAGGTATAGAATAACAGAACTAGAGTTAAATCAACATCTCCTGAATACGAATTTTAAAAATATTTACAGGGTAGATCAACTTTTTAGGTAAAAACCGCTCATAGGTATCTAGTATTGTTTCAAAGTTATAGAGTGGTTTTAGAAAATGTGCATTTTAAGAAAATCGCAGTAAGTTTCTCGGACCTAAGTGGTACAAAAGCTATACATACATGAACTCCCTGGGTATGATAAGAAATGGTGGTTTTAGGAGCCGTTAAAAATAATTTTGCAACGTCAACATTAAAATTAAAAATACGAACAAGACTAACCAGAACTAACATTAGATAAAAAACACGTACATGCCGCGCAGTAAGGAAAAGTGCAATGGTGCAAGGTTGAAATAAGACCTTGGCGTCTTTACAACCAACACCTGTATTTGTATACGATGGCACTGTCCTTTATCAATTTGTTTGTTCTGAAAATCGAGCTCCAGACACCTGCATTAGTTTTCCTCTATCTGCGTTAAAAGTGTCCAATTTGGCTCACCGTGTACATTATGTACGTACTTTTAAATTTTGTATAGATTGTCTAAATTTAGTGCCCGTTTTTGTTCATTTTCTAATATTGTTGGATACTTCGGAAAAAAAAAACACAAAACCCTGTTACACTGAGATGTTAATCCCAAAAACGAAACATTTGGAGATTACATTGTGAAACCCAGCTGAATAGCCTTTGACCAAACATAAAAAAATCATTGTGGACTAATATAATACAACGTATTCACTTAATAGTTCTATAATAAACGCAACAACTGTTGTTGGATTTTAAGTATCCTCTGGCAAAACCACCACGACATTTTGCTGCAGTCGTTTGTACGTATTTAGTGTTATTCCGAGAAAATAAAATTTTTTCTTATCTTGCCGTCATTTTTACTAGATGGTGTTACTGTTAAAATGTTTTCTTTTCTTAGACATAATAAAAAGAGTGTTTTTATTTCTTTCTTCTTCATTTTTTTTTGCATTTGAAATATCTTTTCAACATTGCAATCGAAGTGGAGCAACGGGTACACAACAAGAGCTTTTATATGAGATTTTCCCTACATTAACATAACCTTGACCTTATAGTATCAGCGAAGTAGTTTACAAATAGAGCGATATAGACTCGCATTATCGAATGTGGCCTTTTGAATTAAGACAGACGTAAATTAGTAGTTTTTTATTACCACAAAAGAAAGCCAAAGTTGCTTGGCTTTAATTTGGTTTTTGTTTCAGATAGGAAGATGAAGTTAAATGGCTTAGAATTAATATCCATTACATCACTAGTTGGCATTAGTGTCCTATCGCCATCAGAATGTATAAAAACAGACACGTGCAGTTGTTACTCTGCCATCGGGGGCGTATACAAATTCCAATGTCCAGATGTACATCACGAAATAAACATACACTGGACTCCAGGAAGGACCGTAGATATGTTTTGCGAGACGAGAGAGAATCGAGGAGTTTTTAACGAATCCTTTTTTCCTACATTTGACGGCCACGACGTTCCAAGTATTATCATAAAATACTGCCCCAATATAAGTACGGTCATAAAAACAGCCAGGAAGAAGTTTAACATGGTGCACCTTCGATAGCTTAGCATAGAAACGTCCGTCGGCAACAGCTTGAAGGTTGCGAGTGATTATTTAGAAGGACTGGATAGTCTGGAAAGATTAAAAATCAAATACAACTCGCTGATTTTGAGTAAAGATTTTTTGAAGTATGTTCCCAATTTAGTAGGGTTGAATTTATTTAAGAACAAACTCAAAGATTTAAGTATTGATTTTAAATACATGCCAAAACTTAAATCTCTCGATGCGTCTGGCAATGAAATAATTTCGTTGTTTGATGGCGGATTTGAAGGCCTCGGCGAATTGACGAATTAGTATTTATGGAACAATAACCTGCCTGTCTTAAGAAAAAAATGTTCCGCGGAGTAACCGGTGTGAAGTTGCTAGAGCTGAGCAGCAATCTTATCGAAACGGTAGAGCCGGATACATTTTCCGAACTATTAGACATAACCATTATCAGTCTGCTAAATAATCGCATAAAGTTTCTCCACTCTAACACATTCAAAAACAACGCTCTGCTTCAGCAAATTAAGATTGCGTTTAATCCGATACTTCTACCCGATTACAGTTTTGCAAATTTAAGCAAATTTAAAGTTGTCAAAATGGATAGCTGTGGCTTGCAAAGCATTCCCCATCACATATTTACAGGATCAGTGAATTTATCAGAAATACAACTGTCGAATAATTCTCTAACGACTATTCCGAAAACTCTCTTTGATGGTCTAGACTCTTTAATGAAGCTGGATTTGTCTCAAAATCGATTGACCTCGATTCCAGATGAAGCGTTTTATAATCTTCGTAAACTAAAAGAACTACATCTTGAGAAGAACGAGCTGACGGTGTTGGGAGCTGATATGTTCTTAGGTTTGGAAAATTTGCAGAAACTAATCTTAAGCAGAAATAAAATCGCCAGAATAGAGATGATGAGTTTCCGCGATCTGTTGGAGCTCCGACACTTTCATTTGCCTCATAATAGATGCGTCATGGTTTCTGATAGGATCACGGGCGTTACTGCTTTGGGATTCTGCGTCAAGATCGATGAGGTGTTGTGCACCATAATAAAATCGAGATCATACCCGAAAATTATTTTGACTTAATTGTCAACATAAAGAAGTTCAACGTCAGTTATAATGATATTTCTAATCCGGGTGAGTTCCAAAATTCTCATTTTTTATGTGAAAAAAGTAAAATAATTGCCAAAAAATATCTTAACATTATTTTATTCAATTTATTTATTATTATTAAATAAATTTATTTATTTATTATTAACTGGTTCTTAGGCTATGAATTATAATAAACTAATTAGATCCATGTTTTTTTGCTGCTGAACATATCATAAGATCGATGTTTTATTCTTACAAGAAAACAAGCATAAGTTTTGATTTTTTAAGTGCCTAATTATACAGAACAGTCCGATAAAATTTTGCTTTTCCATATAGGTATTCCAGGTATTGTTTGCTGCATTTTCTGCATTTTATTCAAATACTCTTATTGCTTCAATCAACACAGTGTACCTCCATTACAAACAGTTATCAACAATTTTTGAGTGGGCGCTACCAATTTTAGGATAAGAATTTTGTTTATCTTTAGTAATTGTTTTGTATATAACCAATACATAAATTAGATTAAATGTATCTTATTAGTATCGATTAATTGATGGTTCATTGGTCAGTTTTGGCTGATGATTTATAATTAAAAAATATACACTCGATACTCTGCAAAAGGGAAATAATCACCACGTTGGGGAGATACGAAACTGTTAGCCAAATCTGTCTTACCATTATTACCAAATCATAATCAACCTATAACTAACCAAAAAAGCTTGCTAAAATCAAATTCTCCAGAAAGTCGATTTTAGATTGGCTCGTTCTGAGACCACTTAATTTTCGTCTCCTAAATCGGTCTTTTCGTTTATTGGCCCATTTTCACTCACAAGTATGTCCAGAGTTATTAAAAATATCTCGGTTCCAATGTTTATTAGGGCATCATGAAATGATAGTGGATGTCTCCCATAATAACATAACTGAAGTCGTCTTCTCCCTCATTATAACGGATCCCTGTATGAACCGAACCATGCGAATCAAAGCATACTAATCCGTGATAACGTTATCCCTTGCGATTGTACTAACTACAATCTGGTCCAATATAACAACGACTTGTACGATCCCGAGCACTGGTCGACATTAAACAGGATCGGTTACACTGTTCGAATTTCGAGTCTCCTATTTTAGCAAGGGACCTCGGCAGATCACCTGCTCACTGGAAGGATTGATTAACTGTCCTGGTCCTTGTGCCTGCGATTATAGGCCCTATGACTTAAGCATCATCATCGATTGCTCATATCGGAACTTATAGACATATCCAACATTGAGTATTACCCGCATCAGGTACAATCAGACAGTTTGGATCCCACTTCACGTTAAGGCAAGTATAAATGACCACGGTAATTGTACATTTATTTTTTAAATTTCTATCGTGAGATCATTTTGTTTGTAATTAACTTTTAGGAACTTCGTTTCAGTGAAAACTTTATCAAGCTCTTAAATAAGATCGCATCGCTGCGACGAATGACACTCAACAGTAATCCTTGGTACTGTGACTGCCAGGCCGCAAATTTGCAAAACTATCTTGTGGCTCATTTTGACAAGGTAATAATCGTGCTCCTATTTAAAATTGTTTATCAAAATCCGTTTGAGTATAGCAACCGTGATTGCTATTCACGCTTGTTTTTTGTTTGGGTCGATCGTATTTCTTATTTGGTTCTGATTAGAACAAAAACCACTTCAATCAATCACCCAAGCGCACTCTAGTTTATTTTAACATATACGAATGATTATTTGAAATAAATATAAGTAATAAATGCAAGCATAAAATACTAGTCCTTTTCAGTTTGCAATAATTTATAATAGTAAAAAGTCCTTCAATATTACCTTGCATATCTATATATATTATCGAAAATGCACTATGAATAAACCATATTTTTAAGATTATTAAAATGTAGGTTTGCTGACATGTACGGGATGATTTACGTTGGATGTAACATTAAGAGTTCTAAAGAACTGAATGTTTATATTTTATAACCACCTAACCGAAAATTTGGATGCCAAACAAAATTTTAAAAAGTAATATTAGTAAGTAGTAAATCGTTACATATATAAAATGTATTATCCAAATTCGTAAGTTAACTAACAGTAAGTAGCCAATGCACGAATATAAAACTTTTAAATATTATAATAGCGCTACATCGGACAGTATATTTTAGCAAAAAAAATCTTCATTGTTTTATTTTTTTACTTCTATAATTTATTTTTTTATCAAAATCTGTAAGGGGTAGGTATTTGTAGTACGCATCAAAAGATGCTTATAGATTCCATTTGAAATCCCAACGTTACCACTGATTTGTAATACTTTTTCAAAAAGAAACTTCCACGGGCTTTTTACAAATCTTCTGGATTCATCCTGCGTCGGTTTTTGATAAACCAAAATTGCTGACGTTTCGCCATTTGCAACAGAAACAGAAGATTTGTAAATAGGATTTCTAATACATTTGCCAGGAAATATCTCTAAAATACATATTTTTACAATTTGCTTTTCAACAAATGGTATTTCCAGTTTTGTTGCTTTAATAAAATTTCCGATTTTATTTCATTCTTAAATATACACTGACCAGCAAAATAATTTTGAATTATTTTTAGAAATTTATATAAAAATTAAAATATTTATTTTTATTGTAATCTGGCATACATCCCAAATTTATAGAATTGTTTATTTTTTATGGGTCTCGTTATCTTATTTTTATTTAGTTGGAATACCTGGTTTTTGTGTAAAGTGTTTATTATGGAAGGCCAATCTAGAAATGTGACTGCCGAAGAGTGTGCCCAGGTAATCATTTTATTGGAAGAAGGATGAACCTTTCGAAGAATTGGACAGAGATTTGCGATACACCGCATAGATCCGTTTCCCGTATAATCGAACGTTATAGGGAGGCAGGTCAGCACTAAAGAAAACGTGCTCATAATCGCATACCTACGCCACTTGAATACCGTTTCTAAGGATCTCTGCTCAACCGTTTGTGACAGGAAGATGGCTACAAACACAGCTAAAGGAAGCAGAATTGGAACTGATACTGTTCGTCGATGCCTAGCTGAAATTGATCTGAGAACAAGAAACCCATCGCCAGGGCCAGCATCATAGAACAATGTTAATTTTTTCTAGAGAACACATATCGATTGGCCTGATGAAGACTGGGAAAGAGTTTTTTTGGTCAGATGGAACCAGATACAACTCAAACTTTATCGAAGACCAAATGAGAGATAAAACCCAATGCAACTTTCAAAACACCAGATTATTTGGTGAAAGGTCAGTTATGTTTTGGGGAGAAATCAACCAGTCCTGATCTTAACCCAATTGAGAATGTTTGGGACAAGATCTGCAGGCGTTTTCAAGAACTTCCTAACCTGCCTATTACTTTACTTACTGGAGATATTGTCCAAATATGGGAAAATTTGGATCAAAACGAGATAAGGCGCGTACTTTTAAGCATGAATAGTCGCTGCCGTGCTATTATTCATAATAGAGGTGGAAATGCCTATTTTCTAAAAATATTTTTTAAATTTAATAATTTCTTTTTTTAATTTTCTTTTTTTATTTATTTTTTTCTTATTTTCTTTTCGAATTTTAGCTTTAGTTAGTATTAAGTTAAGTTAGTATAGTTAGTATAGTTAGTATTAAGTTGAAATAAGAATGTTATTAATTAACACATTAAAGTATTATGAAATAAAGAATATTTTTAGAAACATACTAGTGGTGCGTTAATTTTGCTAACCAGTGTATATTGACAACTTTATTTACTTTTTTCCAAAAAAATGCCCGAAAAACAAAAGGTCGTGGGAGATTTATGACATCAACAAAACATAAAGCACAAGTATATCAATTTGTATTAATAACATTTTTTGTAGCTTCAAGAGATTCGTGAGATTTGAACTTTATGTATGTTGATTTGTGATATGCACCTTTCGCTCTCGCTCTAGTAACGTTATTTATTTTCAGGTCGATAGGACTGACTTGCAATGTTGCGCCAGTGCAGTATATCTAGTCAAACTCAACATAGTGGATCTCTGTCCGAATCCGCTGTACCTATCAGTAGCCCTGCCACTGATCCTCGCGATATTTCTTTTCTTTGCGATGGCGATCGCCCTTTACTACCGTTATCAAAAAGAAATAAAGATCTACGACATTGGCTATTTATACATACAATATGTATAAGAAATTGGCTATTTATACATACAATATGTATAAGAAATTGGCTATTTATACATACAATATGTATAAGAAATTGGCTATTTATAGTTACGTATAACGCAGATAGAAAAGTAGAATATTGATTGTGACCATCTATGAATGCCATCCTCAACTAAAATGTTTGCCTCCACTATATCCATTAAAGTGCCCCTTCTTCTTGTTAATACTTCTGTTTAACATACACGGGCTTCAAAAGTAATCTGCGTTAATTTTGCATATCGTGATGAGCTAGTTTACTCACAGGGCACATATTCCGATTTTCAAGCCATCACGAAGCTCATAAATAATTTTTAATGGAGATAGGCGATAGTAAGCTGCGTCTCGTGTGCATCGCACAATAGCCAGCAATGCCTCTGTGGGTATCGGGATCGGCAAGATAGGAAGCTGCGTTCCACAGAAACACGCGTTGATTTCGATACCTATCGGCGCGTCAAAAGTAAGCAGCTTACCGTGTGCATCGCACCATAAGCGCCAATGTCTCTCTACCTATCTGCTGCAAATCGACGCGCGCGCTTAGCTTACTTTTGACGCCCGTGTGCACCGGTACTAATAATTGAAACCATTCAAGTGATTCAAGTCAAGATAATTACCATTTTATACATATGTACATTGAATAGATAATCGAAGTGCTAAATTGTGAATGACTTATTCTATAAAAGTGTTGCAAGGTATTAGCTGATTTTTTTAAATTAATTATATTTTTAATATTCTAACCTCACTTTTAGATGACAGAACAAATGTCCGTTAATGACAACAATGTTAGTGAACATACTTTAAATGTTGGTCAACATTTTAATGATTATGAACAGTTATCAAAGACTGTTAATGTATTTTGTAAAGAGCATTATCATCCATTTGTTATTAGAACACGGTCTCAGAAGCAAGTGCTGTACAAATGTTGTCATGGTATTAAGCAAAATTCAAAATGCCTGGGAAAACGTCCGAATCAACATTACTACTACAAGAATTGTAAAGCTCAAATTAATTTTTATAAAAGCAAAAATGAAAAATGGAAATTAACAAAACTATTACTAAATCACAATCATACCGTTGGCAAAGAAGAATATAGTAATTACGGCAAAGCCAAAATTATGAATGAAAATGATTACGAAACAGCAACAGATTTAATCTTGTCTAGCGCCAAAGATGGAATGGTTGCTGCAGTTTTAAGTAAAAAAAGTGGGAAACAGTTTATAAGAAAGGATATACAAAATTTTCGAAACAAACTTTTTCCTTCATGTACCGAAGTGGACCAAAATCATTTAATGGAATTCTTAGCGGAAATCGAAGAAAATGGTGGTATATACGCTATACAAAAAGATGCAGAAGAAGAAGTAGAATCATTATTTGTAGCCTCTTCGGCGATGGTTCTAAATTATAATAAATCTCAGTGTCCAGTGATACAAATAGATGTTTCCTTTGGATTTAATGTCGAAAATTATAAAGTTTTGGGATTTTGCTACTATTCTAGCATAACCGACAAATCAGAATTTGCAGCTATAGGATTTATTGCTAAAGAAACATATTCCGCATTCATACATTGTATGAATGAATTTAAAAAAATTTGTAAGACCCATCCATCCGTTTTTTTAATTGACAAAGATTTCATCGAAATAAAAGCTATCAGAGACATTTTTTCTAGTGCAACCGTTTTACTTTGTAAATTTCATGTCATTAAATATATTAAAAGGCTAGTTTCTACTGCCTACAATAAACAAATTGATGAAAAAAACAAAATATTGGATGCGTTCAAGAAATGTTTATATGCTCAATCATATAAAGAATACGAAGAGCAGAAAAAGAAATTCCTGGACATTTGCAAGTCTGTAAAAGTTTTTGCAGGAACAAAAGATAAATACGTGACTCTTGAAGAGCAATTTCTTAAAAATTGGGAGAGCTGTAAAGAAATGTGGGTACATTATTTTAGAAAACATTTGCCACTAATGGGAGATACGACAACAAACAGAATTGAACGATCATTTTGGACTCTTAAGCAATACATACAAACTAAATATCATAGTTTGCCGACAATTTATTTATGTATTAAAGAGCTTATAGACTTTATTGATTCAAGAATAAAGAATAAATTAGCCAAAAATAAACAAAAAGTTTTTAAAATTATGGATAACGATAATGAAATAAGAAAATTGCTGGAAGTATGTTCCGAAGTTCTCACAGAGACTGGAATGAAATTATTTCATAAACAATTAAAATTGTTTAAAACTTTAGAATCTAAAATAAAAGTAATGGCTAATGGCATTGAGGAAAATCTTGAGACTGGAATATCGAAGATTTATAATACGTCGCTGGAAGCATGTTCATGTACATTTTGGAACTCTTTCAGTGCACCATGTAGGCATATTTTTATGTTAAGAAAATACAATAACTTAGATATTTTTTCAAAAACATGTTTCCATCCCAGATACATTACTTCAGTTGGAAATACAGAAAGTATTATGAATATGGATATCGACTGAGTGGGTTTCGATCTCGTATCCATTAGCCCTGTTGGTGCCTTCTGTTCAGGCGTGTACTGAGAACATACAGAACATGATCGAACATATTTTGCAATGTAGGCGCGCATTTTAGGGCACACATAATAAGTTTCTAGTTTAGAATAAACCTTAAAAATACCAAAGTGTCCCGATAGGACATCATCGTGAGCTTCATTGAGAAATTCCTTCCTATAATCTTCCAATCTTCCAATAATCAGTCCCTGGCGACAACTCTGGAAAGTTACATCTTACATACTTATATAGGAGTCCATCCCCCACTCAATGGATGCTGCTTAACCGAACACTTCATTCTCTTGTACCATTCGTCTGTAGTCCTGGAAAAGTCATATTTCGATGTCTTCGGTGACGTAAGGATTATCGCCTCCACAACTGGAACCGACCGTGACAGGACAGGATATGCTCTCGTCTTTTTCGGTGAATGATTTTATAGTCACATGCCTGCAATCGCAGTGCTCAACGAGCAAGGCGACCTGTGGGGTCCATCAAGTTATTCAACCAAACTAGCGATGCATGGTCAGTAATATAAATGTTGATCCCTCAAGGTAGTTCTTGAGTAACTCCGTGGAACACACCGCGGCCCAACACTCTCGCTCTGTTGTTGACCAGGATCTTTCTCGCTTGTTAAGGGATTTTGATAAATAATATATCACCTTTTCGCCGTATGCTGAAGCGTCTGTCTGTAGAATGAACGGCTTGGAGAAATCGGGACAAGTCAAGATTGGAGCGCTAATCTGGTGTTTCTTAATTTGGTTGAAAGCTTGTTCACAGCCTTGTGTCCACTCAAACTTGACACCCTTCTGCGTTAGACAAGACAATGGAGCCACAATCGTGCTGAACTGTGGTATAAACCTTCTGTACCAACTTACAATTCCAAGGAAACTTCGAACCTGGGTGACACGCTTTGGAAGCTTTTTGAAGGTTGTATCGACTCTCAGCCTCTCACAATCAACAACATATCCTAAATATTTTAAGGATGGTCTACAAAATTGTACACTTTTCTTTACTGATCGTAAGTCCAGCAGACGATCGAACACTGACCCTAAAATCTTCAAATGCTCTTCAAAATTGGGGGATATAACAATAATATCGTCCAAGGGCATTCTCTTCCACTGGTACAATCCTCTGCCTGGAATAGTAAAAGCAGTATATTCCCTGGATTCTGGTTTGACTCTCACATTTTAGTATGCAGAATGAATGTCCAATGAGCTGATAAATTTAGCACAACGTAACTTGTCTAATATCCGAGACTTAGGAACCAAGACAACTGGCGATGACCAAGAACTACTAGAAGGTTCAATAACGTCCATTCCAAGCAACTTATTTAATTCCTTGTCTATAATTTTCTGTTTAGCAGGGGATACCGGATAATATCTTTGTTTGATGGGACGGGTTCCTGGTTCTACGATTATCTCGTGTTCATACGCGGTTGTATGATCTTAAACTTGTCAGCTAGCATTTTTGCTAGCTGTCGACTCTGTTCGGCAAACTGTGATGATTCGCCAACCCCGACCCATCACGTAACTCTAAAGGACATTTGATCTCCCTTATCAAACCGCTGAGCTGATTCCATCTTTCCACTGTTTCACGCTCATCTCCAAAATACCACTGATCTCGCTTTAAGTCCGGTATGAAGTCCATAGCTACAAAAAAGTCTACCCCCAAAATAAGTCCTTGGGTCAACTGCGGAACAGCCAAGACGGGAACAATCTTAACGCGTCCCATCAAGCCAATAGGAACATCTACGACAGCAACTACCATGACGTTCTCCCCATTTGTTACGACACAAGACGATTACCGTCTTTCATCGATCTTCAATCCTAAGTCGGCAAACACTCTCAGACCATCCGATTCAGTCACTGTGGCTGAAGCTCCCGAATCCAAAACGTGTACCGAGAATATTATCCTCCACTGAAAGACGTCTATTACTGGTCGCATGCGCTAGCGTATAGGACAAAATTGCACACTCTGCAGACGCTGTAGGAGAGAAATGAGTTTTCTCCGAGGATTTTGGGGTAGGTTGGGCCACTAAGTTTTAACCTAGCGACCCTGATAACCGTTTCCCGAACATTGCGGGCAATTGCGCACAATTTAACCAGCCTTACCGCAACGATAGCATTTAATCGTCTTTCTTTTCGAACATTCTGATCTCTTGCGTCCGACTTTATGACACTGCCAACATACTATACCCGACGGCGTGACGCAACCACTCTGCGATCGACATGTAGGCTGATCCTGATTTCCAGACTGACCCGATAAATAACTTACATTACTAACAGACCGATAACAAGGTCACCGGTATGCTAATCCGGGCTTCCTACATGTATTTCAAATTGGTTGGGGGTGGAAAAAACTGTTCTGCTCTCCAACAGACCTCCTCAATGCCCCGACCCAATCGCAACAGCTCATCGATCGTCTCAATAATATGCAAAGCAAGCGCGGTCTGTATATAACACATTGCGACGAATCAAAGCAACTTGCCCTATTTCGTTTGGTGTCTTACTCAATTTCTGGAAAAGGTTTTCCATTCTGGCTACGTATAATACAAGTTTCTCATCTGATTCTTGCGTACGCTGTTAAAAAACAGTAACTTGGTGACGGAGTGCTACGCGAATAAACAAACAAAAATTAAGAACGCGACGCTAGATTGACTTTTGAACGTTTTGATAATTTTAGTGTGTCACTTTTGAAGTTGTTTTTACGAATTACATAATATTTTCCGTTTTCCACCATTATATTTTAATATTTTAACATTAGAGAACACTTAGTAGCGAATCCGGTGTTAATTTGAATGATATATTCCACATTTTGGTGCCGAAACCCGGGAAGTGTTTGTTTTAGTATTGGAATTAACGTGGAACGAAATAATATGTCGAAAGTGGAATCAAAAACCGACGTGTCTTTACGTAAAAATTATCGCGGGCAATTAACGAAGTTGTGCAAGGCCGGAGATGAGGCCGTAAATTCAGCAGAATCTTCACCGGACGAACTCTCAGTTTTGTGTGAAAAAATTAAACTTCTAAGAGTGACTTTGAACGAACTGAACGCGAAAATCTTGCCGACGTTAGAGGACAATTTCATCGAAATGGAATGTGACAAAGTGACAGAACATGACATTAACACTATGGATAAATTGGTTAAGGCTTTCGCGGCCCGTTGATAAGCTATTATCTTGACTGAGTCTACGTCCAACATCGGAGATGGAAGGACCTCTGAAGAAGCTCGCCACTCGTGCTAGCGAAACGTTAGGAAGTAATTCCAACCGACGACGGCCTTTAAACCCGAATCAAGATAATAGCTTCCCAACGCTATGGATGTTATTGCAAGTTTGGAAGTGGCTATAAAACGCAGATCGAACGGAAAGCAGCTGCAGAACGTTGGAATTGGATACATGCGAGACCCTCAGGATATCTCTTCGATTCCAGAAATGAGTATTGGTAACGTACAATCCCAAACCAATCAGAAATCGGTAAGATTACCCAAACTTGATTTATTAAAATTTAACGGCGACCTGGAAGCATGGCCAGCTTTCTGGGAACAATACAGTCAAGTATACATAATAATCCTGAGCTAAGTATGAACTGCAAATTTACTTATTTGAAGTCGCTTTTAACGAGTAAGGCGGCTCTAACGATTTCGGGCTTAACGTCTAGTGAAAACCCATATAATGATGCAATCACAAAGAAAAGAAAGAATTATTGACTGTTACGTGCAAAAATTATGCGGTATTCCGTCGGTAAAATACGACAAGGATGTTAGTGGATTACGTTGCTTGTACAACACAGTTTCTTCAATAACGTGCTCGTTGGAATCATTGGGCATATCAGCTGATCAGTATGGTTTAATGGTCAAATCCATGATTTTTAAAGTTTTACCGTACAATTTGCGAGTTCAGTTTAATAAAATTAAAATACAGAGTTTTTACAATGAAACTGAATTTTCAAATGTGTCGGTTAACGCAGAGTTGGGTTCAGTGAACTATAAAAAACAGATCGCAGATTTATTAAACTTTATAAAACTAGAAGTTGATGCGTTGGAGCAGGCTCAGACTAATGAAAATAAAGACAATAAAAATCACGCGAGTTCGCGAGAAAATTCGGGACATTCGACGCGTAACGACACCCGAAATCGATTTAAATCAACCCATAATGAAACATTCACAGCTCAGGGCTTGTTAAGTGTGGCTCACGAACAGTGTTTATTTTGCAAAAATAAAAATCATCTACTCAAAGACTGTTTAAGTACTTATATTAGTTTGACGGATGAAAAGAAACTTTTGCAGGACAGTAACAGATGTTTTCATTGTACTGGGCAAAATCATAGGTCAAAATTTTGCAAAACAAAAGACATAACGTGCAAAAAGTGTAAAGGGCGACATGTTACTGCCTTATGCGACCCTTCATACAAACCAAAAATAAAAAATGAAAGTCAAAATGAACGTAACGACAGCTCTAAAGAACAAGCAGCTGTAACTGTATTTTCTACAGGACGTCTCGAAAATGTGTATCTACAAACTGCGTGTGTCTTTGTAAAATCGAATGAAGATAAAAAAGAAGTATTATTACGGGCGGTTTTTGATGCAGGAAGCCAATTAACTTATATAAAACAATGTGTTTCAGGGTAACTCAACCTACCAATTATCGGAAAGCACAAGATTTCAATTTGTGTCTGCGGAAGTTCGCAACGCGGTGTTGCTAAACTGTGTAATAAAGTTGAAGTTGTTGTAAAGAGTCAGTATTCAGATAAGTTAATTACAATACATGCAATTGAAGCCCCGAAATATGCTTCGATTCGATTAACCCACCTTCTCTTACCGATCCAGTTATCGAAGATTTTGCAAAACAAAATCAGTTAGCGCATATTCACACAATGCCTTTAGAAGCAGCAGGAATATCGTTGCTCATCGGTAGGGAAAATTATTGGATGTTGATTACAAGTGAAACGCGTACCTTAACAGAAAAATTGCGAGCTATAAAAACTAAAGTAGGATGGATTATTCACGGTGCAAGAGAATCTAACGAAGGGGCTTCCGATTTTACTGTAAATTTTAATGTTGCGACTATTTTGCATTCGCAAATTATCGACGGTGATACAGAAACGGACTCAGATGAAAACAAGTATTTAAATTTAAAAATATTTTGGGACTTGGGGAAGATTGGCATTAACGGTTCGGAAGTTAAAGTGAAAGATAATTTTACCGAAAAATTGACCTGATTTTTAAGGACAATAGATACGAAGTAACTTTACCATGGCAATCCGATAAGGTTTTGGACTCAAATTACACGGGTGCCTTTAATCGTGCAAACAACTTGATAAATTAAATAAGTTGTGTAAAAACGGAACTTTATTAGAATACAACAGAGCAATAAGGGAATATGAACGATTAGGCTGTTCTGAATTAGTATACGAGAGTGATATTAAACATAATAAAACGTACTATCTACCGCATAGACCGGTTTATCGACGAGATAAAAAAACTTCTCAAGTGCGAGTGGTATTCGCCTTGAGAAGAGAGAATGCCTTCGTTAAATGACAAATTAATAACGGGTGAAAATTTAGTTCCAGACTTACTAAAAATTTTGATAAACTTTCGAATTGGAACGATGGCTTCATGGACCTCCATGGTTATCTTCAAGCAAAGAAAATTGGCCAATGGACGAGCATTTTGATTTGAAGAATGAAGAGACAACAGTAGTTTCATGTTTAGCAGAAATGGGAGAGAAGGTGAAAATAACGAAGACAAAAATATAGTAAAAGAAATATTTCCTTTGGACAAATTTAGCAGTTATGAAAAAGCTTTAAGAGTAGTAGCTTTTGTATACAGATTTTTAAATAATGCGAAGACAAAGGATAAGGAACGAAGAATTACAGGGTACATAACAACAAAAGAAATTAAAAGAAATGATATTTTGAAGATATGGAACAACAGAGAAGAGGTAATGAGTCAGTTTTGGAAAAGGTGGCAAGTGGATTATTTGAAACAGTTACGTTCTGCTCATTACATCGACAATCTAAAGTCTAACGAAATCAAAGAAGGAGATGTTGTACTTTTACAAGACCAGGACAGACCGCGTTTGACCTGGAAGCTCGTGAGAGTTACTCAGACATTTCAAGGACGCGATGGAAAAGTAAGAGCGTGCGAAATAAAGACAAGTACCGGTGATAAGCTGAAACGTCTAGTGCAGTGTTTATATCCGTTGGAAATCGATAATTTCGCGGCCCGGGAGGATGTTAAAAAACAGTAACTTAGTGATGGAGTGCTACGCGAATAAACAAACAAAAATTGAGAACGCGACGTTAGATTGACTTTTGAACGTTTTGATAATTTTAGTGTGTCACTTTTGAAGTTGTTTTTACGAATTACGTATTATTTTTCGTTTTCCATCATTATATTTTAATATTTAAACATTAGAGAACACTTAGTAACGAATCCGGTGTTTATTTGAACGACATATTCCACATACGTTTCCTAATGTCCTCCATTAAGTTGTATTCGTAATCGTACGGCAGAAAGGCATTCCGCAATTTATGCTGAAAGTTGTCTCAGTCACTAAAGGTGTGTCTCCGAGGCCGATACCACAGCAACGCGTCTCCTCTCAAGAACTCTGAAACAGATCTAAACAATTGAGCCGGTGAGACTCCTCGTGACAATCGACGGTCTTCCAGATTCTCCCTCTAACCCTAGCCGAGACCTCAAAATAAATCTTCCACTTGGCGAAATCAATATAAGGGCCCCCACTTGATTCTCCGCGGTATGAGTCTCGGTACTGTCGGTAACCTGATGTCGGTATCCCATCACAAACGGTACCATACATTGATCCATCCAAAAAAAGCACCAATACGCCCCGAGATAATTTAGAGAGAGAAAGAGACATTGGGGAAAACCAACCAACCAAATTTCCGCCCCCCTCTTCGAAGTACGAAGCTCTCAACCAAATGACCGCAACCGTGACAAAAAAAATAAATATAAAGGACAATCAATAAAATAATCGCCTTACGTTATTTAGAGAAAAAAAAAAGAAAAAAACTAATGGGCGCCAAATATCACACCTGAAACCAGAGAACAGAAGCCAACCAACGAAAATTAGCGTTTAAATATATATCTTTTGGAAACTTTTTCCTAAATTTGGCGCGCAGGAAAAGAAATAATATAATTTAACGTTGGGCGCCAGAATGCAGTCTCCCAAATCTCAGGGTCGACACTAAAAAAAAACAAAATGTTTCACAAGAGAATTACCTTGCCCGACTCCCAAAGGGAATTCGTACCAATGGTAGCAAAAAAAAAGGAAACGTACGGGGACCTTTGGTTTATTAAAGTCGGAAGCAAAACGACTAGATTTATCACAGCTGAGTAGACATCACTCGAGATACTAACATTAAAAAAAAGAATATTAATAAACAACAAATTTAAATTTTAAAAAATTATATCACATTAGAGAGAAAAGAAAACCACAAACAAACGCTTAGAATTAAACGAATGGCTTATCTGCTCTCCTTGCGTTGTAGAAGTCCCAGGTAGGCGAGATGCAGGTCTCGGCCGGTACAAAGTCTGGTGATGCCGCCGTGGGATCCGAGAATACTCAACAAAAGATAGATGGAGGTAAGCCTTGGCTGATGATTTTATCTACTAATCCATTAACTCCGAGTAAGGGTTTTAGGGATCCTCTAGGAACACGCAGAAAGGATAGCTCTCTACCCTTTCACTGGTCCCACAATGATAACAATGGCGGTACCCATTTTTGATCTAAAAAGCGGAATATCGCTACACATATCTGGAGATATATCACAGACGAGAAAAGGTTAGCACGTAGGTAGTAAGTACTCACACGGAAATCTTGGAGTTCCGAAATACTCGAGGAAAGAAAAGGTACCTCTAAGGGAACCCTGTCCGGTTTGTTCTAAATTTGCCCGGCGGATTCATCATTTATTATGATATTATTATTTTAATTGCTATATCCATATTATTATGGATATTTTGGAATAAAATTTCTAAAAATGGTGGCGTTTGTGGGGAACTTGTCTTGCGCACCTCCGTAAAGTAAAAATTGAACCGTGAAAGTCTATGAAGGCGGGTTAAAAGATTTCGTAAGTATTCCTATTCAAAATTTCTCTGTGTTACACATTTGTATTATAGTCAAATAAAGCTTTATGGTTTGGATATTAGCATTAGTAAATTCGATGGGCATTTGCATTTGTAGGAAAATCACTTCTGCTTATTCCTCTGTAGAATAGAATTTATTTAATTTGAATTCGAATTTTGAAATGTTACAAATACACTGATATGCTGAATATTCCGGAACACGTTAACATTCAATGTTACAATCGAAATAAAAATGTATAGTTTACACCACAAAGTAAATAATGTAAAAACATTAATGAAGCATAAATTGTTTCTTAAATATCTAACAAAAAAGCTTGCAGCGTATTTTGACTAAGGAATTCCGTCACTTTTGCTATATTTTGAACAAACGTGATGATCAAATTTAAAGCGTTGTCCAGGCTCGCAACTTTATTAGTGCCCATAAAAGAGAGGAGAGACGTTTCTGTTATTTTGTTTTACATAAAGCAAAAGCGGAAGAATGTAAAACGATGTTAATCTTAATATGTCAATGTTAACGTCAATTTGATATTTTGATCGTGATGCGTGTTACTCGTTTTTGCGATTATTTGTTTTTATTTCACTAGGCATAACCTGAGCTGCGCTGCTTCATACGTTAAAATCGCCTGTACAAGTCCAAAGGAATAAAAGCGATTGAGATAGTTTCCCTCAAATTTCTTATTCAAAAACATATTTAACCTATTTTAGAATTAAGGAAACTAATGTGATTTTTGCAATTTAGTTTTTGATCGTTTTATTTGTTTGAATGTATTACTTTTTACATTTGCAATAGACTTCTCCTCGGTACTAACTTAAAGACTTTCTTGAATACTCTTGTTTCTTACACAAAATTTTAAAATTGTCAACACGTTGTACGCTCATAATTGAAATGCACTCGTTTGCAACTTGTGTTATTTCTGATTTAGATTTTTTGTTAGAATTGAATCATAGTGTCTTAAATAATAAGGAGAAATGCAGGAGCGTTGTAGAGTGTCTGTTTCTGTCTGTTTTTGGGGTATGATTTCAAACTTTTATGTGGAATTCCTCTAACTTCTATGTTCTGAACATTACGCCATTGTAGCGTATCAAAAGCCTTGCTTGATTAATATGAATGAAAAGCAACAGGTATAGCAAAATTATTACTGCGTATAAATATTGGCCAAAGTATTTTATTCCATGAGAAATGACAGTAAACCCAAATCACTAAGACTAAGGCTAAGGTTCTTTTGATATTAATGCGCTTAATGAATATGATTGACTACTTTGTCTAATGCTGTTTGATGTTTTCGCTCGAAATCTATTCGGACTGTTATGAATTTATTATGTTCAAGATAGGCCGTAAGCCTTGTACTAAATCTAAGATGGGTTTGGAGCAGGATAGGTCTGCAATTTTGGATCTCGCACCTTAGCCCTTCCTATAAATGGGCACATAGGGATCCGTTGAAAAAACTGTGATTAATTAAGCACGATAAAAGGTAAATCATCTTTTTGTACGTACTTGTTTTCATAATTTTCTTTATTGGTCCAGTAAGGTTTCAAACAGAAAAAATGATTGATAACTTGGGATCCTTTTAGGCTTCCCGGATCTTTCATCTATTTGATTCTTATTTATTGTTTACTGTTTTACAAGACTCTTTATTTATATGCTGTGATTTTTAAACGTTTATCATTGTGTGTTCTTTTTATGCGTTGTTCCCTACAGTGTTCATGGAATTGTCGAATTTCAAATATTCTTTTAGCATTTATACAGTTAATAGTTTATAAAAAAAATATTAAATTCACTGCAGCAGAAACTACCCTAACCAAAATTGGTCAAGAATATTTAAATTATTTTGGAAATCTTCCGTTTTTTAGCGTACACCGAAAACCAAATTTAGAACCAATCCAAACCTAGTATACAGCAGCATTTGTTAAATAGATAATATTGTGTAATATAAAAATTCTATATTATTTTATACCAATATTTATATTTTTCTATGATTCAGCTAATAGACAGAATGCAATTTTAACTAACGATAGTGTTTAGGAAATTCTATTTACACATTCTTCTATATTTTTGTATTTTTGAGTAAATGTTTAGAAACTTTACTTTTCACTTTGATAATTTCAAAAAATATAAAGCTAAATTCAGCATTTGCTATATGGTTTATTTTCGGAGAGTACTTCCGCATATGTTTAAAATGTAAAATTGATATCTGGAAAACAACTCGCATATATTTATATATATTTATAATTTTCTTCTAATTTTAGATATAAGAATGTAATATAGGTATTATTCTCTTATTTACAAAGTCTCTAGATTTTTTTCAAAGAATCCACAGGCTTAGTTTTAAAGATTTTGTTTTAATTAGGCACCTACTTTGCTTTACCGAAGTGAAGTTAGCAGCTGAAGTGAAGTGAAGTGAAGTTACCGGTTAGAAGTTGGCAGCCAAAATTACCAGTTTCGGCGGAGATTTCTAAACCAGTCTAGGAAGCAATTGATTTAAATTAAATAGATTTCTCGCTTTCGTTAGGGGTGAAACTAAAGACATAAATATATATTCTTTCTAATTTAATCCAAATTTACGCACTTTCATTTTTGAAATGAAAACATGCCCGCAAAGGTTGCCTTTCGTTTCCAGTAAAAATATTCTCTTCCCGTAGTGGGAGTTGCTATAGCGTGAAACAAAAAAGTTTTAAATATTTTTTTCTACTTTAATCGAAATTTGGGCACTTTCATTTCTTGATGAAAATGTACCCCCAAAGGTTAGCTTTCGTTTCCAGTAAAAATATTTTCTTGCACTCCCGTAAGGGAGTTGCTATAGGATGAAACAAAAAAGTTTTAAATATTTTTTTCTACTTTAATCGAAATTTGGGCACTTTCATTTCTTGATGAAAATGTACCCCCAAAGGTTAGCTTTCGTTTCCAGTAAAAATATTCTCTTGCACTCCCGTACGGGAGTTGTTATGGGGTGAAACAGAAAAGTTTTAAATATTTTATTTCTACTTTAATCCAAATTTATACACTTTTATTTCTGGATGAAAATATACCCCCAAAGATTAGCTTTCGTCTCCAGTAAAAACATTCTCTTGCACTCCCGTACGGGAGTTGTTATAGGGTGAAACAAAAAAGTTTTAAATATTTTTTTTCTACTTTAATCGAAATTTATACACTTTCATTTCTGGATGAAAATGTACCCAAAAAGGTTAGCTTTCGTTTCCAGTGAAAATATGCTCCTGCAATCCCGTACGGGAGTTGCTATAGGGTGAAACAAAAAATTTTTAAGTATTTTTTTTCTACTTTAATGGAAATTTACACTCTTCAATTTCTTTATGAAAATGTGCCCGCAAAGTTTGGCTCTCGTTCGAGATATCCGATTTTTTAAAATTAGAATTCAAATATAATCTAAATATATCCGAATTAAAATTTGCAACCGATAAAATGATTGACTAATGTGATGGGCTAGTAATAGCTCTTAAACGATATTTGAATCGACGTTTTTGTTCGAGTTATAATATGTAATCTTCGGGTATTTTTTGCAAATTTCGCACGAGTCAAGTGATAAAAATGTTGTTTTGCTTTTCCTACTACTAATTGTATTACATTGGTTATGAATCAGACGTTTGCAAAACCGACAGTTTTGCTATTGTCAAAATTGACGATTTTTAAGTACAAAACACACTTGTCAGAAACACAATCCGATTTTTCTAGGAAACGTTTTATAATCAGTCAATGGATTCGCATTGACAATTTGCTGAAAAAATTACACGCCGCAATTGTAAGCATCATCTTGTTTTCTGTGTTTAAATTTCACTGTTCGCATTTCTTTTGTAGATATTTTTGAATTATGTGTTCTATTGTAATGTTTTATACATCTCTGAAAGTATTCAAAATAATTCCTTATCTGTACATTTGTTGCCTCAAATACGTCAATAAAGGAAAACGTATTGTTTAAAAAAATCACTATAATTAAACAAAAATGATTTTGATTGACTAAGCTAACTAACTTGTTTGAAATTATGTTAATTTTATTTACAATATAATCTGTAACTTCGTTGAAGATAATGGCCAATGGCTCATCTATTATTTGATACTCGAAATTTGTATTTATATTATTTAGATTATTAGATGTCACGGCAAATGATGTGAGCCAATTTTTATTGGAAACTGATTCGAAATCTGAAAAGTTCAATTCTTTAAACATAGACTCCATTTCGGAATAAATTGCAATTTTATAATCTCTTCGACTCTCTGAGGCGACGTAATAGTTAATGTTGTCGAATAATCCATTATGCAAGAAGTTCATAACTGATGGTATTAGAATAAAATCTTATACGAGTTTTCACATTTTTTGCAAAGAAACTCACCACCATAAGTGTGAGTTTTGTTTTCGTCACAAATTTGATGCATCCATCCATCACACTTGTCACACTTCTGGGTCTAATAAACAATCTTTCATTTTTGAGTTGGAAAATGATTTCAAATAGCGTAAAAAAAATGTGTTTTATTAGATCGTTTTCTTTTTAACCACTTTTCTTCAGATATCGTTTCATCGGTTAAGTTTTTCGTCATTCGTTTAGTTGATCCTGTTTTTTTAATTCCTAACTGCAATTCCTTATATTTTGCAAGAACATATTCTCTAGGTTTTTTTAAATATCTAGTAGTTCTTAGATTACTTTCGCGATATTGTTTTAAATAGCCAAAATAATTTTCGACGTAACAGTTGGTTACACTTTTTTCGGTAGCACGCTTCTGCATAAAAGCACTCCAAAGAGGACAGTAGGGCATATATTTTGTTAGGAATATTAAAAAAAAAATTGTTGAAATAAAGATTTTCTTGGCCGCTGTCTGGAAAAATTATTTCATTAAAAATTTTTGTAAAGTATTTATAAAATGAAACTCGTAGAATATATAGGCATATACACTTTAAAGTTGTTATAGTTAAGTCATTGTTAATAGAATTCCTACATTTCAAGATAGTTTACTTATGAAACGAGTTTAAAAATTGGTTATCTTTATATTTTGAATTTATTATAATTGAAAAGTTAATAAACCACTCAGTAAATTATTGAACGATTTTTGTAAGTCTTTTGAAAAATACCTTTTCCGTGTGTGTTGTGTCAATTGTGGATGATGGATATAATTCGGAGATTTTCAGGTCGTTAACTATGCTTGCTTTTAAATTTAAAATATCTTTATAATTTAAATTTGGGCATAAAGTAAGTACTTTGTTAAATATTTTGGGCAATTTTTCGTCCTTACGATGCATTAATTTTTTTGGCTAGTTTAGATTATCCAAATAAAGGCAAATGAATAAATTAAAATATGTATCTATTTGACTCAAATAACTGACTTTAAAATCGTCTAAATTAATCAAAAAATTAAGTAGGACAACGTTCTTCTAACGAAACACTTGTATTCGATAAATCAAACTCACTAGCTTGAAAAAAATATTAATTAATTGTCACCAAAAATAACTAACCAAAACTATGAGGATACAATTCCTTTACGCGAACATAAAAACAAATTAATCTTCGAAAGTAGATAATGTGAACGCAAAAGTTAAAGCAATCTCAAAGAAGAATTTACTATTAATTTCCGCAGCTCGCGGCTGTCGAGGTGGACACTAGAATGAATTTATTAATAACATCTGTTTATGGCATTATTTTAAATTTTCAAAGTATCACTTATATAACATAAGTTACTTAAAACAATTAAAACTTTTCGAATATATGTTCAAATCTTAAATTTATTAACTTCGGAAAAATGAATATGACGGCCATTTTTGGGCAGTAGTCAATTGCCCTAATTTGAAGAACACCTCGCAAACGCAACAAAAAAAAAAACATTTTCTGTGACATTTTAAGCCAATAATATTCACTAAACTTTGTTTTATAAGTAGTATCTATACCTAACCCGCGCATCCGCCGTTAGCCGGTGGAAATTTGATATCTCAAGATCTAACCCTTAGATTTCTTCTTTGCCAAACCAAAAAAATCGATTTTAGTTTGGCTGTTGTACGAGAGATGTCAGCACCTTAAAAAAATCCTATTTTGGTCGCGAGGAGGCGTCATTAACTAAATGGCGATCTGCAGTAGAAAAAAAAATTTTGTTTGCGATACTGTTTTTTTCGCGGAAATTTGATATTTCAAGATCTAACCCTCAGATTTCTTCTTTGCCAAACCAAAAAAAATTCGATATTAGTTTGGCTGGTATACGAGAGATGTCAGCACCTTAAAACAATCATATTTTGGTCGCGAGGTGGCGTACTCATTAATCACCCCTTCGGTAACTAAATGGCCATCTGCAGTAGAAAAAAAATGTTTTTTTTCGATACTGCTTTTTTCACGGTACCACGTGTGGGTCGGAGGGGGTTGTTAGAGAAATAAATGGAAGGGATGAAACCGGCAATTACGTGCCGCGACCTAGGATATCACGCGCTGCCGAGACGGTTTCTTCTTATCTCAAGAATTACGCGGAACAACATAGTAATAAGTAATAGTCGTAAGTAATAGTATATAAGTAAATAAATACATAAATAAGTAAATTCAAAATTCCTAATCTAAAGCACAATAATCTAAAAGAATCGTACCATATAAGTTTGCCAAAAGAAATAGCTGCTCTGTATGTGGTCGATTGGTCAGTGATATTCCCGCTGTCCTTTGAACTATACCAAATTTCGATGGCCCCAAGCTAGCGGGCACTCTGAGCCGGGTATAAGAGGTCGTTTGTCGTCCGCGTAAGACAACGCCACCTTATTTTTCAGTGTGACGTACATATCATGTAAATGTGAGCACTTTGTTGTACTTTTATCTCCATAAGAGTGACCTTAATGTCACACACGTCGCTAATTAAGTTTTTTCTATTGGCAAATATTTTTAACTTTGTTTGCAGATATTACTAACTACAATTAAGCATACTTTGTTGCACTTTTCTCATAATTAAAAAGTGTGGCTATTTTTAATAATTTCTATTTGTATAAATTCCGAAAACCTTTAGTAAATCAATCATTCAGAGTGAAATGAACGAGCCATCGATCTTTATTTTCGAGTTTACAGACAAAAGCAGGCTACCAGATAAAATGCTTGTTGTTTTTCTAAAAAACTTATTTAGGTCAGTCTTTATTTTTATTTTATTGTTTGAACAATGTGTTTGCATAAAATTTTCTCTTTTTCGTGAGAAGAAATATTTAAATGCTAACTTTCAGGTACGGAAGGAGGAATGTAAAATTTCGGGTACATCTTTACCTTTCGTACTCGCCGAAAAATGAAACAGTGGATCGAAAACTCCCGGTCCGGTATCTTAGAGTAACGGCCGACGACGAAGATGAGATGCAACTCTTTCTCCAGGGCGTCCGCGAGTTTGCAGATGTTAATTTCTACCCTGCCGTAGATGAAGGAGGCAGCGGATCGGAAATAATGGTGGCGATGGGAGAATCAAATAGAAAACGAGTAGGGATATCTTTGTCGTCGAAGCCGGTGTGGCCTCCTCTCCCAAAAAAAAAAAAAAAATTAAATTTTGGAGGACCGAATAATAAAGCCACCTTTTATGGAAATATACGACACTTATGCCTGCCAATTCCATTCTCAAAAATATCACCATATTTAAAATAAAAGATAAAATTCAACATAAATTTGGTTTTACTTTTTAATTTGCGGTACGCGAACAATTTATCCAGATCTGTTCCTACTTTTAACATGGGCGGAGCACTGAATTTTTGTCAACTTGTATAGGCACTTAGATAATAAAAGGAAACAAGTACCCGTCACTATATACAATAGAATCAATATGTTTTGTAGGTCTATCCCAAAATTGTCCTTATCGCTGCGGTAGCTGGAATTATTGGAAGCAATCGTTTGCCATTCACCGTGGTCGCCGAAACTGCGATCAAAGAAAACCAAACGGACTTTGTAATTTAGGTGCTCAGCGGTGACGTTTGGTAACCTTGCTCCAAAAATTTGTAGTTTATCGTTACCGTTAACTGTCATGGGATACAGCTGACTCCATTCTTCCGACCAAACGCAACTGATATTGTCATTTTTAAAATAAACGTACGCTTCGATCACCCCATTGGGTTTATTTACGTAGAACATATTTTGCACCACCGCTGTTAATAAAACATATTGAGCACTTAACAAAGCCATGCTTCTCCCTCTATTGAGGCTTTTTAATTTAATGAACTGCTTTTTATAACACTCAAGCAAAGTGGACATTTATTTTGCGGAGGCACGGGCCCGTCGATATGAGTCCTACTGTCCGGTCGATTATAGTGAATAAAACAAGGCAAATGAGTTTGCAGGTCGAAATTGTTTTTATGCGTATCGGATAACTTATGCCACACAGCCAGCAAGTCGTAGGATTTCACGTATTTAGTAATGTATTCTGAGGGAAGCTCATCAACGTTGCTTATCGGACGATTCATCACTTAAGAGTTGAGAATTAATTTTAATTTGCTCGCTGTGCATTATTCTGTTTTATACGTTGCCGGTCGAAAGAAAATTGCAAATTTTGAAAGCACATATTTTTATTGTTATCTTCATATAGGAATTTTAGCATATAACCAATTGAATAATAATACAGAGTTTCGTAATGCACACATGCGTAATCTACCATTCATATGAAACGTGCACTGAGGTCGCTCCAATTCAAATTTAAGCGGTATCAGGCAACTGTCGTCGAATTTTTCAATATTAACAATCAAAGGTCGCGGTTGCTGTAGTTGTTGGATCCTCGAAGTCAAAAATTCTATTTTCACTTGCCCTCTGAGGTATATAATGTCCGCTATTTCAACCAACCGCGTAATCAACTCGTCGACAAGGTTATATTCTATAAGACCTGTACTATATTTTAATCCGTGGTGAAAACGCTCGAGCTAACGAGGACAGGCAGAGACTTATTGCAGCAGCCCATGATCCACCCACTGTGGCCACGGAGGTGTTTATAAGACCTTCCATAGGTTAATGGAAAAGTACTACTGGCCAAAGATGCGTCAAGATGTAGCTGTTTATGTGAGTAGATGTCAGGAAAAAGGGATCAGATGATTTCCCACCCTTAACCTTCTCGACCCTGAGAAGTAATTTCCACAGATCTGGTAGGACCGCTGCTGAGATCTACAAAGGGTAATTCCTGGATCCTTGTGGTCACTGATTACTTGAGTAAGTTTTCCCTGGTGTTTCCTATGCGTATTACGACAGCACAAATGGTTATAAATCGTATAGAGGAGCAAGTCTTCATGATTTTCGGAGTTCCCCGTCTTCTCCTTTGCGATAACGGACCCCAGTATAAAAGCCGTGAATTTAAAACGTTCACAGATAGTTTCCAGGTTAAAATCCAATACAATTTCAATTATCATCCAAGAGCTAACCCGGCGGAAGATTGGAGGTTGCTGCGGAGAGAATCGTTGCTAAGTATAATTTGCGGAAGCGAGTTCTCGATTTCGTCGTGGGTCAGAGAGTTTGGAAGAAAAATTTTGTCTTGTCTGACGCCGCGAAATATTTCTTTAGCTCCAAAATTTGTTGGACCGTATCTGATTCGTCGGAAAGTTTCTCTGTGGACGTACGAACTCCAGGAACCGTCTGGGGAAGTCTTGAGTGGTAGTTGGCACGCTAAAGACCCTAAGTCTGCGGCGGAGCCTCCGGATTAAGTGTGAAGACGCGGGTCCGGACCTGTAGGCTGGAGCCTCCATCTGTAGAGTTGTGGTGTTGTTTCGTGCGTTCTTCTGATCGGTTACTCTGCAGTTGGTAGTTAGAATACTCCTACTCTGGGTACCAGAGGAGGTAGAAGTCCTCCAAGAGCTCGAGTAATTTCCGCATCACGGGCTTACTCGTATTGTGCGTGCACTACTTGGTTCTGTGGGTTCTCTAGTACCTACCTGGCTGTTATTTGTGCACATCTCCCTGGTTCTTGACGTAGAAGTGGAAGACTTAGTATTTGGTTTTCCGGCATTATTTACGTCCATCGCCTCGCTGACAGGTGTTTGGCGGTGTTGCCGGAATGCATAGATTTCGTGAAGTGCTCCGTGGTTCCTTCCGATCTAAGCTAGTCCAACAGATAAAAATTACGTTCTCTTGGTCGTTGGTCTAGGGTTATGTGTTTACTCGTGTAGTCGTAGCTCATACAATATGCGGAACTTGGCAGCATGTATCCTTGGCGCCTAAATTAGTTTGGAGGTAGGCCGTAATGTTCCGAAAGTAAGAGATACTAAAGTGGACTCTTCGCGTGTGTGAGTGGGATGGATAGTATTTTCGGTTTTACGACGTACTTCCGGCAGGAAGTCTCGCGGAGTAATCGTTTAGCCATTTTGGGGTAGTCGTTTAGCAAGTAGTTGTGGTAGATAGTGTTGCTGGCGGAACCCATTTTTGTTGGGGAGTAAAAAGCAAAAACCGCTGCGTGTGAGTTGTTGTGTAGAAGCCGAGAAGGAGGCGAGTGAGGCCGTTCCAGAGCTTATTGGGATTTGGCTGAACAGCTCACGCACCATTTTGTGGGATTATCGGCTCACGCCACCACGTGCTATTGATTCCGGTTAGCTTCCGTCGTTTTGAGTTTTGGTAGTTGCGGCCATTGGTTTGTGTTGAGGCTGCACGAGTCGTTAAGCGAGTGGAAGCGTGGAAAACCCTCGCTAGAGGTAAGAATCTTCCGCTATAGTACACTGTAAACTGAGGAATTTGTTTACAGGGTTTCCTACTTGGCGTTTAGTTCCCGGTTTTAGTTTCCGATTGATTCTTTCTGTGATTTGGATCTTCCTTTTTTTTTCCTGGATCTTGGACTTGCCTGTTCTACCTGCCGCCTACCTGGCGCGTTTGGATTTATGACTGGCTCGGTTTGGGTACTACACGTTCCCGAGCAGCACGCGCACCACATAGAAGTTCGTGTCCGCAACACGATGTAAGTGTACGCAGCAGTGCCGTAGTAGGAAAGTTGGAGCTAGGAGGGTAGATGAATGAAACCTTACGGTTATCTATCGGTTATACACCTGAGTCAGCTCAGGTTATTTAATGTATGTAAACTTAAATTATTAGTACTGACCCTCGATTGTGTTGTAACTATAGACACCTTCGTTTAGTGTCGAAGCTCGGTAGCTTCCCTCTCATACTATGCGCATTGTTCGAAGATATATGACGTCATAAATCGCTCGTTCGGTTTCGCGCTATCTACCCGGTCGACTTGAAACTACCGGCGGTTGACGCTAATCCTTGCGGCGCTATAGCGGGGTAAGCGGGGTAACTAATCAGTTCACGTTGTTCACGTTCCGATTAACCGACTTCACCTTTTCCTTTCACATTTGACTTATTTTATTTATATTATATATATATATATATATATATATATATATATATATATATATATATATATATATATATATATATATATATATATATATATATATATATATATATATATATATATATATATATATATATATATATATATATATATATATATATATATATATATATATTGAGAAACGTACTCTACAACTTCCAAAATACATACTCAATTAACGATGTGACTTCATCTACAACGTGGTGACTTCCGATTTCGGAAGTCACAACGTTTCCTATGTAAAACTTTGCTAGTATGATCTTGAGGGCCTTAGCAACGTTCCTGCAAAATTTTCTAATGAAGTCCCAAGGTCGACCATTTATCCGTACATTATCAATTTTAGTTCAGGCGTAGATCGTTGGCGCTCGCATCGCAATTCGCAATGTAATCTTGGTATGTCTGTCGCATGTATTGACTTCCCTTTGAATCTCCGCGGTAAACCATACGTTAGGACTTCACAGTATGTTTAGTTCTAGTACTTTATGGCTTCCTACGAGGTAGTAATATGGCAACGTAGCATTTTTTGCGTAGTTAAAGGCCGTTATTTTAGGCGCACAATATACTGAAAAGGATTAATTTCGACCGTATTTGCGGCGTATTTGCGGGTAACGAACGAAATTTTGTGACTTCCCTTAAAAATGAATGGAGTACTAAATTAATGCCTTCTCTGGTTTTGGATAAAAACAAGAAAATGTTCAAAAAGATACGATGAAGATATGAATTTGAATATTGGCAGTTTAATTAATTTTCTGTCTTTAATAATAATAAAGGACTTTTATTATAGAAAATAAACACACATAATTTTGAAAAATTTTCTTCCGCTTGTTCGCCTTGACAATTTTATTTAGACACAAAAGCTGCTTAGGCACATTAACTTCAATAAAATAAATGAATTAAAAGGAAAACATAAAATAAAAAGTAAGAAGCCTGAAATACCGTAGATTTCGCGAGATCAATTAAATAGGTAAAGGCTGATAAAGGTTATTTTCAGACATTGTTTATGTGTATTGGTTCATTTTCAGTTATTAATCTATACTAGAGTTTAAATATTTTTTTAATTAAATAATTTTTTTAAAAATAAATTCATTTTTTGATTGTAGTATTTTAGCCGGAAATTTATGAACTATTTTTGAATAGTTCAAAATAGTGTTATCTAATCAATTTTTTATCACGACTGAGGGAATACAGGAAGAGAACATAATAATAATGATAAAATAATAATCACGAAATGTGGGTTAAAATCAGCATCATTATGAGCTGACTGCTATAAGACAAAACATTATTAGAAAAACTAACCAAAACTAATCAACTTTTGTATCACGACTGAGGCAATACAGGGACAGAACAGAAAAATAATAAATGGAATTGGAAGTAGTAATCATGGGTCAACAACATGTTTGGCCACAAAGACCCAGAAAATCAAAAGTGAAGTCACCAGTTCCATCAAAATCACTATCCGCAAGCTTCGTCAATATAGACAAAGAGGAACCCACTAGCAAGAGAATATGTGCCAGAAATGCCTGTATTGGCATGTGCCTAGATTGTCGGGCGTATACAAAGCTTGTTTGAACTGCAATCATCAGTTCCGTTTGAGAAAGTTAAATTAAAAAACTCAAAAATATTGGTTTAAGTACTTTGTCACCAATTAATGGTGATAGTAAGACCATTTATTCTAATGATTAAGCATACGACTTAAGCTTTACTCTAATCTATTGTATTCCAAATAACTAAAAAATAATTTTTAAACTACTTGAACGTTGAACTGATTCAAGAATTAATTTAAGAAGTGGGTCTATAAACAAATTTGATAAGTATAATGCACAATTACGATACGAAATATTAGTAAACAAATTCATCAAGTGCTTCACAAATTTATTGCCGAAATTGAACTAGAAATAAAAAATATTCATTAACGCATTTCGAAACTTTGTTTTCTCCATCTGGGCCTTCATACGACTCAGCATATTAACAAAAGTGTGATTAGACATTCTCAAGAACTCTTTAAACTTTCCAGAGTCCTTTTTAAACTCTTTCTTGACAAATTTTAACACCGCTTATGTAATCCTTTTATAGTTATTATTTTTCTGTAGAACATACTGGGGCATAAATATTTCAACTAAATATGAAATATTTTAAATCAACAAAATATAGTTAAGAAACAAGATCCAATATAACAGCTAAAATGTATGAGTTGGTTGAACTATTAAATAACACTTTGAAGCGTCAAATCAAGCGATTATGTTTTGTCGACCAACGGAGCTTACCGAGTTAAGCCAAAAAGAATAATTCAGAATGCTCTCTGACGAGAAAAAACCATTTTAGTTTTCGTTTGTTTTAAAGCTGGACAGGAACTCGTGACAATTCTTGCATTTTAAACCTTTATATTTATAATTTTCTGACCAGACACCACGTGTATAATAGTCCATAGCGGGGACGTTGATTATAAAATGTACCTTTCAATGTCGTTAATAGGTGTTCTGCTTGTATCGAACCCAAAGTCATGAGTATATTAAATTTCACAGTATCTTGGGAACTCTACCCGAACATTTTCTTCTACTCGTGGCCTATTGACCATTAAAATCAAAAAAATTTATATATATTTATATATAAATATATATTGATTCTACGGTGACACAAATATGTTTAACCGAATATTATTATTATATATAAAATAATAATGTTGCACACTTCTGTAAAGGCGTCCCTAGCGGGTACAAAAATTTACACCTGAAAAAGAAAGAAGACGCAGTATAACAATAAAATAACTATGAAAATAAATAAAACTTCTTAATGGCAGTTGATTTGCATTGAAAATACTATTCCTTTGGATTTTCAGCTAGTGGCGCTAAAGCAACACGTTATTTTTCTATGCGTCAATGTTGTTGGATTTTTTATCGCTATACCCCTCTCTAGTTAAATGGGTGTGAATGTCAGGGAAAAAGTTCCATTTCATAACAACGAATTTGATGTGATGGAAGACTACATGTCATTATCTCGGGACGTCTTTGTTACCTCTTTAATATATTGCGTTGCTGTAGAAATATGACGATCTTCGAATAAGGGGTGGTTCCTAAAAGGCAAATTATTCTTATAAATATAGGTCGGTCGTTCAATATCCTAATTTTATCTCGCACTTTTTAATATTTGTTTCGCATAATAATAAAAATAAAGGCAACAACAAAAACAATAAGATAATTCAAGATTTAAATATACAGATTAAACATAAATACGGTCGCAAGATATTTGAGAAGGAAAGAAAAGGTTTAATAACAACTTAATGCTGCCATTTAAGCCGCTCCTAACTACGTTATCATTCAATTTAAAATCATAAAATCAGTACAGATTCGGATTCTGTGCCATAAAAATATCAGGTTTTGCCCGAAATTTGATTCTGAATTCTCGGTAGCTCGTGCTGTAACCTCCAGGGCATTTATCTATCATGTTTGTCAAGAAATTCTCTAAAATCCCAATTATGCATTCATCATTGGTTACCAAAGTGTCACTTTAAAATGTCAGCTTCATTAAACACTGTCGCGGGTCAATTCGAGCGTTTGCATTTCTCTAGATCGCGAACGATCAAATTGTTTTCGGTAGATTTAAAAACTGTTTAAATTTACAATGGTTATAATTGCCGGTGTTCGTAACAATAAGACAAAAAGTAGGTTACTAAATTATTACAATAGGCACATATTTCTTTTCTCAAGACATGCAGAACGACAGGTACTACAATTCTTACACAAAATGTTAATATATCAAAAATGGTATATACCCCCTTTGACATTTCATTTAATTTATAAATGAATAAGTGCATAATTAGACATTTTGGATTAGGGAGTGGAAAAACATGTTGAAGCTAACAATAAAGTCGGATTTTTGACAAATACGATAAATCGTCTTTTTTGCTAATACAGTGCTATTAACCGAGAAACAAAAGAAAAATGAGATGTCAAAGTTGCTCTCCCTCTACCACCGTGTTCATGGAATGAGGGTCTTGTTAGGTGTTATGAAACAGTTTTATAATTCTTGAGGTATTCCACCGTTTTCATACTTTTTGGGCACTTGGTATAGCTTTAAATAAACGAGGCAATTAATAGTTCTTAAGAAATTGAGCTTTTCATATTTTAAATACAACGTTAAATATTGCAATTGTAATTGTAAACTTGAATTTAGTTTTATTCAAAAAATTTTAACATTTTATTGATTTAAAATTCTGGATATGGATAATAAAATCGACCACTTAAAACAGATTTGACTAGTTACTATCCCGAAACAGATGAAATCCACTTTAGTGTAAGTATCTACGATCCTCGTTAGCATTAACTTAATTACTTAACTTAACTTAACATTAAATTTAATGCAGTTAGCTAGACTTATGATACAGGGTAAATCAAAAATGCATAAGGCCATCATTATAAAAAAATAAATATGGCGGCAAGAACTATAAACCACGAGGAAAACACAATTTGGAAAAATTGAATTTGTGGTTTTATTTTTTTTAATAAAAAAATTCGGTGGTGTCCATTTGAGAGTCATAGCTCCGTAGGTTGCGCCTATAGAAAAAAAATTTTTTTCGTGCCTTATCTAAATCTCAGAGACTTTCCCGCACGCCCGGTATAATTTGGATTCGGGAGTAGAAAGAGTAGAAAGAGATTTTCTCTTCCTCATTTAAGTCGCTTTGATTTTGCGTTGCCTCCTTGTCTAGTTGTTGCTGTCCCGGATATTTATCGAAATAAAGTTCATTAACTGCCTCTGCGTTCAGTTTCTCCATTAAAATTATGTGATACAAAATTCAATAAAGCATAAAATTTATGCCCTTAACTGACAGCGACACAATACACTAATACATAAAAAGAATGCCCTATATTTCAGGACTATGATTGCCATATAAAATAAGGAAGTTGAATTCATTAATGAGAAAACGAAGAACTGTAAAAAAAATCTGAGTACGCTAGTGCATTTGCTTTAAAATGCCATAATAATGTTTTTATCTGGATCCAAAATTTTCATAAATAAAAATGTTTTGGGCAATTTTCTAAAGGGCCGAAAATTTAAAAACGCTCTATATCTCGGTAGTGAAGATGTCGCCTTGCGGATTTAACAATTAAATGTTTCTCAAGAATGGAACCCTTGACATGCAAGTTGGGTTGTGAAAAGTCAAGATGTAAAAATGTCCCGACTTCGTTTATATTTTTGTAGTAGTAGAAATGCCTTTTTCCTTAGTAGATTTATTAAGTTCGCAAAATTCTATTAAACTGGATTTTCGTTTGCACTTTCTTGCTAAAACGTAATAATCACTTTTTATCTTTTCTTGTACACTAAAAATGCATCATCAATTGGTCGTATAAAAATCGTGCGGTGCAGGGGGTGGTGGGGGTGAATTTTCTAAAAATTGTCAAGAAATTATTATTATTTTGTTGTATACACCATACTGCTCTTAAATTGACAAAACCGCTTTTCAATATTTTTATTAGAAATACTTTATTTTTTCATTTTAAATACACCGCATAATGCTTTTATATGGGAGTCTCTACTGAATAAAAGCTTGCTCTGAAATCTCATTTTTATGTTATCGTTTACCTCGCTGTAACTTGAAAACTATTTGGCTTATCAAAAAAGTGTTTCCTCTAATAGATATGCATTGAAGGTCAACGAATCCGTTATTTTTTTGAAAACCCCAATCTGATGGACAGTTTTTTTTTCATTAGCAAAATGTGAAACCATGTCGTGAATATCACGGCCGCCAGCGAAGCAGTGAGGAAGGGTCAGATTTGCGAGGACGGTCAGGCAATAAACGACTTTGCGGTTCCGAAGTGCGCTTGTACACCCGCTTTCGCAGCGTGGATGATTTTATTTATTTTTTATGTCTGAGTTTTAAGTGTCAAAATAGTTTTCTTTGAGGGAGTGAAATAGTTTATAATATGACTAAAATATATTTATTTTTGTGTGAGAATGATAAATAATAACGCATTAGTTATAATTTTCATCCAAATGGATATTAAAATCAGTACAAGTTCTAATTGCGAACTTGATTCTACAATGAAATTAAAGCCTTTAACGAAAAAAGCTGCTAACACTAAAGGAAAAGTTTTTAACTTCCAATTATGTGTAACTTGTCAATAAGGCGGAAAGCTCGTAACGTCAAAACCAATATCCAAACAAAAATTAATTGAATGTGCAAATTGCACATTGGGATTTTTGTTTAAAACAGTTAAAGGCAAGTTTGTTGATTGAATTAGTGAATTCTACAAGAAGAAATTTATACCTAGAAGAACATAGAAATTTTTTGAAACGGTTTTCTAAGGAGCAAGTTATTGAAGCAGTAGTGCATCACACTAAGACGGAAACGTCCAACTATTTATCCTTTGCTTCGTCAGCAATGACGAAGATTTGCCAAAATATTAAAACGGAAATAAATTACAAGGATTACAAAAAGCAACGGTCAGACAATAAACGACTTAGCGGTTCCGGCGGGCGCTTAGGATCGTTTTTGTTTTGTTTTTTGTTTTTCGTAGGGAATATGATACACGTATTTCTCTCATAGTTGAATTTTTTGATTAATTACTTGTTACATAGGAATGGTGCCGTTTTATTATATTTGACATTAGTAATTATTTGTATTATATTTTATTGGCATATTAAACTAATAATACATAAGTGTACATAGAAGCTAGAATAAAAACTAAAATTATATCTATAATAACACCTGAAAGTATGTAGAAATAAAAAGTTAATCTTAAAAAAATTACTTTTTTTTTGAAAGAGGCATAAACTTCTATAAATTGATGTCAAGATAAAAAATTTACAAATTTTAGAATCTTAATTCAAACTTTCTTTTAAATAATGCGATCAAAAATATTAATATTCATTTGATTGCTTCAACGTAAACAAAACGCAAACAAACATTTCAAACTGAAATTGTTTTTATATATATTTTTGCCTCTTATAATGAATTCATAGGCTAAGGGGTATTTGCTGTTTAAGAAATTTTAAAGGCCTAACAATCCAGATACATTTTTAAAAAATTATTTTATAATAGTTCCACCCCTAAAAAATTCATTTGAACCCTCTGTATATTATTAAATACCTTACAAAAATTACAAGAACTACAAAAACTTCATTAAAATGGCTCGATTACATTTGTGTTTTTGATGTAACTTTAATCAAAAACTCTGGAGTTCTACAGGCTGGTCTGAGTGATTATTTTCCTATTTTAAAAACATAAATGTGTAGCAATTTTACACTGTTCCTAAGAATACAAAACCAACTGGTCGTACAAAAATCGTATGGTGCAGGGGGTGGTGGGAGTGAATTTTATAATAAAAATGACAAAAAAATATTATGTTGTTGTTATCTACAACATACAGCCATTAAACTGACAAAACCGCTTTTCAATATTTTTATTAGAAATCTTTTTTTTTTTTTTTCATTTTAAAAACACACCGCATAATGCTTTTATATCTTTAACGAATACACGCTTGTTCTGAAAACTCATTTTTATGTTATCGTTTACCTCGCTGTAAATTGAAAACTATTTGGTTTATCAAAAAAATGCTTTTTATTAATCATATGCATTGAAGATCAACGAATCAGCTACTTTTTCAAAAACTATAATCGGATGGATCGTTTATTTTTAATTAGTAAAATAATGAAGCCCTGTCGTGGATATCACGGCTGCCAGCGAAGCAGAGAGAAAGGGTCAAATTTGCAAAAACCGTCAGGTAAAAAAAGACTTGCGGTTGCGGCTGCCGCTTAAGATCGTTTTTGTTTGTATACCATCTTTCGTAGCGAATGTGATACGTATTTGCCCTCATAGTCGAATTTTTTGATAGGGATGATACTCTTGTTATTTTTGACACTGCAACATTGCATATTAAACCAATAGTACATAAGTGTACATAGAAGCTAGAATAAAAATTAAAATTATATCCATAATAACAACTAAAATTAAGTAGAAGTAAAAAACTAATCTAAAAAAAAAACCTTGTCTCGCTTATCTAAAT
Source organism: Cylas formicarius (assembly GCF_029955315.1). NCBI lineage: Eukaryota > Metazoa > Arthropoda > Insecta > Coleoptera > Brentidae > Cylas > Cylas formicarius. The sequence continues at coordinate 5,658,002 of NW_026844319.1, forward strand.
GTCTGAATTAAAAAATCTTATTTCACAGAAAATTGAATGTCTGCATACCATTTTTTATATTGACAGGTGTTTAGAACTGATGTATGCTCTTGTAATATTGCTTCGGTTATCAGTACATGTGAAATTTTTCATTGAATTTTACATTATATGGCAAAAGTTTAAAGTTTACAGGTATAGTTTCATTTATTGAAATTTGTGTGTAAGATACTGTGTGACAACAAGCGTGGCTGGTTTCAACCAGTTTTTTTGACTTAGTCTCCTAATAGGTTAAGAGTCCCAAACCAATAAGTTTAGGGGTATATTCTTTTTTAATTTAAACTCATCATCTTGACAAATATTAAGTATTTCCGTTTCTTTCCTGACATTACATGTTTCGCTGGAGCCAAGAAGACTTGTTAAAAAATATAAATTATTTGGAATATGCGTTTTGTAATCCTTAATTTTCAAATTTTTAAATTTAAATTATACCATTTATTTCCGTTTTAATATTTTGGCAAATTTTCGTCATTGCTGACGAAGATTTGCCAAATATTAAAACGGGGTTTTTGAAAAAGTAACAGATTCCAAATAGTTACACCAAGGTAAACGATAAAATAAAAATGAGCTTTCAAGGCAAGCGTTTATTCGTGTGCGTAACTAATACCTCGACCAATAAAAAAAGTGTTTTAAATATACTCATCCTTTTTATTTAGTTTTAGGTAATATAAATTTAAATAAACCAAAATAATACTCAAAAAATATTAAAAAAGGTTTGTGACTATTTGATTTCTAAAATTCATTGCAAACTCAGTCAGAATTATTACTGTTCTGTTGTATACTTATAAAATCTCAGCAAAAGTTGACTTTTTTTTTAAAAAATATGTAGCTACTCCAAAACTAAATCCGCGGCACGTCACAAAGCGACCGCCAGCAAATTAAACTTAAACGCACTCGAAGCCATTCGTGACGTGCAAACGTGCAACGGATTTAGTTTTGGGTGAACCACGTTTGCAGTATCGAGCGAATTCTATATACAGCTGAATCTCTTTACTCATTGTGACTTCCTTAATATACAATATAACAGTAAAACATATCTTGTCACTTCTTGTATATATGAGAAACTTGGCATCATCGCGGAGTCGTATATGGCAGAAGTCAGAATGAGTGTCTGATGTGCAATAATTTTGAAAAGAAAAATATTTACCCCTCTTATGCGAAACGATATATTTAAGCCCCCCTCATCATATATACATCGAAAGTTTTATAATATACTTCCCGTAAATAGTGGATGTCAGGCCGCCCGCTTCACGTAGCGGAAGTCCTAACTTAACAAGTATCAATATATATATATATATATATATATATATATATATATATATATATATATATATATTATATTTCACTTTCCAAAAATAACTTTTTAAAAAATATATTTATTAACTTTAAATTAAAATTATAATCAAAATGATATTGGACATAATAACCTTGTGACGAGAGAATGTTATCAGACCGTTAAAATCAAACTAAAAATGGATATAATAACCTCGTGATGAGAGAATGTTATCAGACCGTTAAAATCAAGCTAAAAATGGACATAATAACCTCGTGATGAGAGAATGTTATCAGACAACGTTTTACAATAGAAATTAGTATTTATAATAAATTTATGCTGACGTTGACGGGGTCGACGGCTGCGGATGTTACGACATATCGTTGGCACGACGTTTTCGCAATCTTTGCACTCTTGCAGGTCGGTGGCATTTAACCCATGTGGACAATAGGATTTCCGGATAAAACAGCTCCCTCATTAAGTGAAAAGGTGGAGCCTAGCTGCAGCTTTTCGCAGACTAATTAAAGCGTAGCTTCTCGGGTAGCAGGGGTCTTCGACTTGGCTTCGGAGGTTGTTGGGGATCGTTACCATCGGCGATGCTGAGTGTTGTCGGTTTCTTTCTCCGGCATTTGCAAACGAAATAGCAAAGTACTAAAACAGTCATTAAAATAATCGAAATGATTGTCAGCCAGTGAGAATGTTTCTGAAGGGTTGGTTGATGAAGTAGGTTTTCTAATTTTTCCGAATATTCGTGCAGCTTGTGTTGGGCCACGTTAAGGTCGTCGGTGTCGATCTTACTTAGCTTCAGGGGTTTCAACTCTGGGGGTTGAAACTTCTCTGGAATGTGAGAACAGCAATCATATGGAATCTCCACGGCGTGGCTCTTGTAGGTCACGTTCTTATATTCTTCGACAAGGTATTTAGCTCGTACTCTGGAGCTTCCAATAAATGCACTGCAATCTGGTTGTAGTTTAAGTAAAGAACTAGTTTTTAACATTTCGGCTACGAGGTCTCTTTTTCCACATTTAATGGAGATTGGTAGTGGTTCGGATACGGTAATTAGCCAATAATTAAAGTCGATTTCTATAACATTGTAATCGGAAGCCAAGACGATTGAAGATTGACATGTAACAGGAACACGATCGGAATGTCTAAGCAACTGCGCTTCGCAAAGGGCTTCTCTATCGATGGGATATTGCATTAAGTTAAAACAGATTCTTTCTTTACCGCGAATTTGTTTGCAGCTTTTTAGATCTTCAGGTAGTACATAGAGTAAAGAATCGTTATCACGCGCAATATATTTTATTGTTGATGGAATTATATGAAATAATCGTGTTCGATTGTCCAAAATTGGAATAGGTAAAACACGATACAATGTGTATATTTTAGGCTCAATTAAGGGTATTCTTAGCACAAAAACAACTTTATTTTCAGTTTGAAATGCTTCTAGCTCCATAATATCTACGTACCTTGCAATGCTCGAAGTATAGGGTGGTAGTGGTAAATTATTTTTTGTCAAGGATTTTGAAATTTCCTGAAGAGAAATGACTAAATATCGTGGGTAAATAATAGAACTATGTAAAACTTTGATTCGTGCGAACGTGATTGCGTTTAATATATCGCTGAGGTAAGACTCTAGGTATACATAACTTTCCATAAGGCTTTCGCAAAGATTAAGTGTTTTAATTTGACTTTCGTAAAATGCTACGGTGTCCGAAATATCATAGAGAGATTTTTGAATTTGAGTTAGATCCTGATTGAAAGTTTCTTCGTCGATTCGGAAACTTTGAATTGTAGAATTAAAAGATTTTATAACAGATGATGTAACCGATATTTGATTTTTTAACAGCTTTTCGATTTCGTGTTCGTCTTTAGTTACTTTATCTATGCATTCATTAAAGTATTCGCCGTCTGTAGAGTCTAGGTTTCCGGTAATTGATTTAAAAATAGTTCCTACACCGTTAATTAAACCGTGTTTAGTTCTAAAATTAAAATTTTCAGTGTCGATAGTAATTTCTGAAAATTTTTCTTCGACTGAGTCAGCAATTCTGGTCAGAAGACTAAAATGAGTTTGGATACTTGTTTTGAAGGCTGTCATACGAGGAGAAGAATCGTCTAACATTTCTGTGAGAGAGGAAAGTATTTTATTATTATGTCGTATGGCTTCTCGCAGAGGTTCTAGTTCCTTATATACTAGCAGCGTCCATTTGTTGTTGGATATTCTTAAACTACTTTATTCATGGTAGAAGACGCCTACTGTATTATTTACTGGAGTAATGAGGAATTGAGGTGCGACTGTAGAGATCAGTCCCAAGATCCTGAAAGAAATTTAATCTAATCGTAATAAGGTTTAAACTTGTCAAAATTGAATTTTAAAACTTGTTCGGTAGTTAAATTTTTGAAAATTGAGTGACTGAAGTTTCAAATACTTCAAGAATTTCATACGGACCGTTAAATTTATTCTGAGCTTTATCGCTAATTTGAGTTTCCTTAACATAAACTTTATCTCCTACATTATATTTATTCATATTTCTAGAGATTGCTTGATCAAATCTTACTTTGGATTTTTGTTTTTGTTGATCAGTGCGGGTACGCGCGACTCTGTAATAATGCTGCATGCGATTATTTAGGTCTCGGATGTATTTGGTGATGAGTTGTTCTTCATTATACAGAATTTCTGGAGGCCTACTAGAAGTGTGCCCAAATATTAGTTCATAAGGGGAAAAACCATGCGTTTTATTCTTTGTGTTGTTGTAGCAGATTATTGCGTATGGAAGAGTATGAAAGGGGTGTTCTTTTGGATTTTCGGCTTTATGAGCTCGGATCATTTCTGTGAGCGTGGCATGGAATCTTTCTAGTGATCCATTAGATTGTGGGTGGCTAACGCTGGAGAAAGTTAACTTTATATCGTACAAAAGACAAAGATCTTTGACGAGGGAATTATCAAATTCCCGGCCATGGTCACAATGTATTCTAAGAGGAGTTCCAAAATGTTGGAAGTAGTTCTCTACTAGGGTAGTAACGATTGTAGAAGTTTTTTTGTCTTTTATTGGATATGCCTGGGTGAATTTTGTGAGTTCGTCTCTTATGGTAAGGGCGTAATTCCGAACTAGGAATTCGAAAATATCGATGTTAATGCGCTCAAAAGGAGTTTTAGGAGTTTCTGTGATAACTAATGGTGTGTTGAGATTTTTACGATAGATCTTGACTTTTTGACATATTTCGCACTTTCTAATATAGTTTTCGACATCTTTGGTCACGGTTGGCCAATTGTACTTTTGCTTTATGCGCTTAACTGTTTCGTTGATTCCGCGATGTAAATTATTTTTTCCTGAATGGTATTTTGGTCTAAAATGATAGGGATCTCGTCTTGATCGGGAGTTCGAACTATATCTTGGCAGATTCTTAGTTTTATATCCTTTTCGAAAAATATAAAGGAGAATACTTCTAATATTGGAAGTTGTAAATTATTTTCAATACAATACAGTTTTGAAAGATCAAAGTCATTTTTAGCTGTGAATAAAATATAGAATAAATGTTGAACTACAGTTTCATTGTCATATGGAAGAGGGATTATATAATATTTCCTGCCTTTGACGGTTTTGCTAAAAAAATGTTAATTTTGTTAAACGTAAAATTTATATCTTCTTCAAAAATATCGTCCATTATTTTGTTATGCAAATCATCAAGTTTTGATTGCCAAAAGAAAGTGACAATATCTTTGTGGTTTTTGTCGAGAAGTTGCGAATTAGAGGTTTCTATTTTGGAATAATCTATAGGGGATGTGGTTTTGTGAAGGTATGCGAAGTTGTTGTATTCTTCTGTAACTTCCGCTGTGTCGTCTTCGATATCTGAATTATTAGAATTGTCATCGTGTTATTTACTTTAACTAAAGCATTAGGTAACCTAACTTTTTCGCATTCTTGAGAGTGGAGAATAGCGTCTGTGTTTGTTAAACTACATTTTAATTTGAAAATTCTTTCGGTCCTAGGTTCGATTGAAATTCGATTTTGAATATTTTGTTCAGGTTTTTTACAAATTTTGGGAAGAACAGATTCGTGTCCTACTTTATGTAAAGGCATTGTTTTGAAATTCGTTATAAGTTTTTTGGACTTTAAATCGATTATACATTGGTAGTGATCAAGAAAATCTAAACCGAGAATTCCGTCAAATTTGATATCAAGATCGTAAAGATAGACTTTATGTTTGTCGTTATCGGTGAATGGAATAAGTGTGGATTCTTTAATAAAAAGTGTTTGATTTGTTATACCTTGGATGGTAATATTTTCCTTAACTCGTGTTCTGTAATTTTCAGCGGTTTTATATTTAAAGATAGAAATACCTGCGCCTGTATCTATTAATATTTTGAATTTTCGCGTAGCGTCAAAAATATAGTATAAATTTTTAGAATTTACCGTAAGAAGAGGGTTTAACAGAAGTTCTGTTCTGGAAAGTTTAGATTGGGATTCATGTTGTCTAAATTTAGGGTTTGAATTTGGGAATTGATTTCGAAAATCGGGTCTGGAGACATTTCGTCTGGTGGGATATTGTAAGGGCTTTCTTGAAAATCCTGCTCTGGTTCGCAGTTTTCTGGATGGTTAGAATAATGATTTTGAAGTTCATTATCTTCTTGAAGAGTGTAATTTTCATGTGAAAATTCCTGGGAATTTCCGGAATAACCGTCGATGTAGATCGGGTTTGAGTTTACGTGATGAGTTCGCTGCGGGTTTGGATTCATAAAATGTGGCTTAGGATAAGAGTTTGAAGATTTCATCGGTATTTGATTCGAGTTGTTGCTAATGTTGCTTTGTTGGAACCAATTAGAAGGTCGCTGTGGATATTGCGAAAAAATTGGTTTGACATGCTGATGCGTACTTCTACATTGATTTGAAGTATGGCCAATTTTATTACACAAAGTGCATTTGGGTTGCTGAAGAGGGGTTCGAATATTCGCAGAATGCGATTTAGGAGAATTTAATTTGACAGATTTTTGATTTTCAAAATATGAGAGTTGGAGTTCTCGACGAATCCTTGCTTGAGCTTCTAAAAGTGAAGTGGGATTACTAGCACGAATGAGTTGACCTAATCTAGGTTCTAAACCTGTAAGAAGTGTATTAAGGGTCATAGTCTCAATTAAAGATATCTGAGCATCCTTTTGCTCTTTGGATCCTAATGTGGTGGATTTTTGAACACATGAATGCATTTTCGCATTTAGGACTTGAAGACGATTGAAAAATGTTAATGCTGATTCATTGGGCAATTGTTTAAGACGTTGAAGGTCATGAATTAGGGAAGGTAAATCTCTAGAATCACCAAAGTGTAGAGTTAATAATTTCTTTATTTCTAGATACGAATCAGGATTCCTAGAATTAATTAATAAAGCTGCTTTACCGCGGAGCTTATTTTTAATGTGAATCACTAAAAGAATTTTTTGTTGCGTTGTTGCCATATTATAAGCACAATCACACGCGTTTATAAAATTTCCTAAAAAGATTTGGTCGCCCTCAAATTCAGGAACGATACAGAAAATTTCCGAAAGTTTATATGGTTCAACTTCCAGCATTGTACTAGGTTCGTCTGATTGAGTTGCCATTATTTTAGGTTTTAAGAAAAAGCAAATAAATTTATAAGAAGTTCAAACACAATTATTTTTTGTTTTAAATATTGCCAAGTTAAACTTAGAGACTAAAGTCTAATCAAAATAATTATCGCGGAACGATTCTACATTGGAAAATTCAATAAATAGGTAATTTTCAACCTTGGGTAATCGAACGTAATAAATTCAACAATGTTGCAAATTAAAAATAAAATTATTCCTAACGATTCTTAACACTTACAGTACTATTTTCATTGCTGCCTTTCGAGACGGTTGATGGGTTTATCCTTGTTCCGGTACGATGGGCTGTCTTCATTGTTCCCTAGATTTAGGGGTCGCAATCTGCCGCCACTAGTTAGAATACTCGTGTTCTAGCAACGTGAACAGATCCCACTCCAAATTCTTGCCTCTCGAAACGGTGATGGAAGGTTCCTTGTTCCGGCACGACTGGGCTGCGATGGTTCTTCTTTCCGTCTAAGGGATTGGAATCCGCCGTCACTAGTTAGAATACTCGTGTTCTAGCAACGTGAACGGATCCTACTGACTGCGCCAATTTTTATATTTCACTTTTCAAAAATAACTTTTTAAAAAATATATTTATTAACTTTAAATTAAAATTATAATCAAAATGATATTGGACATAATAACCTTGTGACGAGAGAATGTTATTAGACCGTTAAAATCAAACTAAAAATGGACATAACAACCTCGTGACGAGAGAATGTTATCAGACCGTTAAAATCAAACTAAAAATGGACATAATAACCTCGTGATGAGAGAATGTTATCAGACAACGTTTTACAATAGAAATTAGTATTTATAATAAAATTATGCTGACGTTGACGGGGTCGACGACTGCGGATGTTACGACATATCGTTGACACGACGTTTTCGCAATCGTTGCACTCTTGCAGGTCGGTGGCATTTAACCCATGTGGACAATAGGATTTCTGGATATATATATATATATATATATATATATATATATATATATATATATATATATATATATATATATATATATATATATATATATATATATACGCGCTCCGAAAACACTTGGAACACTGGGAGGTTATCGGCGCGGCGGTGCGTGCGGTATTTATACTCTGCGCCGGAGATGGTAACGGTGCTGCTTGTGCGTGGGGGGAGGTGGCTCTGCCCCCTGAATTGTCGCGTTGTTAATTTCGCCCAATAGTAGTTGCGATGTCCCCGTTGGCTGCTGCGCATCGCTCTGCTGTTTGATTATCGTTCTCCACGTGTTGGATAAATGCAGAGCATCGTCTCTCGTATTGAGGTGTCCGGACTTTTCTATTTCGATAGCCTCTCGTATAATCCTAGTCCTAAAATCAGGAATATTAGCTATTTGTTTGCAAGTGCCGAAATCAATTTTATGGCCTGTCTGATGTTGGTGCTGAAACAAAGCAGATGTTGTTTGTTTGTTTCTTATTGCTAAACGATGTTCCTCGAGCCTGGCTGAAATCCTTCTGTTGGTCTGTCCCACATACGTCAGGCTGCACGATCCGCATGCTACACTGTATACTCCTTAGTTTTCCAGAGTAATTTTTTTTGTTTTGGGTTTCTTGGTATTGCTCCGATGGTATGGTCAGGTTTGTATGCCGTTGATATGTCGTGTTTCCGTAATATTCGGCCGATTTTGTCAGTAACCCCCTTGATGTATGGCAGGACAGCGATCGATCTTCGTTGGGTCTCGTCCTGCACTCTCTGCTGCGGCTGTTGTTGTTTACTGATTGTCTTGCTGATGGTGCGCCTTTGGTATCCGTTTTGTCGAAGACAGGTACTAATTTTCTTCAGTTCTTTATCTCTGTTCCTCTCGTTTGTGAGCCTGAAGGACCGAGCAATTAATGTATTTGCCACTGCCTGTATCTGTGATGGGTGGTGATGAGATTTAGCGTTCAGATATCTATTAGTGTGTGTTGGTTTTCTATAGACAGTGTGTTCCAAGTGTCCATCTCCGGTCCTTGTGATGTGCACATCTAAAAAGGGCAGACTGTTATCCTCTTCAAGTTCTATTGTAAATTGAATCCTTGGGTGAATGGAATTCAGATGATCTAGGAATTTCAAAAGCTCCTCCTTGCCAAAAGGCCATACAACAAATACGTCATCAACGTATCTTGTCCATAGTTTTGGCTTCAGATTTGCCTTCTCTATTGCTTTCTTTTCGAAGTAAATCATGAAGAGGTTGGCAATCACAGGTGAGAGAGATGATCCCATTGCTGCTCCATCTATTTGTCGGTAAATTTTCCCGTTGTGCATAAAGTAAGCGTTTTTAAGGCAATGTCTTGACAGATCCATTATGTATGACGGAAGATCTTCGTTTTCTTCTATAAGCAAGAGTGCCTCTTCTACTGGAATACTCGGGTAGAGGGATTTGACATCGAAACTTGCCATAATGTCGTCCTTGTCCATCCTGAGAGAACCTAAAATCTGAGTGAAATGTTCTGAGTTTTTAACATAGGAATCTGTATTTTCCATTATAGGCTGAAGTGCACTGGCTAGATGTTTTTCCAGCTTGCATAATGGTGAGTTAAAGGCGCTTACGATTGGACGCAGGGGAACCCCGTCCTTATGGATCTTTGGGAGCTCGTAGAATTTTGGGCAACGACTCGATTTTTCCCTCGGAATAAGTTTCTTCTTTGTATCCTCGTTTATTGATGAATCGAGAATTTTGGACTTAGTTGTTTTTTCCAAATATGTCGTGGGATCTCTGGTGACTAGTTTGTATATTGGGTCGTTCAAAATATCCTCCAATTTTGCATTATAATCCGACGTATTCATGACGACAGTGGCATTTCCTTTGTCTGCTGGCATGATTAGAATGGTTTCGTTTTTGTTTAGATTCCTTAAGGCTTGCATTTCTTCTCTGCTTAAGTTTGGTTGCGGTGGTTTTGACTGTCTTAAGATTCTGGCGACATCTTGCCTAATTAACTCCGCATCTTGTTCGTCTATCTTTCCACCTCTGAAATGCGGAATTTTTATTATTTTTGCATATATTTCTAGATCGGAATTTGTCAAAGCTGTTTTGAGTAAATTAATTTGGACTTTTTTTTTCTCTCTTGGGTTTATTTCTTTTTGGATACAACCCCGCCCTTATATGGTTTAATATAAAGACCTTTTCCTACACCATGACCGCTTTTAAATGATTTAATATATAATCCTTTGCCTTGAGCTTCCATAGCTCTGTTATGCCGTTCTTGTTCTGAGAACTGTTCTTTAGCCGCTTTCGCATCGTTTACCGCTTTCGCGATACCTGCCGCTCCTCCACCGAGTTCGCGAAGCGCGCCCAATATCGGGGGTAAAAGCGGTAAAAACCCACCAATTTTATTAGGTGTTTTCACAACACGTTTTCTCTTGGTCACTTTTATTTTTCCTACTTTTTTAACACCCATTCCCAGTTTACGTTTTCCTTTCATTATGCCTGTTACACCCAAAGCGGCGATTTTTTCTCCAAATGAAGAATCCTTTGCTTTAACCCTCTGCCAGGCTTTGTCCTCTAAGATCTTATCTGCTTCGTGTCTTTTTGTTAGATCGCCAGACTTAGAATATGATATATCGTGCTCTTTACAAGCAGCGTCTAAGGGATGTATACCAGAATCACCTCTATTTATTCTATTTTGTAAATGGGTACGCGGCCCGCAGAATTGGTAACCAGGAATATGCAGTTCGACAGGAAGTTTGTTTATAAGTTTATTTACCAATCCTGAACCTTTTGCTCTGTTTCGATATACAATCATCAATCAAAACGCAATACTCTCTATAAATATTTAGGAATTATGCTATAAATACTTTTGCAGACTATTGTTAATATCTTAGTCGAAATGAGAGTAGAAAAGCAAGCCTTTTTTTACCCGTAAAAAACCGCCAAAGTTTGGTCGGCGAATTTCAAAAGCACGGTGATCTTTTTGGAGGTAATTGCAAGAGGGCATTAATTGCAGGACCCTCGAATTCGGGTGGCTGATGTTATCTTTGCTCGAGCATCCTAATGGAATTAGATTTGAAAACGTTTACTTATATTCCAAATCCCTGCAACAGCCAAAATACGTGTATTGGAGAGAACTGCTAAAGCCTTTACAAGAGATAGGCTTTTTTGAATTTGAGAGCGATGAGAATATCGTTTCTCCTAAGGAAATTAAACCCAATTCTGTTATAATATTTGATGATATTCTTTATCACGATCAAAGTGTCATTAGAGATTATTTCACTCACGGTAGGCATAAAAACACCGACCATTTCTTTATTTTTCAAGGATATTCTTCTATACTTAAGCGACTTATCCGGGAAAATGCCAACCTTCTAATTTTATTCAAGCAAGACATGATGAGTTTAAAACATATGTATAACGACCACTGTATGTTGGACATGTCATTTGAACAGCTTAGAAATATCTGTGCGTACTGCTGGGACAGGCCTTATAATTTTCTTGTGATTGACATAGACTGTGAGTTAGATAAAGGCAGATATAGGAAAAATTTTGATTCGTTTATTTATTTATAAGAGTACTCTACAATAATAAAAAGAAATCTTTATATTCCAAAATGGATAAACGCTTAGCGACGGAGCTAATAAAATCAAGAAACGCAGTTAGAGAAAAATATCAAAGATAACTCAGCCTCTGCAGCAATTAATTTCAACCAGAAATAAAATGGATATCAATGAAGAACCGTTAGATGAAAAAGAAAATATTAAACTTGACGTGTTAACCTCAACGCCTACCAAAGTAAAAGAGAAAAGAACCGGACAAACTCCAATCTTACCTTCAGAATTGTCCTCATTTTTTGATACCTCCTTTCCGTCGATCCAACAACAAAGCAATGTTGTATTTAGAACAAAGTAAGCAAGCGATACAGGATTACGTCGACACTCCCGCCTATGAGCAATGGTTGAATGACTTTGATAAATTACCGTGAACATACATTGATGACAGCGTAAAAGATACCCAACATATATTTGACCATAATTATGGTATAGAAAACGATACATTTTTTCTGGGCTTAACCAAAAAGCTGTAGAAATTGTCTGTAAAGACGTGAAGGTACAAGGCATTACATACTCTGGGACTGTCGGTTTGTATGTTTTACTTTTCAAGAAGGTACCAGTCGGTTTCAAATCGCAAGATCTGGATAATTATATGGATATACTGAAAAGAACAAACGCGTATCGCAAAAACCATGATCCTGATGGACAAGTGCAAGGAAATGCATCTTATAAATATATAAATATAATTGGACCTTATTTACAAGAGCGAGGAATAACAAAAACAAAAAACCCGGTGAGACGACTAGCTGACGCATTTTCGAAAGTGCCACCGCCTTATAGGAGCGCCAAAAGTGGAACAGGGCTCACTTTGAAAGTTAATAAAAAAAATACAGAATATGTCTATTGGGATAATGTTAATGAACTTGTTGATAGATTAAGACTTTTCTTGGCATCCACTGCTGCGGGGCGCACGGGACATGAAAATGAATTTCAATTATTGAAGAATTAAAAGAGGGAAAAGTTATCTTGTAAAATAAGCACGACTGGGAGTAAGAAAATCATTTGAGCAATAGCCGCTGTCATGACTATTAATAAATTTGGTACACACATTAATCACCACCTTAACGAGAAATACGATAATTCAATGAAGGAGTTGGGAAAACATTTATCCAAAATAGAAGAGCTTGAGAAGACATTTAAGATGTATCAGGCAGATATCAATTCCCAACTTAATAAACTTTTACCACAACAAAACCGATATACCCAATTTATCAAGAAATATAATACGGGTTCGGACCAAATAAATCAGTTAGCGACAACAAATAATGAATGATTTAAAAAATGGTGTTCTATCCATATCCAATAAAAAAATACAGATTATATTTATTGGGATAATGTTAACGAGCTTGTTGATAGATTAAGACTGTTATTGGCATCTACTGCCGCTGACAACCGCTGTCATGACTATTAATAAATTTGGTACACACTTTAATCACCACCTTAACGAGAAATACGATAATTCAATGAAGGAGTTGGAAAACATTAAATAAATAAATTAAATAAATAAATCAGTTAGCGACAACAACTAATGAATGATTTAAAATGGTGTTTAATTCAAATCGACGGGTAATCGACAAAGCAATGAGCAGTGAGAAAGCGCAACTCGAGAGCTGCACAAGCCGGCACGCAGAAATTACGCGCGTCGCAGAACTATAATACGAGAGCTGGATGCGAAACAAAATAAAAACTTTAAATTTATACTCGTCGTGATCGATTGTTTTTCAAAATACGTGTGGTGTAAACCGTTAAAAACAAAAAGCGGTGTTACAACACTCGAGTGTTCGAAGTGTTTTCGGAGCGCGAGCATTGAAGATGCCAAGTGAGATTTTGGCGAAACGTCTGCAGGATTCCAGTCGGAGTTCAACAAGCGAACGGATGATATCCCGGAATATAGTGTCATCACGTTTTTCCATCCGTGAATCAATACTCTGTGCAATTCTAGATATAAGGGCTTCCTTAAGTGCGAGAGACAATATAGGCTTCATAAAGTTGATAAACATCTACTCAATCGGTGCGCCCGCTGGTGTTTGATACTATCAACTAAGGGTGCATGATTTGAGATTTTAAGAGGGACCTTGAGAGAGTTAATCTCGTAACGCCCAATAGACGGCTCTGGTGTAGCATAATTTGACTGAAATGCATTGCAAAATATTTGTTCTACCTGTGTTCTAATTTACCGACACCCCGTCAACATTACGCCTCTCGTGGACAGGGAATTCTAGTTAGTAAGTCGTTAGAGGGGGTAAGAAAATTCATATTATTAAGTAATGCGCTTTAACGAGATCTAGGAATATTATTGCTTTACGGACAATTTCAGATATATTTGGCTAATTAAATCCCAGTTTTGAGTATCAAATTCCTATTTTGAATTTTAAAGAGATGTTGATTTATTTATTTTTGCTTTTTATTAGAACTAAATTCAATTAGTCTCCAACTCAAAAGCTAGAGGTGATAGAAAAAATCTAATGGTAGTTTTAGAATCAGCACATTCGGTATATCTAAATTCGGTTATTCTCTCAGGCACGAAATTTTTTTTTTAATATTTTATTGGCCTGTTATTTATTAGTTAACCTCGAAAAGCTAATTTGGAAAACAGTGGCCAAAACTAGCAAAAAGCAATGATGCGTGGCATTTTTTTTGGAAGAAAAACAAACAAATATTTTCATTTTCCCTTTTAAATTGTAATAAATCACTACAGTGTCACAGGGTGTTTCTTAAGTAATCTAAAGTATTCAAGGAGGCGATTCTTCACGCATTTTTAAGAAAATTTTTCTATGCACATGCCGTACGGACGCCACTGGAAGTGAAAGTCAAAAAAAGTTTTACAACACAAAGCCCCTTTGCATGAATACGTTGAGTAAATTGCGTACCAAATTTCATGATAGCTTAAGCCGTATTACGAATATAATGGGAACATCTTTTTCTCTCTCTCCTTCTGTACCTCAAAAGTTAAGACGGTTAGGACATAGGTTCATATGAAGTTTTTTTCTTAAAAAATTCCTCAAAAATCGCCTCCTTGAATATTTTAGATTACTTAAGAAACCTTATATAGTTTTCTCTTGAAGACCTACCAATTTTTAATTATTTTATATTTTATAGTGGTTCAGAAAAGAATAGCTAAATAATAAAAAAATAATTGGTAAAATTGGTAATTTTATGTGCGTACACATTAACGGTTTTAAATTAATAGATATTTATGGGATAATATTTTTAAAGTACAGAAAAGATCGGTTTTGGTTATTTAAAATTACGACGATTGTTGCCTAACAACTGTTAACGATGTCGTTAAGAGTTACAAAATAACCCTCTTAATTCTTTTTTTTTTCGGTCAACCAGGTGAAGTGGTGTGCACAATTTTACCTCGGTCTGAGAAAATTTTCATCTTTTTGGCGTAATTCTAGTCTTCAACTGAATTTTTCGGTCTAGGTGAGTTTTATATTTAGTCAGCCGTAAATATTTGCTTTGGTTTGGTGTCGCAGTTCGCAATAATTTAGCGCTTTTCATATCATGGCATGTGCTTCGGGGGTTAAAGACCCCCCTGATAGAAACGATCGTATCGTAGTTAATATTCCGATAGTGTTCGCAAATGATTTTGATTCCTTTCAAGCTCAACTAAACTTGTCCCAAGCTTCTACCTCCTCTAGCAGTGGTTATTCATCAGCCTTGACGCTTTCGCCTTTAGCTAAAAAAAACAGCACATGCTATCGCTCAGCATCAATACTTCTTAGTACCCACTGGGGAGGAAATAGATTTATTGGAGACAGAGTTACAAAAGCTTAAATCTGTCTTCGTGGAAGATCAGGATGCCCTAAACGAAATTGCAAGAATTTCAGTCAACATAAGGAGAACACTTAACCGAAAGTATAAATATGAACTTACAGACCAGGAACTATTTCTTATCATAATGGAGGGAATAACTTCTCAAGTTGGAAACATTCACCCGATGAATATTGGAAAAATTTTGCACAGAGCTGGAATACAAGGTATAACGAAAATCATTAGAAAAGGGGCTAATAAAATTGGAATTGAATTCAGAACATCAGAGTATGCTAATCAGTTTTTGTCAAATGAAAGTTTTAGTTCTGCTAGAGGCTATAATAGGTACATTGCACAACGTCTTGTAACTTGCAGAGGACTAATCAAGGATGTAGGGGACCAAATTACGGAAGAGGATTTTTACTCAGAAGCGGTAGCTTATACAGGAGAAGGATCCCGGGCCAGGTCGATTAAGATATTAAATGTAAAAAGAGTCTTAGGAAGGAAGAAAATACTTGCTATTTCTGGCGAAACAGTAATGAAAACCATACCCACAAACGATGATATCGTAACATTTGAAGGCAAATCATTACCCCAAGCTGTAAATATTTTTAATAATGAAAGAGAAGTGGAAAAATACGTTAACCCGGTTATAATGTGCGTCAATTGTTGCAGATTTGGACATGTCAAAAATAATTGTAGAGGCAAGCCTCGTTGCGGTTTTTGTACGGAAGATCATCTTATGTTTGTTTGTGAAAAAAGAGAGCAAGTAATGAAAAAAATCAAATGCCCTGCAGATCATCTTAACAATCTGACTAAAACGTGTAAAATTCCAAATTGTGAAGTAAGTCCAAAACCAAGCTGCGTAAATTGCAAGGGACACCACACTGCTACTGACGGGGGATGTCCCGAATACAAACGGTAAAAACAAATTAACGAAACCATGAGCTTCTACAACCTTTCTTTTTATGAGGCAGCTAAACTGCATCCACGGCTAATTAATGCAAACCAAGGCTTTACCCGAAAACCAGAAGATTTTCCTAGTTTAAATAAAAAAACTCAGAATAAAACTCGTCGTCCAACAAGTCCTCAGGACTGTTCCTCATATACATCAGTACTTAAAAGAAAACGGCCTGACACCCAATTTATCAAAGGGTATGATAAAGCAGCCCATGAACTAACTCTGTTACCCTCAAGTGCAAGAAGAAAAGTCTCATCTATACAAGTAGGTGAAAACTCGACATCAGAGTCGGAAATGGAAGTAACTCCTGTAGAAAATGGCTGGAAAGAAGTATGCAACAAGTTTGAAGCTTTCAAAAAAGACGTTATGTCAATAAAGGGTATGGATGAACATTGTGTCAACAATATCAAACAATATTTTGGTTCATTTGACCTACGGAGGGGGGGCGGCTGCGATGGCAGCGGTTGACCTACAGGGGTTAGAAAAAGAAAAGGTAATCTTATCACTAGTTTTAATCTAACAGTAGTTTTTACGTAACAAAACTAAGTTTAGGTTTTAGTCACAAGCGTTTTATAGTTGAGCTATAATGAATATCGTTCATTGGAACATTTGCGGGGCTGAAAAAAATAAAGATGCTATCATTAGAGTTATAAGGGATTTTAAGCTTATTGCTCAATGAAACCTTGCTCAAACCCAACACTAACTTTAAAATATCAGGGTTCTCTTCTGTAAGAGCTGATAAACCTAATGGTGCAGATGGTATAGCAATTTTTTTGAAAAACAAAATAAAATATAATATATATAAAAAGCAGAATTAATATACCAGAGAGGTGTCAGGTTATTCTTGCAGAGTTTGTCGATTTTTTTATTTGTTGTGTTTATAACCCTCCAGATATTTGTTTGGTCAGTGCAAGCTTCGATTCAATTTTCGATCTAACCCGTAATAAACCAGTCCTCTTTATGGGAGACTTTAATGCCCATAATCCAATATGGGGTTCCCAGGTCAGCTACTCACGGGGAATTAGAAGTGGG
This sequence comes from Cylas formicarius, assembly GCF_029955315.1. Lineage (NCBI taxonomy): Eukaryota > Metazoa > Arthropoda > Insecta > Coleoptera > Brentidae > Cylas > Cylas formicarius. The sequence continues at coordinate 5,675,213 of NW_026844319.1, forward strand.
AACATTCTTTATGATTTCATTAAGGATCACGATTTGTGGGTACTAAATGACGGATCAGCTACTCGGCTCACACGCCCAGGCGTACACAGGGCTCCAGATGTGGATTTTTGCTCCCAGAGACTGTCTGGACTTACTGACTGCAGGGTTCCCCAGGACCGAGTGAATAGCGATCATTTTCCTATTTTGTGTATCATCGGAAATAACCGTTGCAACTCAGGTTCGACAAGAAACTACACTAGTAAATATAATTTCAACAAGGCAGACTGGGAGGAATTTTCCGATTTAATCTCCACGAAATTTAGAACTTCATCTCCTATAAATTATGAGGATTTTATGAATATAATTTTCCTATCTATTGCAGAATCTGTTCCAATGCATAAACACTCATTAAACTACGGGTTACCTTGGTGGGATAATGAGTGCACCAACGCTATTAAAAGGAAAAGACAAGCATTTAGAGATTATAAAAACAACCCCTCTGAGACCAACTTCCTGGAATCATTAAGGACCCGGGCACAAACAAGACAGCTGCTACGTAAGAAGAAAAAGGAAGGCTTTGTCAACTTTTGTGAGAATTTGTCGCGGCTGTTAAAGGTCGGAAGAGCAAGAGTCCCGGTGTGGATAAAGTACCTTTCAGTGTGCTCAGCCATCTCCCTGTTGAAGGAGCAGTCTTTCTTATCAAATTTTTTAACAAAATACTTCGGAGGGAAACCACCATTGCAGAGACGTGGAAAACCCAAATGGTGATCGCAATTCCTAAACCGGGGAGAGACCCCTCAGCGTTATCGTCCTACAGGCCCATCAACCTAGCTTCTTGCATAAGCAAAACTTTTGAAATTATGATCAAAAACCGACTGGAATGGTTTGTAGAGAACCAAGGTTTAATAGACGTTCGCCAAACTGGTTTCAGAAAGGGTAAGGGAACTTTCGACAATCTTGCAGTTATCTCCTCAGAGGTCCTCTGCCGTTTGGCCCGCAATCAACTAGCAGCAATGGTGACTCTGGACATATCCAATGCCTACGATAATATAAATGTTGACTTATTGACCTCGGTGATGGCCAAAATTGGAATCGCCAGAGATTTGACTTTGCTCATTAGAGATTTTCTCACGAACAGGAAGATACAAGTTAAAGATCCATCTACTAATACATTTGTGTCAGGCAGAACCACCAGCAAGGGAGTTCCTCAAGGTTCCCCTCTTTTTCCATTACTATTTAATATTTACATCAATTCAATTAAAGAAACAATTCCTGAGAACATAAGACTTTTACAGTTCGCGGATGATACCGCCTTGCTGAGTACTGGGACTGATGCCCAAACAATAGTGAACAATTTGAATAGAACTTTGCAAAATATACATATTTGGTCTTTGAATGTAGGACTTGAGATTAACCCCAATAAATCTGCAGCTATATTTTTTTTCAGGAAGAATTAAAAGGTTAATTATCTCCCCAGACTTCACCTCAACACTCGAACCATAGCATGGAGAAATTCCATCACATATCTAGGAGTGATTTTTGATCCAAAACTGTCATGGGAGCCACAAATTAGAAATATGATACAGAAAGCTTCAGGTGGGTTGAATATGATGCGATTTATAAGTAGAATCTGGTGGGGGGCACATCCCTCTACCCTTCTAACTTTTTACAAAGCTTATGTCAGACCCCATTTGGATTATGGAGCCTCTTTTTTGGGTGGTAGCTCAAGAAAGTCTATTGCTCAACTTAACAAAATTCAATTTGAGGCACTGAGAATAGCTCTGGAATATATGAAGTCCACACCTACTAACATACTTCTAGGGGAAGCAAGTGAAATGGATTTAGAACACAGAAGATACATGCTAGCGGCTAAATCATTATTGAAAGCTGCCAGTTTAGTGGACAGTGAAACCTTAGCTGCGGTTAGATGGTTATATATCACTTATAATGAACACTATTACTTTTTTCGGAAAAAGAGTATTTCTGCACTTGTGGATGCTTTTGAAAGAGTTGATTCACTGTTAGATACACTCTACAGGAGCCCAGTTTATCGCTGTTTCTCTTGTCCACTGCCGAACCTTTTAAGCTCTGTTCAAATCCAAGGCTTAAAACTAAAGAAAGATAATAACTCCAAATTATTTGAAATTAAGAAGAGCGAGACTTGGACCTCTGATTTTCATTTAATTTTTACAGACGCCTCAAAAGATAAAGAAGACCGTGTAGGTTTTGGCGTTGACAACTACAATACGAACCTTAAAATGGGACAAGGCCTACCAAGTGAACTATCCATTTGCTTTGTCGAGATTTATGCTATTCGTCAAGCTCTTGATTGGATTGAATTCTAGGACATCAACAAAGCATTCATCCTTTCAGACTCCAAAAGTGCCCTCGAAGATATCAATAAAACTGGAACGGATGCAAAATCTAACTACCTAACCTTGCAGGTTAAGAATAAACTATTTACCTTAATAAAAACGCAAAATAAGGACATTCAATTATGCTGGATACCAAGCCATACCAGTATAAAAGAAAACAATATTGCGGACCAGATCGCCAATTTTGCACAGCTAGAACCACAGGAAAATATAAAATTGAGCATTAGGGAATTCTTCCCTAAATTAAAGCATAACATCTGGAATGCTTGGAGCGACAGATGAAAACATATAGGATTAGAGAAAGGAGTTAATTTTACCTCACATTATTCTACTCCGCCAACTAAACCCTGGTTTCATAAGCTCGACCTGAATAGAAGAGAAATCACAACTATGTGTAAACTGAGAAGCAACCATTGCTGTTCTCCGGCTCACCTAAATAGAATCAAAGTCAAACTCTCCGGAGACTGTGAATGTGGAAAACTGGGCGATTTAAGTCATGTGCTGTTTGATTGTGCTCTTCATTGGGAAAAATCACAACAGTTGTATGATTCACTCATTAATGCTAATTTTCCTTCGCCTCTGTATATTAATTCCATTTTATTTCACCACACTCAGTTGGATTTTGCTGCTAGAATTTGAACTTTGAATATTGTTTTCACATTTTCTAATTCTTTCGTCCATTTTTTTTTCCTGTATAGCCGACCAGTAGGATGGTATCACCCAGACCCTCTTTACGGAGGCATCCTTCATGGAAATAGTTTATTGCACACCACTACCGAGAAGCTGGCCGAATTGCCTTAGCAGCAGTGGCCAAATAAAGCGTCATTAAAAAAAAACCCTCTTAATTAATAGGCAATTCTATCGATACAATATCATCACACCTCTAATTCTAATTACCCTTCAGATTGTATTTAAATAAAGTAACCCTTGAAAATGCAATTTATTGTTTGTATCGAGTCGTGAAACAAGTGTGTTTGAACTTGTGCTATTCAATAAACAGCGATTATCAAATTTTTTTGGGTTTCATCATGGGCAGAACCTATGGTAGAATACCTAAAAGAAACAAACTTTCTAAAGACTTGAAGGTGATCTGCGCGAAAAGAAAACTAAGGTAAGTGCTTTTCGGTCGATTTTCGTATTGTTACTATTGAATTTTTTATGCGTTTATTCATTATTTTATCTTCAACCTTTTTTTCAATTTTTTCGGCTGAGAACTGCTGAAAAATGTTGTTGGTTATATATTATGTTCAGCTGGCATGAATTTTAAATTATGAGGTGTTTTATCAAGATTTATGCAAAGCTTTAGTATCAGCAGTGAAGTTTAAGAAACTGCAAAGACGTGCATATATTCCGCCCTTTATTGATAAAATATTTGTTTTATTTTTATTATTATTTGTTTTGTTATTACTTTGATAATTTTTCGTATCATAAATCAATATTGCCTGTCTGGAAGTCTGTCTGCCTGTCTGGAAGAAGGAAGTCTGGAAAAAATTCGTAAAGACTTAAAAATTTTGCATATTTTAAATATTAAAAGCAAAACACAAAGGTACAAAAACGACAATATTTATGAAAGTTCTTACGTTATTAATTGTCCCCGTCAACAAAAAAATAAATGACATATTTTATATCAAAACTTCAAGTTTTAAAAACTTAAAATTAGGGATAAAAAAATATAAAAGAGAAATAATATTAGCAAATGTTTTTTCTACTCCCTTCAGTAAAATACCTAATTATACAACGATCTAGCCTGCGGAGAGTGTCATTTTACAGCGTCAGTCTTATTTCCCACAGATCCGAGCCATTTCGGACATTTCCTGGATATCACCGCAAAGGTTTGGGAGCAATCGGATGTTTTCGGATATTATACCCACCAAACAAACTCGTGACTCAAATGCCGTTCACCACACTTGTTACAAAATATACTATTACAAACGATAAACATTGACAATGTAGAAGCCGAATAATTTCGGACCTATTTTTGAACCATCCATCACCTAATACAACGAAATTAACAATACCATTCAAATCAATGTTTTATATTTTCCAATTCTATAAATTAAAAAAAAATACATTAAGAAAAAACAAACGATGAAAATATAGCAGCAATTAAATTAATTATAATCGAATGTATTTGGTTATTAATTAAAATGTTACAACAAACCATTCTTCTTATTTTTAATCATATAAATTTAACATCCGTTTGTTAATAAAATAATTTTTTCTATTCAATTTTTAAATAAATTTAAAAATTGAATAGAAAAAAATTAAAATGCACTGAAAAGGTAAAATATGAATCAAATTCATTTTATAACAAATAAAAAAGATGGTTCAAAAAGTAGATGCGAATACCAAGTTCCCCTTTTAAATGGCACACCACTTATGCTTATCCTCTTGCTTATTATGAGCAAAAGAATAAAAAGCACAAATTTAATACTGAATTTTGAAATGCAAGTAAAAAAAATTGTCGCGCATCTAAATAAAACGAGAACTCAAGAAGAAGTTGCATATTGGTTGAGAGAGAAATTGAGAGAAAATTTATAGAAACAGGGTATGTAAAAGATCGTCGATCGATGATGTTAGTCAACCTGCCAATAGCCAACAGCTTGGCGTTTTTTAAAAGAAGAAAAGTATTATTTGTCATTGTCAGCTACTATTGTACAGTAAATAAACAAAATTTTAGGTAATGGAATACAAATAATCCCGAATGGATGACAAAAAAAAATATATGTTTGGGTAGGAGTATCGAATAACATAATTATTGTACCTTATTTCTTTGATCCTAATCTTACTGGAGCCCGTCAAAGGGACTTACTTCCTACTCTGGCAGTTTCTTTCCCAAATCCAAATCATCCTGATTTGCCATATAAACAGATTTGGTCGAAGGGGATTCATAGATTGGCCTGCAAGATCCCCAGATATTAATTACTCCACTGGATTTTTTCCTTTTGGGACATTTAAAATCAGAAATAAGATGATTAAATTTAAAATTAGATACGTAGTAAAGCAAATTAGTGACATAGTGTATAAGGTATATACAGAGAAGTCCAAAAAAAAAGTATGCACTGTTTAAAAATCCAAAACTTGCAAACTAATTGACGGAGTTGTATTATTTTTGGTAGTATAATAGATTGTAGTTCCGACAATCGCGTTTTTTATTTTGTCAGATAACAGTCACCAGATAGATTTATTGTTAGTTGTAACTTACTACTCAAGTTAACATTGCTGGCGTAAGGATTACATACGATGAAAGAAAGTCAGTTTTAAAGCGGTATTTTAATGAGGTTGAATGGCACTGGCAATGAGTATCAAACAGAGCCACTGACAGGTTTAACGATTCGTCGCATTGGAAACAAATTTGAAGCCGAAAGCTGTGTTAAAGATGGACACAAACAACGATCTGGACGACCTATAACAGTAGCAAGTCCGTATAACTCACATCTTGTGTCAAAAAAATTCACTCGCTCACCACATTGGATGAACTTCGAGCAGTCAGTTGTTGCTTGCAGTTCGGCGGCATCGTTTGTGTGTAGGTGTTAATGGTGACCATTTCGAACACTCACAGTGTCATATCCTTAAGTTGGACTTTAAGCTACACTTTTACCAAAAATGAGACAAAGACAAAGGGTAAAAATGACTTGTTATGGATGTAATAAACAAAAAATTTGACCAGACACAAAATTGAAAAAAGCATTGTGGTATTTGTAAAAGAAGTAACGACGTTGAGAAAAATTTTCGATAGAAAATGAAACAAATAAATTATCTTGGACAGAAGATATAGTTTGGGTATAAAAAGTGTTTCTCAATAATAAAAAATTTCTTGGTCCAACTGACAAAGGCGCTCCTATTAAAATTGTTTGCCGGAAAGTAAGAAATGGCGGCATTTAAATTACATGTTGACTCGGTATTAGTGATGTAGTAACTGGAAACTCGTTATTAAGTAGCAGCAAAATGCTTTGGCAATACCCCAAGAAAATGAGCAGTGCGAACGCTACAATCTAGCTATCCTTTGATCGTTGAAGTGCGGTGTAAATGCTCGAGATGAAACAACTTGGGACACCCATATATACAATTTTCTTTTGATACTATAGTGAACCCTCCAGTGAACAGTGGCAGGCAATAACGGGCGGAACAATTGAACTGACCTGCGTTGAAGAGTGATCAAGACACAGTCTAGACAAGAAGAGCAGAAGAATACATTTAACAAAAAAGCCGGCTTCCAATTAAGTATACTGTGGGTCAATTGGTTATAAACTCAGAACGTATATGACAGTCGATTTTAAAACTCCATCCCATATATATATATATATATATATATATATATATATATATATATATATATATATATATATATATATATATATATATATATATATATATATATATATATATATATATATATATATATATATATATATATATATATATTATTTATTTATTTTTTTAGTAAATTTATAATGTGGCCATTATTTAAAAGTAAATATTTTATCAACGGCTACAACAAAGTTCTTTCTCCTTTTAATTTTTTAATCTTAACTGAACCCTGTTGGCTAATAGTTTTGTCATGGCCAACTAATATTAGCAACAGTCTTAGACAGAAAGAAGGGTAAATATTGCAAAGGTTAAAATAAATCACAAATTATTAAAAATAGGTACGTGACATACCTAATAAAAGTGGTAGGTTTTTGTAAGATCTTTTAGAAAATATATGTTGCATCTAATTCAAATTCAATTTTATATATCTTTTATGTCATCTTCAAATAATGCTAATTGAGCTCTCGTAATTCTTTGCAAGTTTGAAAACTATTATTTTTTTAGAAAAATTAAAATATTGGAAAAACTATTAGATTTTGGTATGTATTATTATTAATAAAAAAGTTGAACCTTTGAAACTTTTGAAACGAATGACATAATTAACCATACTCTTTTGTTGACTCACCCTGTATATTGGATCTAAAATTCGCTGTCCCTATGGGCTAATATGAGAGTCATCAGTTTCCTACATACTGAAGGTAAAAAAGCTAGGGTGGTGGACATTTAAAATGGATCACCCTAGATAGTGCAGTGGAAATTTGTTGTAATGTGAAATTTGGTTAACCCCATATTTGGATATAATCTCAACTTTGGAAGTAACAGGGTGCTCTCAAGACTACTTTTTTAAGTATCTCGAGTCTCTTGTGTTAAAGTTAAAATTCAAACACCTTGGATTTTTTTTGTTAACAAAACTATGGAGAGGGTAAAAATATATTGACCAACTCTTGCAATATGATTTGCGCTATGAAATTGCTTATATCATATAATATAATGGCAAGAGTTAAGAGCTTAAAGTTATAAATTATTAGGTATGAAAAGCCTTTACATAAACATAAACATTTTTCCTGTATAGGGATATACAAAAATCAGTGCTATCGTATAACTTAGCTCTTGGCTAAATAAGATGCAAAAATAAAATAAATATCAAACCTTGGATCTCCTGCTCTCAAATTTGGAGTCGAAGCCTGCCAAGCCATTCACTCTAGCAATCCGCAATCGCAACACTTCGCGGTGATGGCATAATTGATCTGGCGTTCCCACTACCTTCAAATACTGCTTCAGCACGAGTCTTATCAGAAGTAGCAGAAGATGCTTTTGTCCGATTAGATGTTCCCTGCGACAAGCACAATTTATAATAAAAAAAATAATAATAATACAAAGAAAGAAAACATTCATAACATTAACCTAATATTTAACTGTCAAGCATGAACTTAATTTTAGCTTCTGGGTTGCAGACCAACTCACTTTGTAAGAAGGGTTCTGAGAAAAACTTCCACGTGCCTTTTACACAAGCAGCTCCAACTCCAAGATAAAAGCACACCTCTAATCCCCCTGTAAAAACCAACACCACCTTAGTTAAACTGACTGATTAAAGAATGAAAGATTCGACCCTGCGGCAACTTAACCACGACTCATTAGACCATAACCGAACTTACGAATTTTCCACCGTTATAAAGTGATACCAATCCACATATTAACGTCTTCCACTAACGGTCCTCCAAAACAACTGCATGAAACATCTGCAACAAAACAACGCAGATTTAGGGAGTTTAGTTTGACCGAGTGTCCCTGATGAATTTTATTAATTATTATAATCTTGAATAGGCCGCACCGGTAAAATTTAAGCGGCCGAACAGGACTTCTAGTACATCGAATTAACCTTACCTTCGTCCGCTCTCGACAGAATCCGTTGTAATCACCCCCAAAATACTAGAAATTGGTTCCATTGTGTGGATTAAGTGTTCTAAGTGTATAATCAACGTTCTAAAGTGTTTATTTTTTTTGGGACCATTGTAATTCTCCATAAAAATTTTTTAAACACCTTTAGTCTTTGACTCAATACAAACTTTAGCTAAAGCTATCTACTGATTCACAATAATTGCCGATAATTGCTTATTATTTTTCAAAAAAGGTGATCTAATGAAGTTCATTGTATAAATTGTACAGATATCATATATCAAAATTCCCTTATCTAATGGCATCTCTATTTGAATTCAGTTTAATGCCATTACTTTGTCCAAAAATTATTTTATCCAATGCTTGGGCCCCACAAACAGCACTTACGAAAGTTATAAGACCTTCTGGAGCAACCACAATTACGAATTTAACAGTTATGTTTTGTTTATATTGCAAATTGAAATTTATTTGACGATATAAACAAATGGGTTTTTCAACTGTGATTTCAGATTTCAGATTTATGAAACAAGATAGCTACAGTAATGCAACTAAGATATAATTTTAACTTATTCATAGTCAAAATTAGCCTCTCTTTCACTGCCAGCCCATGAGATCTCTCCCATAAAGTTAAAATTGAACCGTGAAAAATAATCAAAAGCTCTTCAATAAAACAAGATAAAACTTTTATATTTATTAAAACTCATAAAAAAACTTTTTCATTTTTAGTACTTAACTTACTAGTTATTGACTATCTAACTTTAACTTAATCGCTGTCGCTATGGATATCGGGTTCAACCCGTGGAACGTTGGTTCAGATAATGGCGGCGGTATCAAAGGTTCGCAAAACACTTTAACGACTTAAAAGCCCCCGAGTCAGGCCGTCGAGCGACAATCTCGACCCTCTCGTAGGTTTGCCGCTGACTTTTATTGATAGTCGTGGCAAACACCAAACACACAGGAAATTCCAAACGCAGCGGTAGGGGAAGTTGAGGACAGTATCTTCGGTATATCCGGCTCTTTGGAGATCTAGACAACACTTTCAGTTTCAAAATTTCCTCGCAAATACTTGCAATCATCATTCACGTCTCCTTGCAGTGCCACGCCGCACAGCCAAATTCTCTTGGGAAGGGAGGTTAGATGCTAACACCTAATCAACTACGTGCATTGGAACATAACTTTTATTATTCTACGCCGTCGCAGTACCCGTACACTAATCTACGGAGAAATAAGTTTTCGCTGACAGACGATTTTGCAGTCGAGAATTAACGTACTAATCTCATCGACCGCTAAATTGGTGGGACAAAGAATTACCCTCTCACCATCTCCCCGACGACCCATCATCGTCGCAAGGTTGACGCACAAATTCTCACCAAAAGTGCAAACTTTGACTTTGCGCCAAATTTGACCTTGCATAAATGAACCCCGCAACCCGAATTCAATTCGCTCACCCCATCACCCCAAGCGGCGAACACATCATCATTCTCACTGGCCCCTTTTCCCTCGTCGTTCCACTCAATCAAAGTTTCTTCTCCCGTGACCGCCTCGTCCAAATCCTTATCTCGTCCAGCGTCCGCCCATCCGTGATCCGCGAGCAGTATACACTCATTCAACCATGCTATTCCGATGACGATCGGCTGACAGAAGACAAAATAAGCATAGCGAAAAAATTACCACAATGCCACACCTCCCTCAAGGCATTCCGATAGGTATCGAAATTCTGAAGCAAATAACAGCCATCGTATGCTTCACGATACGTGTCTTCTACACGGCCGTTATCTAACGCTCGGATCAACGCTAAAGAGGTGGCGCCACGCAAATGCTGCAATAAAATCTTTCAAGTTTAGAATGCTTCAACAAAGAGCAGTTCAGTCCTTACCCTTAGAGCCAGACGTTGTAATGCACCAGGGAGCTCCGGCTTTACCAAATACAGATTTTCCAGAACAAAATATTGGTATTGGCATAAAATCGGATAGTGGAGGAACAAAGGGAAATGAAGAAATGTGAATGACCTATTTGTCAAATGATCTAATCAAGGAAGAGCGAAAGGAAATAATACCGGTCAATTGCTAATCTCTAAATTCTCCTCTTGTTAATAGTGAAGTTCAGATGTCATCGAAAATTTGAAATTGTTCCCCCTGTAAAAGGGTGGCAAAAACAATCACCTTAAATGACTATCCGGCAAAAAATTTGCAGAGGCTGTTAAAAATGAACAATCTATGCAGATATACAACTAACTTCTAGGAGAAAACAATGCCCTCATCTTACGGTGGTGTAGGACCTTCGGACAATTATCCAACTATTTAAACTCCCAGCGCCCGTCTTACAAGGAGAAAAGAAAATAATAGAGGGACAGAAAGTCATCGGACCATTACCGCAAGAGGAACTTCAAGAAATACCCGAAATATATTTAGCAGAAATAAGCTTTTCCACACAATTTTCAAACAAATAAAATTCTTGTCAAAACCTAAACAAATATCCAAACAATTAGTAAAAAATGTGAAGGATCAAAGGAAAAATTATGAACAAGCTTTGCATCTATTACTTAGGATAGGTTGTATTAAATAGTGTTTTCCAGTAGAAGGTGAATTTACATCCACTTATTATCTAATAAAGAAACCAAATGGGGAAGATAGCATATTAAGCTTGAAAAAGCTTAATATCTTCATTCAAGCTCTTCACGTTAAATTGGAGAATTATAGAACCGTCCTAACACTGTAACATGAAAATTATTTCCTCCTCCAAAATTGACCTCAAAGATGCATATTTTGTAGTCCCGATAGGAGAAATACAGACAATATTTAAGATTCATATATAACAATATTTTGTACCAATTTAATAGTTTACCTTTTGGTCTTAATATAATATATAATTAATAATAATCATAATTTGTCATATTTGAGCTGAGGTAACTTTTGCTTGATCAAAATCTATTTAACACAACTAAATTAGAACAAAAAATGTTCCGATTTTCACGTTATTTATTGGATATATATTAGATTATATATTAATGATTCTATCTATATTAAAGATACTACACACTATACGACATACTCGGCATCGTCATTGGATCAAAAAAACCTTGAGTAAGGCGGGGGTAGACACAACCTTTTTTGTATGTATCAACTGCTGCTGCGTTTAGAGTAGGAGTGAGTGGAGAACATATAATTAGCACATTAGACCCCTTCTTCAAACGTATTTTTTACCTTTTATAATAGAACCGAAAAATAACCAATTGACAAGTTTGCTAAGGCTATAATTTAATCAATAAGACTTAAGTAATGGGCAGTTTTAATAATTATTCTTATAATTATATGTACGATATGGATTTTTCTTTTAATTGTTTAGCAATTAGATTTCGTTGATAAATAATTGTTATCACCACCTTATCTTCTGCAAGCTTTAATCGAATAAAACATTTTCTTGAGAAAGTCACCTTTTGTCACTCTAAACATTTTCAATGTAATAATTATATCAAGGACCAGCAAAGGAAAATTTTAATTAATCTGCCTTCAGGTAAGTCGTAAGTTAAGATTTTCCTAAAAAGTGCTCATTTTTTAAGTAAAAAAAAACTGATTTTAAAGTTATTGCAAAATTGTCACGAGGTGCACTGACCCAATTAATAAATTATCTAAACTACTTTTCACATATAAGAAAGAACTATTTCAAGAAAAAATCAATTTTCAGTAACAATTGTGAAAAAAACTAATGCAAATTATTTTCAAACTAAATTGTGTCAGCAATAACTCAAACAAAACTATTGGTAATGTAAATTTACTTTACATATCTTAAACATTTTCACATTTTCGAAAAACTAATAACTATTGAAATTTCGTTTTGGCCTATGTTTAGCTTTCATTTTAATATTTTTCGACTTCTTATGAATTTATATATATATAAACTTATCGATTTATATATATAAGCTTATCGATTGGCCGCGAGTACAGCACCAAGAAGTTATTCTTCTTCCTTTCCTCGCGGTATTAAATTCTTAAACTTAACTGGTCATCTATACCCGCCAGCGCCCTTAGGCGCATGCTCCACGAAAAATCACGGTGAAGCGCTAAATCGGTCGCTCTCATCGTGTGGTTCAAAAGGTGCCGTTGAACGCATCAGGTCATACGCGTGGTGATCAACAAATTTCCTCACCACTCGAGGCACAGAGGACGCGGCACAGGCCGGCCCCTCCGGAAGGAAGACTAAAAGCGAGATAGGGTCAGTTAAATAATCAAAAATCTTTTGATCCTGTCTTGAGTAATGTTTGCGACTTCTTGCTGTGCCAGCTGCGACCAAAGTCCGTTTCCGCGCGGACAAAACATTTTTGGTCCTTACGAGCCCGATTAAAAAGAACTAACTTTTATCTTATTATTGTGCAATCAATATTCTCAATTTAAAATTCACGATTACGTGCTATGCTTTGCGAAAAATCTGTTTATTCCTTTACTTTTTTTGTGTATGAAGGCCATTAGCATCAACACAAAAAGATCAGTACGTTTTTTTTTATATATACAGATTCGCATTTGATTTCAATCGACTGGATCTCGGTTTCAAATATTATTTCGTTTTAACGTTCAATATCGGAACGGCCAGAGTTTCAGGCATATTTATTTACTTTTTTGTCGAATTTCTTTCTGTCTTGTTGAAACTCGGAACTGTTTAATTTTCATTTTTTTATTATTATTATTATTTGAGTAATATCGCTTTTCTCTCTGAATCTGCGTAGTGTTCGATAGGTTTTTATAATGGCAAAATCTTTAGGTCAGAATAAAGCCACTCGAGGTTTTTTTATAAGTCGTTTGACTGAAATTTATAATTGTTCTCAGACCTGTCTCACTGATTCTACTAAGTTAAATCAACTTAAAGCTCGTTACGAAGGAATGGAAGACATTAGAAATAATTTTGAAGCTCATCATCATGCAATCATTGGGTCACAACAGATGACTGACAAGTCTCTGGAGGATGAAGACGAAATTCGTCGAGAATTTGACGACAAATATTTCGTGATAAAATCTATATATATATGGATTTGTTTCCTACAGCGGCTCAAAGTCCTGTTGTCCCATCAAACCAAACAATATTTAATGCTACCACTAACCAAAAAGTATATGAGGTTGATGTACCAATTTTCAGGGGCGATTACCGAGATTGGCCGACATTCATTGACTTATATGATAGTTTAATTCATAATGACGCGAACATGCCGGCGATTCAAAAATTCGGTTTTTTGGTCAAACATTGCGAGGGTGAACCCCTCAATTTATTAAAAACGTTGCGCATGACTGAGAGCAACTACCCCGTTGCTTATCAGGCATTGCGTGATAGATACCAGAACAAAAGGTTAATGGCCACTGAATTTTGGAACAACATACACAACGCTCCTAAAATGTCATCAGACGATCATTTAGTTTTGCGACGTTTAATTGACACATTTCAAGAAAATTTGGTGGCATTGAAAATTTTGGGGTTTCCCACTGTCGAGTGGAATTTTATTCTTCTCAATTTGCTTTTATCAAAAATTGATGTGCATTCAGCTAAGTCATTTGAGCTTGCGCACAGCAGTGTAGAGCTTCCTTCATACGACGATTTAATCAAATTTTTAGATAAAAATTGCAAGGCATTATCGTCCTTTGCACTTTCAAGTCCAGAACACACCATTCGAACAAAATCAGTCAGAAACTAGAGCGAACGCAGTTTTAAATTTAAATTAAATCCTAAAGGTTTCTTAACGCAGGATAGTCCAAAATGTACATTAGGATGTCAGAGTAGACACTCGTTGATTAAATGTTCAGTTTTCAAATCGAAAACGCCTCGTGATCGTTACACCATCGTTAAGCAACATCGCTTGTGCACATTATGCCTCAATTTGCGGTGCAGCGCTAAAAAATATTCGAGCAATACAGCTTGCCAATTTTGTCAAAGTCGGACACACCATACTTTGCTCCACTGGGGAGCCGATTCTCCTTCCAAAGGCAATTCGCCACAGACACCACATGACTCATCATGCGAACTTCCTCACTCCGTTGCATCTTCTGCATCGGTAGAGCTAAACTCATCTAAATCATATGCCTCTTCTTCGGCGAATATAACCGACTCAACCTTACTCGCTACCGCCCTCGTACAAGTGGCTGACAGACATGGCAACCTACACACTTGCCGAGCGCTGCTGGATAGCGTGAGTCAGGTAAACTGCATCACTGAGAAGTGTTTTCGAAGATTGGGTTTGAAAAGCTACGGTGGAAGTGTTGAAATTCAAGGTATCGGTGAAACGTCAGTTGCTACATCGAGAGGCTACACTACTTTCGAACTAAGCGTGCCTGGTTTGAATCAACCTTTTGTGGCAGTCTATTCAGTCATATTAGCGTCCATTTGCGTTAACATGCCTATTGTTTCAGTAGAACACAATAGCTGGGATCATTTGTCTCATATTAAGTTAGCCGATCCAAGTTTCAAGACTCCTAGTGGAATCGACATTTTACTAGGTGCCTCCAAATTTCCGTTACTCATGTTGGATGGCAAGATTATGCAATCTCCACATGATCCCATTGCCTTAAACACCATTTACGGCTGGATTATCATGGGAAATGTCAAATCATCTGGCAACTCTCGTTTACATCCACGCCATAGCTTCTTCACTTTATCAGATTCTCTTGAGAGAACCTTGTCCAAATTCTGGCAACTTGAAGAGGTTCCTCAACCTATGTCTGAGTCTGATAAGTTATGTGAGCGATTTTTTAACACTACTCACTATCGGGAATTGTCTGGGAGATTTATAGTATCTCTTCCCTTCAAAGCAGGCGAGCCTGTTTTTTCGAGTTCTAGGGATATTGCTCTGAAACAGTTCTATTCTTTAGAGCGACGGCTCTTAAAAGATGTTGATCTCTATGAAAAATACTCTGCTGTCATTCGTGAGTATCTAGACTCCAAACATATGGAAGTTGTTGCCCCACCTGAAATTTCGACTGATACTCAAAAAATGAATTATCTACCCCACCATTCGGTTACGAAAGCTAGTGACCAAAACGTGCGCGTAGTATTCAATGCGTCTTGTCCTATTCCACAAGGATCACTCAATCAGTTTCTTCTGTCAGGTCCTAAACTCCAAAAAGACATCACCGCAATTTGCCTTAACTTCAGAAAATTTCCATTAGCATTTTCTTGTGACATCAAAGCCATGTATCGTATGATTGTACTAGAACCCAAGCATCGGGATTATCAGAGGCTAGTATGGAGATTTTCTCCCGAGCAGCCTATCCAAGATTATCGTCTTACCCGCGTTACATTTGGAATCGCATCATCTCCTTATTTGGCACTTCGAGTCATTTTGCAACTGGCACGAGAGGGCTCAGAAGCATATCCTAACGCTTCAAGAGTTCTGCAGTCCGACATATTTGTCGACGACATCTGCACAGGAGCTTACACCTTGGAGGAAGTATTGAATCTTAAAGCAGAGCTTGTTGAGTTATTAAATTCCGCAGGTTTTGAGCTGCGGAAGTGGTCAAGTAATGTTCTCAACTTTCTTAATACAATTCCGTCAAATATTCGACAAACTTCGGTTTCACTAGACACTGACACTGACTGTTTTCACAAAGTCCTTGGTCTCCAATGGGACCCAGTGAATGATGTCTTTTCACATCAGGTCAATCAAACCGACGATTCTTGTACGAAAAGATCAATTCTCTCTACCATTGCTCGTACGTTTGATCCAATCGGTTTGATATCACCTTGCATATTTCTTGCAAAGCATCTAATGCAATTGATGTGGGCAGAGGGTGTAGATCGGGATGATACTCCAACCCAAGGTCTTGTCAATCGATGGCTGACATACAAAAGTCAGTTACCCTTGATTTCCCAGATAAAAATTCCCAGGTACATCTTGACACCAAATCTTCAGTCTCTACAACTCTATGTTTTCGGCGATGCTTCGGAAATTGGTTTCGGCACATGCGCGTATTTTCGAGTCGCCGATTCAACTGGCAGTGTATTTTCCACGCTAGTGGCAGTCAAGACCAAAGTTGCGCCACTAAAAAGGATCTCCCTTCCTCGCCTCGAGCTATCAGCTTCAGTTTTGGTCGCTGATTTAATTTCCTTCCTCAAAGTCAGTTATTCTGATGTTGGTTTTGAATCCATTTTCGCATGGTCTGACTTCATGGTAGCTCTCGGTTGGATAAGAGCGCTTCTATATAAATGGAAAACCTATATCGCAAATCGCGTATCTCACATTCAAAATATTCTTCCTCCATCTTCTTGGAGATTTGTCCCAACACAACTCAACCCAGGTGATATTGCATCACGTGGTATGTTGCCGGAAGAGCTATTGAACAACTCTATGTGGTGGAACGGCCCAGAGTGGCTACGTCGTTCGTCTGACCAATGGCCGAACAATCCAACTCCTACTCTCGACTCACCAGATATTCGGAAAGAGGAATCAAAAAGGTATGTTTACTCGACTTTTCCACAAAAATTCTTTCCTTTCTCGGATTTATTGGACAGATTTTCTTCTCTTCCGAAAATTCTTCGTATTATCACTTATGTTTTGCGTTTCATAGATCTGAAAATAAAACGTCATTCTGTTGATACATCAGTGATGAATGAAATTGAATTACATAACTCATTACTCGTCTTTGTTCGAATCGTTCAACAGCAATGTTTTCGACAGGAATTTGATCTTGTTTCCAAAGGTCTACCTTGCTGCAAACCTATGCGCAAGTTGTGTCTTGTAGTTGATACTCAGGGTATTCTCAGGGTGGGCGGAAGGCTAATTACGTCCATGCTTCCCTATGAGCAAAAACACCCTGCCCTCTTACCATCAAACCATAAACTGACAGATATGATAGTCTGTTATTATCACAATAAATACCTGCATCCAGGTTTTCAAACTTTGTCCTATTTGTTGTTACAAAATTTTTGGATTATTGCTTCCAAACGAGTCATCAGGAGGAATTTGTCTCAATGTTACCGCTGTTTTCGAGCAAACCCTAAACCGTACATTCCCCGTATGGATAAATCTGCCCTCTTATCGCATCACACAACTCAAGCCATTTCAGTGTGTTGGTGTCGATATGGCAGGTCCTTTTCAAATTACCATGGCAAAGCTATGAGGTGCTAATACTCTAAAAGCATATCTTTGTCTTTTCATCTGCTGTTCAGTTCGTGCTATCCACCTTGAGTTAGTTTCGGATTTATCAACTGATGCATTTTTAGCCGCATTGTGACGCATGATTGCGCGCCGAGTAAAACCTTCTGCTCTCCACAGCGACTGCGGAACGAATTTTATTTCTGCGTCAAAATACATAGCCAATATCATGTCCGATGCAGCTAGAGAAGAGCAGATCTCTGGGTCATTTAATCCTCCCTCTAGTCCGCACTTCGGGGGCTTGTGGGAAGCCGGCGTCAAAAGCGTCAAAAAACACCTAGTCCGTGTAGTAGGTGACCGCGTCATGACCTACGAAGAACTCAATACAGTTTTGGTTCAAATAGAATCAATTGTTAACTCTAGACCCATATGCGCTGTCAGTAACGATTCCAATGACGTGAGCTGCATTACACCAGGCCATTTTTTGATGTTGGCTCCAGTATCGACACTCCCTGACCCTGATATGACTTCTTCAAACATGTCGAGACTAAACCGTTGGCAGCTAATCTTGCAAATGCAGCAGCACTTCTGGCGTCGATGGCATACTGAATATCTCACAAACCTCAATCAACGTAATAAATGGTGTGACAATCACCCCAATTTTGACGTGGGCACACTGGTGGTCTTAAAGGAGGAAAACACTCCAGTCCTTGACTGGCGTCTTGCGCGTATAGCCGAGGTCTACCCTGGCCCTGATGGCATTGTCAGAGTGGTCAAGGTTCGTACTGCGACTGGTGTCTTTAAGAGACCTGTTGTAAAACTCTGCCCTCTACCAAATCAATAGCGTGGTAAGCACATTTTTCGCTTAAAGCACACAAGATGTTAGCACTTCTATTAGTAATATTTATTAGTATAGTTCTGAATTTTTTGTTTTTTTTTTTTGGGAAAATACCTACTGCATTTTGGTGGGCGGTATGTTCAGTTTTCATTTTATTATTTTTCGACTCCTTATGAATTTATATATATAAACCTATAGCTTATCGATTGGCCGCGAGTACAGCACCAAGAAGTTATTCTTCTTCCTTTCCTCGCGGTATTAAATTCTTGAACTTAACTGGCCATCTATACCCGCCAGCGCCCTTAGGCGCATGCTCCCCTAAAAATCACGGTGAAGCGCTAAATCGGTCGCTCTCATCGTGTGGTTCAAAAAGTGCCGTTGAACGCATCAGGTCATACGCGTGGTGATCAACAAATTTCCTCACCACTCGAGCCACAGAGGACGCAGCACGGGCCGGCCCCTCCGGAAGGAAAACCAAAAGCGAGGTAAGGTCAGTTAAGTAATCAAAAATCTTTTGGTCCTGTCTTGAGTAATTTTTGAGACTTCTTGCTGTGCCAGCTGCGGCCAAAGTCCGTTTCCGCGCGGACAAAACAGCATGTTTACTGCGAAGCTCTTCTTTATACAATGCAACTGGAAGAGGTACTTTTATTGCATTCAATAAGCCAAAACAATTTATTTAGGAAAGCACTATACCAACATATTAATCACCTCTGGATTCAAGCGCGAAGCGACCAACTTTGGGAGCAGTTTGCTTCACGGAAACTTAAGGTCTCTTATGTGGGATATCGAGCTCGTAGTTTAGAGGCTTCGGTCTCATCATATACGACCGGCGGGCCTATCCCTGTATTTATCAAATCATTGCGAACTTAAACCAATGTGCTCCCTAGCGGAGCAGTTTAATAAGCCATTTATGTTTAGTAAACTTATATGTTAATTAATTAAAAATATTTATTAGGTTTTAGAATTCACTTTAGTCTATAGCTAGGTATGGCAGCATATAATCGAAGGAAACAAGCCTTATCAGATCATCTTTTGAAACTACACAAAACTTTTCAGGATAATAAAAAAAGCATCTCGGATTCGGGGTTTAAAAACACGTCTTTCATAATTTTTTCATAAACATTTTTCTCAGTAAACACAAAATATAGAAATTGGGTCAAGTTCTCTTTTTAAATGGAACACCATTATTTTAAATCTATTTTACGCATTAGTCAAGTGGAATACCTTATCTCTTACTTTTTGGTTTTAATTTCTATATAATGCGATATTTCAAATCATATAAATAGTGTGATTTTTCTTTACGCACTTGTGGTTTTAAATATCCCAAGAGGAAAAATTCCAGTCTAGTAATATCTGAAAACCTTACAGGCCATTCTACCGATCCCATTTTACCAATGTACTGTGCAGGAAATACCCTGTTTACTCTACACACACTTGTGGAGCGAATTGCAGTGGAGCACCACCCCGTTGAAAGGAAACTGCGAGAGTGTAAATTAAATCATTTGGAGCGCATTGTAAATATAATACCCCAAAACGGGATTTAAGTTGCATATTTTCATTATAATTTAGCAAAACTACAGTTTGCAGTCGAGATCATGTTCGTTCAGCTCCTGTAATAATGTAATCCTGTAAGGATAATGCCTTTCTTCTTTTAATACAAGCAAAGCTTGATTGGTTAACATCATTATTTGAAGCTATTTCATAAGTAGGAGATTATTCCTAACTTCTAATAAAATATTTAATATTGTGTTTTCGTGAATTTTTGGACGATGACCTGGCCGTAGACAATCTTTTATGACCCACCAAAAATGCGCAAGGAAAAGTATGCTATATGACCATTTTTCTTGAAATGCAACCAGATTTATTAATGAATTTCTTCCATATTAGACATACTTTAAACATTAATTGATTGGTTAGTTTAGGAAATTAAACATTGTCCATAATACCTTGGAAATAACCTCCTCCAAAGAATGACGGTTAATGAATGGGGAGCGAAACCGCAAGCCCTTAGGACCACGGCTCAAGCCCTTTGCTTCTATAGTCAAAGTCACACTGAGAATACAATAGAGGGCCTCACACCAATAATAACTTCATCCACGTTTTATTGGAGATTGTCAGCACAGTTGTTGAGTAAAATGTTGAAATGCTTCTTCTATTAACAACCTTATTCTGTAATGAAATCGTTGTCGCTATACTTGATTCTATAACTCACATAGATACGATTATCAGCGTAAAACATCTATCCCCAATTTCGTAGCTATTTCCTCAATTTTCTTTTTGTCATACTTATTTCTGTAAGAGTAGTCAATTTCCAATTGCTCTGATTTCAAGTAGGAGTCGAGAAAATATTTTTTACGAGCTGTAACACTTCAGAATTGTTACTTTACTGGAATACGATCCGGTAGTTCCGCGCCTACATTTTAAATTCTAAGCGCCTTTTTTTCCTGCCTCACCGGCAAACACCTGATTTGTTCTGACGTCCGCGCTACCAGGCTAAGAAAGTCGTAATTTAATTCGCGTATATATTCTCTTTGAATAAATAATTCGTTCGCGAAATAGATTCGTATCGCTAGTATCGTTGGACGTATGGCCTTATGCAGCAAGTTCCGTGATTTCTCTCCGTTCCGGCATCTCTCTCGAATATCTGAGAAAGTAATCTATTTATCTACCTCACTCCTGGCTCCGAGCGACATGCGTGGTATGATATCGTTTTCCTGTTTCGGTAGTAGAACAGTGTGGTAGCTAGCCAAATAGTGATTAACCCACCTGCTTTTTCTTCAGCCATCGCTTTCCGGATATAGGGTTAAAATCACTTAGATGTGTGGTCAGCGATTTGGTGATTCCGTTGCTTAGTTTTGGTTAGTTTTGGTTAGTTTTGGTTAGTTTTGGTTAGTTTTGGTTAGTTTTCCCCTCAGGGGCTCACACTGTGAGTACGGGTGTGGCAACCCCGAGGCACCCTAGCTGGGCTCTTTCTGGATCCAGAGAAGGAGTTTCCCCCCAATACCCCCACATCCCTTCTAATAATCCCGCTCCAACGCTATTAGGATATCCGAATACTAGGAGTGTCCCCTAAATATATTTTTTTTTACCCCATTCCCCAGCCGATAGGATTACGACGACGAACTGGCCATGGACCCGGAACAAAGCATAATACATGATGTGTGACAAAACAAAGCAGCTAGTACCCCAGGTGAGTGTAAATCTCACCGCTGATTCCGATCGGGTGATAGCCCCGGTGGTCGGCGCCGGCCCCATGGATTCTGGGGGGGGCCAATCACACAGACCGCAAGAGAGAAGGAGTTCTATGACCTCGCTAGAATTATCTAAGGAGGAAGATAGACTGTTACAAGGACTACTAAGACCAGGAATTCGCAGAGCTATTTCCAACGAGAATGAAACGGATGGACGGAAAAGAAAGAGTGAAGAAGAACACAGGAGATACATGCTAGAAGACACCACAAAAAGGACTCCATGCCCGATTGCCTTCGAACTTACAGCAGCCCTGAAAGAGGTGGACCGCTTGGTTAGAAATCTGACCAGAGCGGTGGAGCAGAACCCGAACACAAAAAGGGAAATAAAAGAGACTACGTCGAAATTAGGAAAGCAGAGGGATATCCTCAGCAGAAGGACCTTGTGGGAATGGATCCAAGATAGAAAATATAAACCCGTAGACTGTATGACTTTTGATGCCGATATACAAACCGTGCAGTCTGAGTCAAGAGAGCAGGAGGTGCAAACTGACGCGGAAGCCCTGATCCAAATCCCGGATGGGACAAGTGTTCGTAGAAATGGAATCAACCCACACACCCAAACCATAGGGACCCAGACAGGGCAAGAGCCTGAATACATAACGGCCTCTAAACTCGACTCGCTAAGAAATTATAATGAATACAAGGAAATTGAAGGGCACAACTGGCCAAAAGAAGTTTTTGAACACACTGAAATAAAGGTCGGAAATCCCTTATATACTAAAGCGTCAACGGTCAAAGTAGTCTTCGTCGAACCTTCGGACCCTAAGTTGGAGAGAAGTATACAGTCGCAATACAAAAGTCGCTTCCAAGAATTAGCCAACGTTGAAGGTGAATTTGTAGTGATGGAACAGACAACCAGGATTAAATCGGATAGGGAGGAGCCAACTACTGGACAAAAGATCATCAAGATACAAATAGAGGCAGAACAAGAAAAATTCTGGGACGTACTGATGAAGCTACGGAAGGAGACAGAGCACGACGAATGGGTTGCCCTTCATCATCTAAATAATTTACACCTTGATAAAATGAGAAAGATGACCGAAGCGATATTCAGGAGGATGTTAACCAACGTGGTAATATACACCACGAAAGTGTATCAAGCTAAAGGCAGAGTAGAAGAAACTCAGGAAAACAAGCCAACAAATAATAGAAAAGAACGGCCAACGTACGCATTGATGGTGCAACACAAACACAAGGACTATAAAGAAACGTTGAGAGAAATCAAGGCCAAATTAATAAATACACAGGCAAGTGAAAAAATAAAACACATAAGGAAGACAAAAGACGGCAAACTGCTAATAGTAATGGAAAAGGACGAGGTGGCGTTGTCAGAAGCTCAAAAGCAGATACAAGAGTTATCAACCAGCATAAAGACAAATATTATTGGAATGGAGAGATCATCACTTACAGCGATACACATAAGAGGATTGGATGCCACAGCAACGGAGGAAGAGGTTGTTGAAGCCATCGAGTCCAAAGTCGGGAATCTTAAAACAAGTGATCTCCGACTATCTAAACTTAGACCAGGGGCTGGAGATACACAGGCGGTCACGCTAATGATACAGGACAAAGAGGCGGAGGAGCTACTCAGCAAACATAAGGAACTGCGAATAGGGCTTGTAAGGTGCAGACTAGAACCACGTTTAAATATAGAGAGGTGTTTCAAGTGTTGGTCATACGAGCATCGCGCATATGAGTGCACGGGACCTGATAGGAGGGAACTTTGCTATAAATGTGGGACAGCGGGTCACAACAGCCAAAACTGTAGCCTAGAAGAGGCGTGCCCTCTATGTCAGAAGAAAGGACACAGGGCCGGTACGGGTAGCTGTAAAGTCTTCCGCAGGGCACTGTCGTCCAAAAGAAGGCGTAATGCGTGGGAATACAGGGACGGAGGACCTAACCTACAGTAAACATAGTGAAGTTTCTACAAATAAACTCTGACAGGTCTGAAGGGTCCCATGATTTGGCGTTCCTAACAGCGAACGAGAAGAACGTAGATATTATAGTTGCAAGTGAACCAAATAAAAGAATTGTGAAAAACAAGAGATGGACGGTTGACAAGAGATTGGATGCGGCGGTATACTTCATGAATAAAGATGTCAAAGTTAGTAGAACCAAAAGAGAGGACGGAATAGTGATGGTGGAAGCAGATCAATTCAATATATATGGCTGCTATGTGTCACCTAATATAAGTTTACAAGAGTACGAGCGGTATGTTGATAATCTTGCTGACCTGATTGCTGCCAGTAACAGAGAGTGTATTGTTCTTGGGGACTTCAACGCGAAGTCTCCGGAATGGGGATCCCCGATTATGGACAGGAGGGGACAGGTACTGTCGGAAGCGTGTGCCAGAGTTGGACTGGTAGCTCACAACAAGGGAGGCATACCAACATTCGAAAGAAGGCACCAGAAATCCTATATAGATATTACCTTTTCAACACGAAATCTTGCAGCTAGGGTTAGTAACTGGGAGGTCCTCGAAAACGAGTCCCTTTCCCCACATAAGTATATATTTTTCGAAGTGAAAGACAATACCCCAAAAAAGATGGAAATGCGACGTAAACTGAACCTGGACCAGGAAAGACTACTCACTAACTTAAGAGAAAAACTCACTACCACATGCAAAACGATGCCGCTGGATCCACTCTCACTGGAGGAAATGCTCAAAGAAGCAGTTAAAAAATCTAAGAAGGGGGCGCAGCAATGTCAACGGTACCGTACTGGTGGAACGAGGATATTGCAAACAAAAGAAAGGAGTGCATAGCGAAAAGGAGAGTTTACACCAGGGCAGCAAGACATAGGAGCACAAGGGAGGTAAATGGCTTACTCACAGAAATGTGGCAAGTATACAAAGAGGTGAGGAACGGACTGAGGAAAATGATCTCCAAAGAAAAGAAGGAAAGGTGGCGACTACTACTGGAAGAGCTAAACGATAACATCTGGGGAGAAGGGTATAAGATAATTAAGAAAAACTTCACAGAGGCTGGTCCTCCATTTACACTTCCCGACTCTGGGTTGAAGCAGATAGTGGAAACACTTTTTCCTGACAGGAGCGAGATTCTGCTGGCCCCCATATACACAAGCGAGATACCGCTCTTCAGCACGCAAGAAATAGCCACAGCAGCAGCCAAGTTAAAAGTGAGGAAAGCGCCGGGCCCAGACGGTATTCCACCGGAGGTAATCAAGATACTGGCAAAAGACGAGCCGACAATACTGCGGGATCTTTATAATAACTTATTGATAAGACAGGAATTCCCCACTTCATGGAAACTAACAAAGGTGGTATTGATCCACAAAAGTGGTAAACCTTTTGAGCTCGCAAATTCGTATAGACCCTTGTGCCTGGTAAACTCAATCGCTAAACTGTACGAACACCTTATAAAGGACAGACTGGAAAAAGAACTGGCAAAAAATGTACGAATATCGGCAAATCAGTATGGATTTAAAAAAGGCATGTCCACCCTAGACGCAATAAACGCGGTGATGATCCTGGCAGAGGGAGTAAAATTCCGAGGAAAAGGCGAAAGATGGTGTATGCTAATCACTATTGACGTGAAAAACGCTTTTAATTCGGCATCGTGGGCGATACTCCTTAAAAAACTAAGAACAAATAGGTTGCCACTATAACTAATCAACTTGGTTAGAGGCTACTTAGACGATAGAGTCATACTATTTGGAAAACAGAAGAAAAAAGTATCCGCAGGAATCCCCCAAGGATCTGTACTGGGCCCGTTACTATGGAATGTATATTATGACGATATATTGAGATTGGAGTTTGGCCCAGGGGCCAGCGTCGTAGGCTATGCTGACGATGTAGCCATAGTAGTACAAGGTCAAAACAAACAAGAACTGACTCTAAATGCAAACCATGCGCTCCAGGAGGTCGTAAAGTGGCTGCAGGCAAATACCCTGGAACTAGCTGTGGAAAAGACGGAGGCGGTCATTCTGAGTGGACGCAGGAACCGACAGGATATCCAGATTAATGTAAATGACCAGGTAATCAAGCCAGCTAAGGCTATAAAATATTTAGGCGTCCTGATTGGTGAAAACATCTCTTTCGGGGAGCATGTTAGAATGGTCTCGCAAAAGGCAACCAAGAAGTTAGCGTCAGTCGCAAGACTAATGCCAAACTGCAAAGGTCCAAATACGGAAAAGAGGGGGATATTGTATGGAGTAGTGCAATCCACAATTATGTATGCCGCACCTATATGGAGCCCTGTAATGAAGATAAAGACCTACCGTAAAATACTGGAAAGCGTACAAAGAAAAGCACTCCTGAGGGTGGCGTGCGGCTACAGAACGGTCTCCAGTGCAGCAGTCCAGGTTATAACGGGTTTCCCCCCTGTGGATTTAATAGTGGAGGAGAGGAGATACGCTGCCCAAGAAGGCAGTGGCCCAGGTGCAAAGCAAAGGGCGAAGGAGCGGACGAACCAAGAATGGCAAAGCAGATGGGAAGCATCCACCGTGGGGAGATGGACCAGAGCACTGATCCCAAGCATAGACAAATGGAGGAGGTGCAGGCACCGGCAGTTGGACTACCATTTTACACAAGTACTTACCGGACATGGCCATTTCAAGGTCTACACTAATAGACTAGGCAAAACCGACACTAAATGTTTATACTGTGATAGAGAGGACAGTGCAGAGCACACGCTGATCAGCTGCCCACGCTGGACCTCGCAGAGACTGCGGATATGCGAAACCCTCGGGAGAGAGACAGAAGCTCTGACGCCGACGAGCGTGGTGGAAGGCATGCTGGACACGGCCGAAAAGTGGGGAGCAATACAGGAATGCATTATTGATATCATGAAGTCGAAGAGTGTAGAAGTTAGTTTTGATTAGTTTTGGTTAGTTTTGGTTAGTTTTGGTTAGTTTTGGTTAGTTTTGGTTAGTTTTGGTTAGTTTTGGTTAGTTTTGGTTAGTTTTGGTTAGTTTTGGTTAGTTTCGGTTAGTTTCGGTTAGTTTCGGTTAGTTTCGGTTAGTTTTGGTTAGTTTCGGTTAGTTTTGGTTAGTTTTGGTTAGTTTTGGTTAGTTTTGGTTAGTTTTCCCCTCAGGGGCTCACACTGTGAGTACGGGTGTGGCAACCCCGAGGCACCCTAGCTGGGCTCTTTCTGGATCCAGAGAAGGAGTTTCCCCCCAATACCCCCACATCCCTTCTAATGATCCCGCTCCAACGCTATTAGGATATCCGAATACTAGGAGTGTCCCCTAAATATATTACCCCATCCTTCAGCCGATAGGATTACGACGACGAACTGGCCATGGACCCGGAACAAAGCATAATACATGATGTGTGACAAAACAAAACAACTAGTACCCCAGGTGAGTGTAAATCTCACCGCTGATTCCGATCGGGTGAAAGCCCCGGTGGTCGGCGCCGGCCCCATGGATTCTGGGGGGGGCCAATCACACAGACCGCATGAGAGAAGGAGTTCTATGACCTCGCTAGAATTATCTAAGGAGGAAGATAGACTGTTACAAGGACTACTAAGACCAGGAATTCGCAGAGCTATTTCCAACGAGAATGAAACGGATGGACGGAAAAGAAAGAGTGAAGAAGAACACAGGAGATACATGCAAGAAGACACCACAAAAAGGACTCCATGCCCGATTGCCTTCGAACTTACAGCAGCCCTGAAAGAGGTGGACCGCTTGGTTAGAAATCTGACCAGAGCGGTGGAGCAGAACCCGAACACAAAAAGGGAAATAAAAGAGACTACGTCGAAATTAGGAAAGCAGAGGGATATCCTCAGCAGAAGGTCCTTGTGGGAATGGATCCAAGATAGAAAATATAAACCCGTAGACTGTATGACTTTTGATGCCGATATACAAACCGTACAGTCTGAGTCAAGAGAGCAGGAGGTGCAAACTGATACGGAAGCCCTGATCCAAATCCCGGATGGGACAAGCGTTCGTAGAAATGGAATCAACCCACACACCCAAACCATAGGGACCCAGACAGGGCAAGAGACTGAATACATAACGGCCTCTAAACTCGACTCGATAAGAAATTATAATGAATACAAGGAAATTGAAGGTCACAACTGGCCAAAAGAAGTTTTTGAACACACTGAAATAAAGGTCGGAAATCCGTTGTATACTAAAGCGTCAACGGTCAAAGTAGTCTTCGTCGAACCTTCGGACCCTAAATTGGAGAGAAGTATACAGTCGCAATACAAAAGTCGCTACCAAGAATTAGCCAACGTTGAAGGTGAATTTGTAGTGATGGAACAGACAACCAGGATTAAATCGGATAGGGAGGAGCCAACTACTGGACAAAAGATCATCAAGATACAAATAGAGGCAGAACAAGGAAAATTCTGGGACGTACTGATGAAGCTACGGAAGGAGACAGAGCACGACGAATGGGTTGCCCTTCATCATCTAAATAATCTACACCTTGATAAAATGAGGAAGATGACCGAAGCGATATTCAGGAGGACGTTAACTAACGTGGTAATATACACCACGAAAGTGTATCAAGCTAAAGGCAGAGTAGAAGAAACTCAGGAAAACAAGCCAACAAATAATAGAAAAGAACGGCCAACGTACGCATTGATGGTGCAACACAAACACAAGGACTATAAAGAAACGTTGAGAGAAATCAAGGCCAAATTAATAAATACACAGGCAAGTGAAAAAATAAAACACATAAGGAAGACAAAAGACGGCAAACTGCTAATAGTAATGGAAAAGGACGAGGTGGCGCTGTCAGAAGCTCAAAAGCAGATACAAGAGTTATCAACCAGCATAAAGACAAATATTATTGGAATGGAGAGATCATCACTTACAGCGATACATATAAGAGGATTGGATGCCACTGCAACGGAGGAAGAGATTGTTGAAGCCATCGAGTCCAAAGTCGGGAATCTTAAAACAAGCGATCTCCGACTATCTAAACTTAGACCAGGGGCTGGAGATACACAGGCGGTCACGCTAATGATACAGGACAAAGAGGCGGAGGAGCTACTCAGCAAACATAAGGAACTGCGAATAGGGCTTGTAAGGTGCAGACTAGAACCACGTTTAAATATAGAGAGGTGTTTCAAGTGTTGGTCATACGAGCATCGCGCATATGAGTGCACGGGACCTGATAGGAGGGAACTTTGCTATAAATGTGGGACAACGGGTCACAACAGCCAAAACTGTAGCCTAGAAGAGGCGTGCCCTCTATGTCAGGAGAAAGGACACAGGGCCGGTGCGGGTAGCTGTAAAGTCTTCCGCAGGGCACTGTCGTCCAAAAGAAGGCGTAATGCGTGGGAATACAGGGACGGAGGACCTAACCTACAGTAAACATAGTGAAGTTTCTACAAATAAACTCTGACAGGTCTGAAGGGTCCCATGATTTGGCGTTCCTAACAGCGAACGAGAAGAACGTAGATATTATAGTTGCAAGTGAACCAAATAAAAGAATTGTGAAAAACAAGAGATGGACGGTTGACAAGAGATCGGATGTGGCGGTATACTTCATGAATAAAGATGTCAAAGTTAGTAGAACCAAAAGAGAGGACGGAATAGTGATGGTGGAAGCAGATAAATTCAATATATATGGCTGCTATGTGTCACTTAATATAGGTTTACAAGAGTACGAGCGGTATGTTGATAATCTTGCTGACCTGATTGCTGCCAGTAACAGAGAGTGTATTGTTCTTGGGGACTTCAACGCGAAGTCTCCGGAATGGGGATCCCCGATTATGGACAGGAGGGGACAGGCACTGTCGGAAGCGTGTGCCAGAGTTGGACTGGTAGCTCACAACAAGGGAGGCATACCAACATTCGAAAGAAGGCAGCAGAAATCCTATATAGATATTACCTTTTCCACACGAAATCTTGCAGCTAGGGTTAGTAACTGGGAGGTCCTCGAAAACGAGTCCCTTTCCCCACATAAGTACATATTTTTCGAAGTGAAAGACAATACCCCAAAAAAGATGGAAATGCGACGTAAACTATATCTGGACCAGGATAGACTACTCACTAACTTAAGAGAAAAACTCACTATCACATGCAAAACGATGCCGCTGGATCCGCTCTCACTTGAGGAAATGCTCAAAGAAGCAGTTAAAAAATCTAAGAAGGGGGGTGCAGCAATGTCAACGGTACCGTACTGGTGGAACGAGGATATTGCAAACAAAAGAAAGGAGTGCATAGCGAAAAGGAGAGTCTACACCAGGGCAGCAAGACATAGGAGCACAAGGGAGGTAAATGGCTTACTCACAGAAATGTGGCAAGTATACAAAGAGGTGAGGAACGGACTGAGGAAAATGATCTCCAAAGAAAAGAAGAAAAGGTGGCGACTACTACTGGAAGAGCTAAACGAAAACATCTGGGGAGAAGGGTATAAGATAATAAAGAAAAACTTCACGGAGGCTGGTCCTCCATTTACACTTCCCGACTCTGGGTTGAAGCAGATAGTGGAAACACTTTTTCCTGACAGGAGCGAGATTCTGCTGACCCCCATATACACAAGCGAGATACCGCTCTTCAGCACTCAAGAAATAGCCACAGCAGCAGCCAAGTTAAAAGTGAGGAAAGCGCCCGGCCCAGACGGTATTCCACCGGAGGTAATCAAGATACTGGCAAAAGACGAGCCGACAATACTGCGGGATCTTTATAATAACTTATTGATAAGACAGGAATTCCCCACTTTATGGAAACTAACAAAGGTGGTATTGATCCACAAAAGTGGTAAACCTTTTGAGCTCGCAAATTCTTATAGACCCTTGTGCCTGGTAAACTCAATCGCTAAACTGTACGAACACCTTATAAAGGACAGACTGGAAAAAGAACTGGCAAAAAATGGACAAATATCAGCAAATCAGTATGGATTTAAAAAAGGCATGTCCACCCTAGACGCAATAAACGCGGTGATGATCCTGGCAGAGGGAGTGAAATTCCGAGGAAAAGGCGAAAGATGGTGTATGCTAATCACTATTGACGTGAAAAACGCTTTCAATTCGGCATCGTGGGCGATACTCCTTAAAAAACTAAGAACAAATAGGTTGCCACAATACCTAATCAACTTAGTTAGAGACTACTTAGACGATAGAGTCATACTGTTTGGAAAACAGAAGAAAAAAGTATCCGCAGGAATCCCCCAAGGATCTGTACTGGGCCCGTTACTATGGAATATATATTATGACGATATATTGAGATTGGAGTTTGGCCCAGGGGCCAGCGTCGTAGGCTATGCTGACGATGTAGCCATAGTAGTACAAGGCCAAAACAAACAAGAACTGACTCTAAATGCAAACCATGCGCTCCAGGAGGTTCCAGGAGGTCGTTAAGTGGCTGCAGGCAAATACTCTGGAACTAGCTGTGGAAAAGACGGAGGCGGTCATTCTGAGTGGACGCAGGAACCGACAGGATATCCAGATTAATGTAAATGACCAGGTAATCAAGCCAGCTAAGGCTATAAATTATTTAGGTGTCCTGATTGGTGAAAACATCTCTTTCGGGGAGCATGTTAGAGTGGTTTCGCAAAAGGCAACCAAGAAGTTAGCGTCAGTCGCAAGACTAATGCCAAACTACAAAGGTCCAAATACGGAAAGGAGGGGGATATTGTATGGAGTAGTGCAGTCCACAATTATGTATGCCGCACCTATATGGAGCCCTGTAATGAGGATAAAGACCTACCGTAAAATACTGGAAAGCGTCCAAAGAAAAGCACTCCTGAGGGTGGCGTGCGGCTACAGAACGGTCTCCAGCGCAGCAGTCCAGGTTATAACGGGTTTCCCCCCTGTGGATTTAATAGTGGAGGAGAGGAGATACGCTGCCCAAGAAGGCAGTGGCCCAGGTGCAAAGCAAAGGGCGAAGGAGCGGACGAACCAAGAATGGCAAAGTAGATGGGAAGCATCCACCGTGGGGAGATGGACCAGAGCACTGATCCCAAGCATAGACAAATGGAGGAGGTGCAGGCACCGGCAGTTGGATTACCATCTTACACAAGTACTCACCGGACATGGCCATTTCAAGGTCTACACTAATAGACTTGGCAAAACCGACACTAAATGTTTATACTGCGATAGAGAGGACAGTGCAGAACACACGCTGATCGGCTGCCCACGCTGGACCTCGCAGAGGCTGCGGATATGCGAAACCCTCGGGAGAGAGCCAGAAGCTCTGACGCCGGCGAGCGTGGTGGAAGGCATGCTGGACACGGCCGAAAAGTGGGGAGCAATACAGGAATGCTTAATTGATATCATGAAGTCAAAGAGTGTCGAACTTGCGGGAGGAGACGGATGAAACATAGGGGTGACAACCGGGCTAGTGAAGCATGTCCGCTAGGACGATCCCACTATCCTGGGGTTTCGAAAACGAGGGGGAAGGGTTTTAGTCGGTCGGTGATCTAACGACAAGGACACCACCCCGACACTACCTCGACCGCCAGAACAACAGGCGAGGTGTCTGTTTGCAGATTTCCTAATCCCCTCGGAAAAAAAAAAAAAAAAAAAAAAAAAAAAAAAGTTTTGGTTAGTTTTGGTTAGTTTTGGTTAGTTTTGGTTAGTTTTGGTTAGTTTTGGTTAGTTTTGGTTAGTTTTGGTTAGTTTTGGTTAGTTTTGGTTAGTTTTGGTTAGTTTTGGTTAGTTTTAAAAGTGAGGAAAGCGCCCGGCCCAGACGGTATTCCACCGGAGGTAATCAAGATACTGGCAAAAGACGAGCCGACAATACTGCGGGATCTTTATAATAACTTATTGATAAGACAGGAATTCCCCACTTTATGGAAACTAACAAAGGTGGTATTGATCCACAAAAGTGGTAAACCTTTTGAGCTCGCAAATTCTTATAGACCCTTGTGCCTGGTAAACTCAATCGCTAAACTGTACGAACACCTTATAAAGGACAGACTGGAAAAAGAACTGGCAAAAAATGGACAAATATCAGCAAATCAGTATGGATTTAAAAAAGGCATGTCCACCCTAGACGCAATAAACGCGGTGATGATCCTGGCAGAGGGAGTGAAATTCCGAGGAAAAGGCGAAAGATGGTGTATGCTAATCACTATTGACGTGAAAAACGCTTTCAATTCGGCATCGTGGGCGATACTCCTTAAAAAACTAAGAACAAATAGGTTGCCACAATACCTAATCAACTTAGTTAGAGACTACTTAGACGATAGAGTCATACTGTTTGGAAAACAGAAGAAAAAAGTATCCGCAGGAATCCCCCAAGGATCTGTACTGGGCCCGTTACTATGGAATATATATTATGACGATATATTGAGATTGGAGTTTGGCCCAGGGGCCAGCGTCGTAGGCTATGCTGACGATGTAGCCATAGTAGTACAAGGCCAAAACAAACAAGAACTGACTCTAAATGCAAACCATGCGCTCCAGGAGGTCGTTAAGTGGCTGCAGGCAAATACTCTGGAACTAGCTGTGGAAAAGACGGAGGCGGTCATTCTGAGTGGACGCAGGAACCGACAGGATATCCAGATTAATGGGTAATCAAGCCAGCTAAGGCTATAAATTATTTAGGTGTCCTGATTGGTGAAAACATCTCTTTCGGGGAGCATGTTAGAGTGGTTTCGCAAAAGGCAACCAAGAAGTTAGCGTCAGTCGCAAGACTAATGCCAAACTACAAAGGTCCAAATACGGAAAGGAGGGGGATATTGTATGGAGTAGTGCAGTCCACAATTATGTATGCCGCACCTATATGGAGCCCTGTAATGAGGATAAAGACCTACCGTAAAATACTGGAAAGCGTCCAAAGAAAAGCACTCCTGAGGGTGGCGTGCGGCTACAGAACGGTCTCCAGCGCAGCAGTCCAGGTTATAACGGGTTTCCCCCCTGTGGATTTAATAGTGGAGGAGAGGAGATACGCTGCCCAAGAAGGCAGTGGCCCAGGTGCAAAGCAAAGGGCGAAGGAGCGGACGAACCAAGAATGGCAAAGTAGATGGGAAGCATCCACCGTGGGGAGATGGACCAGAGCACTGATCCCAAGCATAGACAAATGGAGGAGGTGCAGGCACCGGCAGTTGGATTACCATCTTACACAAGTACTCACCGGACATGGCCATTTCAAGGTCTACACTAATAGACTTGGCAAAACCGACACTAAATGTTTATACTGCGATAGAGAGGACAGTGCAGAACACACGCTGATCGGCTGCCCACGCTGGACCTCGCAGAGGCTGCGGATATGCGAAACCCTCGGGAGAGAGCCAGAAGCTCTGACGCCGGCGAGCGTGGTGGAAGGCATGCTGGACACGGCCGAAAAGTGGGGAGCAATACAGGAATGCTTAATTGATATCATGAAGTCAAAGAGTGTCGAACTTGCGGGAGGAGACGGATGAAACATAGGGGTGACAACCGGGCTAGTGAAGCATGTCCGCTAGGACGATCCCACTATCCTGGGGTTTCGAAAACGAGGGGGAAGGGTTTTAGTCGGTCGGTGATCTAACGACAAGGACACCACCCCGACACTACCTCGACCGCCAGAACAACAGGCGAGGTGTCTGTTTGCAGATTTCCTAATCCCCTCGGAAAAAAAAAAAAAAAAAAAAAAAAAAAAAAAAAAAAAGTTTTGGTTAGTTTTGGTTAGTTTTGGTTAGTTTTGGTTAGTTTTGGTTAGTTTTGGTTAGTTTTGGTTAGTTTTGGTTAGTTTTGGTTAGTTTTGGTTAGTTTTGGTTAGTTTTGGTTAGTTTTGGTTAGTTTTGGTTAGTTTTGGTTAGTTTTGGTTAGTTTTGGTTAGTTTTGGTTAGTTTTGGTTAGTTTTGGTTAGTTTTGGTTAGTTTTGGTTAGTTTTGGTTAGTTTTGGTTAGTTTTGGTTAGTTTTGGTTAGTTTTGGTTAGTTTTGGTTAGTTTTGGTTAGTTTTGGTTAGTTTTGGTTAGTTTTGGTTAGTTTTGGTTAGTTTTGGTTAGTTTTGGTTAGTTTTGGTTAGTTTTGGTTAGTTTTGGTTAGTTTTGGTTAGTTTTGGTTAGTTTTGGTTAGTTTTGGTTAGTTTTGGTTAGTTTTGGTTAGTTTTGGTTAGTTTTGGTTAGTTTTGGTTAGTTTTGGTTAGTTTTGGTTAGTTTTGGTTAGTTTTGGTTAGTTTTGGTTAGTTTTGGTTAGTTTTGGTTAGTTTTGGTTAGTTTTGGTTAGTTTTGGCCCCATGGATTCTGGGGGGGGCCAATCACACAGACCGCATGAGAGAAGGAGTTCTATGACCTCGCTAGAATTATCTAAGGAGGAAGATAGACTGTTACAAGGACTACTAAGACCAGGAATTCGCAGAGCTATTTCCAACGAGAATGAAACGGATGGACGGAAAAGAAAGAGTGAAGAAGAACACAGGAGATACATGCAAGAAGACACCACAAAAAGGACTCCATGCCCGATTGCCTTCGAACTTACAGCAGCCCTGAAAGAGGTGGACCGCTTGGTTAGAAATCTGACCAGAGCGGTGGAGCAGAACCCGAACACAAAAAGGGAAATAAAAGAGACTACGTCGAAATTAGGAAAGCAGAGGGATATCCTCAGCAGAAGGTCCTTGTGGGAATGGATCCAAGATAGAAAATATAAACCCGTAGACTGTATGACTTTTGATGCCGATATACAAACCGTACAGTCTGAGTCAAGAGAGCAGGAGGTGCAAACTGATACGGAAGCCCTGATCCAAATCCCGGATGGGACAAGCGTTCGTAGAAATGGAATCAACCCACACACCCAAACCATAGGGACCCAGACAGGGCAAGAGACTGAATACATAACGGCCTCTAAACTCGACTCGATAAGAAATTATAATGAATACAAGGAAATTGAAGGTCACAACTGGCCAAAAGAAGTTTTTGAACACACTGAAATAAAGGTCGGAAATCCGTTGTATACTAAAGCGTCAACGGTCAAAGTAGTCTTCGTCGAACCTTCGGACCCTAAATTGGAGAGAAGTATACAGTCGCAATACAAAAGTCGCTACCAAGAATTAGCCAACGTTGAAGGTGAATTTGTAGTGATGGAACAGACAACCAGGATTAAATCGGATAGGGAGGAGCCAACTACTGGACAAAAGATCATCAAGATACAAATAGAGGCAGAACAAGGAAAATTCTGGGACGTACTGATGAAGCTACGGAAGGAGACAGAGCACGACGAATGGGTTGCCCTTCATCATCTAAATAATCTACACCTTGATAAAATGAGGAAGATGACCGAAGCGATATTCAGGAGGACGTTAACTAACGTGGTAATATACACCACGAAAGTGTATCAAGCTAAAGGCAGAGTAGAAGAAACTCAGGAAAACAAGCCAACAAATAATAGAAAAGAACGGCCAACGTACGCATTGATGGTGCAACACAAACACAAGGACTATAAAGAAACGTTGAGAGAAATCAAGGCCAAATTAATAAATACACAGGCAAGTGAAAAAATAAAACACATAAGGAAGACAAAAGACGGCAAACTGCTAATAGTAATGGAAAAGGACGAGGTGGCGCTGTCAGAAGCTCAAAAGCAGATACAAGAGTTATCAACCAGCATAAAGACAAATATTATTGGAATGGAGAGATCATCACTTACAGC
Organism: Cylas formicarius; assembly: GCF_029955315.1. Taxonomy (NCBI): domain Eukaryota; kingdom Metazoa; phylum Arthropoda; class Insecta; order Coleoptera; family Brentidae; genus Cylas; species Cylas formicarius. Next base: position 5,711,432 of record NW_026844319.1, read on the forward strand.
GATACATATAAGAGGATTGGATGCCACTGCAACGGAGGAAGAGATTGTTGAAGCCATCGAGTCCAAAGTCGGGAATCTTAAAACAAGCGATCTCCGACTATCTAAACTTAGACCAGGGGCTGGAGATACACAGGCGGTCACGCTAATGATACAGGACAAAGAGGCGGAGGAGCTACTCAGCAAACATAAGGAACTGCGAATAGGGCTTGTAAGGTGCAGACTAGAACCACGTTTAAATATAGAGAGGTGTTTCAAGTGTTGGTCATACGAGCATCGCGCATATGAGTGCACGGGACCTGATAGGAGGGAACTTTGCTATAAATGTGGGACAACGGGTCACAACAGCCAAAACTGTAGCCTAGAAGAGGCGTGCCCTCTATGTCAGGAGAAAGGACACAGGGCCGGTGCGGGTAGCTGTAAAGTCTTCCGCAGGGCACTGTCGTCCAAAAGAAGGCGTAATGCGTGGGAATACAGGGACGGAGGACCTAACCTACAGTAAACATAGTGAAGTTTCTACAAATAAACTCTGACAGGTCTGAAGGGTCCCATGATTTGGCGTTCCTAACAGCGAACGAGAAGAACGTAGATATTATAGTTGCAAGTGAACCAAATAAAAGAATTGTGAAAAACAAGAGATGGACGGTTGACAAGAGATCGGATGTGGCGGTATACTTCATGAATAAAGATGTCAAAGTTAGTAGAACCAAAAGAGAGGACGGAATAGTGATGGTGGAAGCAGATAAATTCAATATATATGGCTGCTATGTGTCACCTAATATAGGTTTACAAGAGTACGAGCGGTATGTTGATAATCTTGCTGACCTGATTGCTGCCAGTAACAGAGAGTGTATTGTTCTTGGGGACTTCAACGCGAAGTCTCCGGAATGGGGATCCCCGATTATGGACAGGAGGGGACAGGCACTGTCGGAAGCGTGTGCCAGAGTTGGACTGGTAGCTCACAACAAGGGAGGCATACCAACATTCGAAAGAAGGCAGCAGAAATCCTATATAGATATTACCTTTTCCACACGAAATCTTGCAGCTAGGGTTAGTAACTGGGAGGTCCTCGAAAACGAGTCCCTTTCCCCACATAAGTACATATTTTTCGAAGTGAAAGACAATACCCCAAAAAAGATGGAAATGCGACGTAAACTATATCTGGACCAGGATAGACTACTCACTAACTTAAGAGAAAAACTCACTATCACATGCAAAACGATGCCGCTGGATCCGCTCTCACTTGAGGAAATGCTCAAAGAAGCAGTTAAAAAATCTAAGAAGGGGGGTGCAGCAATGTCAACGGTACCGTACTGGTGGAACGAGGATATTGCAAACAAAAGAAAGGAGTGCATAGCGAAAAGGAGAGTCTACACCAGGGCAGCAAGACATAGGAGCACAAGGGAGGTAAATGGCTTACTCACAGAAATGTGGCAAGTATACAAAGAGGTGAGGAACGGACTGAGGAAAATGATCTCCAAAGAAAAGAAGAAAAGGTGGCGACTACTACTGGAAGAGCTAAACGATAACATCTGGGGAGAAGGGTATAAGATAATAAAGAAAAACTTCACGGAGGCTGGTCCTCCATTTACACTTCCCGACTCTGGGTTGAAGCAGATAGTGGAAACACTTTTTCCTGACAGGAGCGAGATTCTGCTGACCCCCATATACACAAGCGAGATACCGCTCTTCAGCACTCAAGAAATAGCCACAGCAGCAGCCAAGTTAAAAGTGAGGAAAGCGCCCGGCCCAGACGGTATTCCACCGGAGGTAATCAAGATACTGGCAAAAGACGAGCCGACAATACTGCGGGATCTTTATAATAACTTATTGATAAGACAGGAATTCCCCACTTTATGGAAACTAACAAAGGTGGTATTGATCCACAAAAGTGGTAAACCTTTTGAGCTCGCAAATTCTTATAGACCCTTGTGCCTGGTAAACTCAATCGCTAAACTGTACGAACACCTTATAAAGGACAGACTGGAAAAAGAACTGGCAAAAAATGGACAAATATCAGCAAATCAGTATGGATTTAAAAAAGGCATGTCCACCCTAGACGCAATAAACGCGGTGATGATCCTGGCAGAGGGAGTGAAATTCCGAGGAAAAGGCGAAAGATGGTGTATGCTAATCACTATTGACGTGAAAAACGCTTTCAATTCGGCATCGTGGGCGATACTCCTTAAAAAACTAAGAACAAATAGGTTGCCACAATACCTAATCAACTTAGTTAGAGACTACTTAGACGATAGAGTCATACTGTTTGGAAAACAGAAGAAAAAAGTATCCGCAGGAATCCCCCAAGGATCTGTACTGGGCCCGTTACTATGGAATATATATTATGACGATATATTGAGATTGGAGTTTGGCCCAGGGGCCAGCGTCGTAGGCTATGCTGACGATGTAGCCATAGTAGTACAAGGCCAAAACAAACAAGAACTGACTCTAAATGCAAACCATGCGCTCCAGGAGGTCGTTAAGTGGCTGCAGGCAAATACTCTGGAACTAGCTGTGGAAAAGACGGAGGCGGTCATTCTGAGTGGACGCAGGAACCGACAGGATATCCAGATTAATGTAAATGACCAGGTAATCAAGCCAGCTAAGGCTATAAATTATTTAGGTGTCCTGATTGGTGAAAACATCTCTTTCGGGGAGCATGTTAGAGTGGTTTCGCAAAAGGCAACCAAGAAGTTAGCGTCAGTCGCAAGACTAATGCCAAACTACAAAGGTCCAAATACGGAAAGGAGGGGGATATTGTATGGAGTAGTGCAGTCCACAATTATGTATGCCGCACCTATATGGAGCCCTGTAATGAGGATAAAGACCTACCGTAAAATACTGGAAAGCGTCCAAAGAAAAGCACTCCTGAGGGTGGCGTGCGGCTACAGAACGGTCTCCAGCGCAGCAGTCCAGGTTATAACGGGTTTCCCCCCTGTGGATTTAATAGTGGAGGAGAGGAGATACGCTGCCCAAGAAGGCAGTGGCCCAGGTGCAAAGCAAAGGGCGAAGGAGCGGACGAACCAAGAATGGCAAAGTAGATGGGAAGCATCCACCGTGGGGAGATGGACCAGAGCACTGATCCCAAGCATAGACAAATGGAGGAGGTGCAGGCACCGGCAGTTGGATTACCATCTTACACAAGTACTCACCGGACATGGCCATTTCAAGGTCTACACTAATAGACTTGGCAAAACCGACACTAAATGTTTATACTGCGATAGAGAGGACAGTGCAGAACACACGCTGATCGGCTGCCCACGCTGGACCTCGCAGAGGCTGCGGATATGCGAAACCCTCGGGAGAGAGCCAGAAGCTCTGACGCCGGCGAGCGTGGTGGAAGGCATGCTGGACACGGCCGAAAAGTGGGGAGCAATACAGGAATGCTTAATTGATATCATGAAGTCAAAGAGTGTCGAACTTGCGGGAGGAGACGGATGAAACATAGGGGTGACAACCGGGCTAGTGAAGCATGTCCGCTAGGACGATCCCACTATCCTGGGGTTTCGAAAACGAGGGGGAAGGGTTTTAGTCGGTCGGTGATCTAACGACAAGGACACCACCCCGACACTACCTCGACCGCCAGAACAACAGGCGAGGTGTCTGTTTGCAGATTTCCTAATCCCCTCGGAAAAAAAAAAAAAAAAAAAAAAAAAAAAAAAAAAAAAAAAAAAAGTTTTGGTTAGTTTTGGTTAGTTTTGGTTAGTTTTGGTTAGTTTTGGTTAGTTTTGGTTAGTTTTGGTTAGTTTTGGTTAGTTTTGGTTAGTTTTGGTTAGTTTTGGTTAGTTTTGGTTAGTTTTGGTTAGTTTTGGTTAGTTTTGGTTAGTTTTGGTTAGTTTTGGTTAGTTTTGGTTAGTTTTGGTTAGTTTTGGTTAGTTTTGGTTAGTTTTGGTTAGTTTTGGTTAGTTTTGGTTAGTTTTGGTTAGTTTTGGTTAGTTTTGGTTAGTTTTGGTTAGTTTTGGTTAGTTTTGGTTAGTTTTGGTTAGTTTTGGTTAGTTTTGGTTAGTTTTGGTTAGTTTTGGTTAGTTTTGGTTAGTTTTGGTTAGTTTTGGTTAGTTTTGGTTAGTTTTGGTTAGTTTTGGTTAGTTTTGGTTAGTTTTGGTTAGTTTTGGTTAGTTTTGGTTAGTTTTGGTTAGTTTTGGTTAGTTTTGGTTAGTTTTGGTTAGTTTTGGTTAGTTTTGGTTAGTTTTGGTTAGTTTTGGTTAGTTTTGGTTAGTTTTGGTTAGTTTTGGTTAGTTTTGGTTAGTTTTGGTTAGTTTTGGTTAGTTTTGGTTAGTTTTGGTTAGTTTTGGTTAGTTTTGGTTAGTTTTGGTTAGTTTTGGTTAGTTTTGGTTAGTTTTGGTTAGTTTTGGTTAGTTTTGGTTAGTTTTGGTTAGTTTTGGTTAGTTTTGGTTAGTTTTGGTTAGTTTTGGTTAGTTTTGGTTAGTTTTGGTTAGTTTTGGTTAGTTTTGGTTAGTTTTGGTTAGTTTTGGTTAGTTTTGGTTAGTTTTGGTTAGTTTTGGTTAGTTTTGGTTAGTTTTGGTTAGTTTTGGTTAGTTTTGGTTAGTTTTGGTTAGTTTTGGTTAGTTTTGGTTAGTTTTGGTTAGTTTTGGTTAGTTTTGGTTAGTTTTGGTTAGTTTTGGTTAGTTTTGGTTAGTTTTGGTTAGTTTTGGTTAGTTTTGGTTAGTTTTGGTTAGTTTTGGTTAGTTTTGGTTAGTTTTGGTTAGTTTTGGTTAGTTTTGGTTAGTTTTGGTTAGTTTTGGTTAGTTTTGGTTAGTTTTGGTTAGTTTTGGTTAGTTTTGGTTAGTTTTGGTTAGTTTTGGTTAGTTTTGGTTAGTTTTGGTTAGTTTTGGTTAGTTTTGGTTAGTTTTGGTTAGTTTTGGTTAGTTTTGGTTAGTTTTGGTTAGTTTTGGTTAGTTTTGGTTAGTTTTCCCCTCAGGGGCTCACACTGTGAGTACGGGTGTGGCAACCCCGAGGCACCCTAGCTGGGCTCTTTCTGGATCCAGAGAAGGAGTTTCCCCCCAATACCCCCACATCCCTTCTAATGATCCCGCTCCAACGCTATTAGGATATCCGAATACTAGGAGTGTCCCCTAAATATATTACCCCATCCTTCAGCCGATAGGATTACGACGACGAACTGGCCATGGACCCGGAACAAAGCATAATACATGATGTGTGACAAAACAAAACAACTAGTACCCCAGGTGAGTGTAAATCTCACCGCTGATTCCGATCGGGTGAAAGCCCCGGTGGTCGGCGCCGGCCCCATGGATTCTGGGGGGGGCCAATCACACAGACCGCATGAGAGAAGGAGTTCTATGACCTCGCTAGAATTATCTAAGGAGGAAGATAGACTGTTACAAGGACTACTAAGACCAGGAATTCGCAGAGCTATTTCCAACGAGAATGAAACGGATGGACGGAAAAGAAAGAGTGAAGAAGAACACAGGAGATACATGCAAGAAGACACCACAAAAAGGACTCCATGCCCGATTGCCTTCGAACTTACAGCAGCCCTGAAAGAGGTGGACCGCTTGGTTAGAAATCTGACCAGAGCGGTGGAGCAGAACCCGAACACAAAAAGGGAAATAAAAGAGACTACGTCGAAATTAGGAAAGCAGAGGGATATCCTCAGCAGAAGGTCCTTGTGGGAATGGATCCAAGATAGAAAATATAAACCCGTAGACTGTATGACTTTTGATGCCGATATACAAACCGTACAGTCTGAGTCAAGAGAGCAGGAGGTGCAAACTGATACGGAAGCCCTGATCCAAATCCCGGATGGGACAAGCGTTCGTAGAAATGGAATCAACCCACACACCCAAACCATAGGGACCCAGACAGGGCAAGAGACTGAATACATAACGGCCTCTAAACTCGACTCGATAAGAAATTATAATGAATACAAGGAAATTGAAGGTCACAACTGGCCAAAAGAAGTTTTTGAACACACTGAAATAAAGGTCGGAAATCCGTTGTATACTAAAGCGTCAACGGTCAAAGTAGTCTTCGTCGAACCTTCGGACCCTAAATTGGAGAGAAGTATACAGTCGCAATACAAAAGTCGCTACCAAGAATTAGCCAACGTTGAAGGTGAATTTGTAGTGATGGAACAGACAACCAGGATTAAATCGGATAGGGAGGAGCCAACTACTGGACAAAAGATCATCAAGATACAAATAGAGGCAGAACAAGGAAAATTCTGGGACGTACTGATGAAGCTACGGAAGGAGACAGAGCACGACGAATGGGTTGCCCTTCATCATCTAAATAATCTACACCTTGATAAAATGAGGAAGATGACCGAAGCGATATTCAGGAGGACGTTAACTAACGTGGTAATATACACCACGAAAGTGTATCAAGCTAAAGGCAGAGTAGAAGAAACTCAGGAAAACAAGCCAACAAATAATAGAAAAGAACGGCCAACGTACGCATTGATGGTGCAACACAAACACAAGGACTATAAAGAAACGTTGAGAGAAATCAAGGCCAAATTAATAAATACACAGGCAAGTGAAAAAATAAAACACATAAGGAAGACAAAAGACGGCAAACTGCTAATAGTAATGGAAAAGGACGAGGTGGCGCTGTCAGAAGCTCAAAAGCAGATACAAGAGTTATCAACCAGCATAAAGACAAATATTATTGGAATGGAGAGATCATCACTTACAGCGATACATATAAGAGGATTGGATGCCACTGCAACGGAGGAAGAGATTGTTGAAGCCATCGAGTCCAAAGTCGGGAATCTTAAAACAAGCGATCTCCGACTATCTAAACTTAGACCAGGGGCTGGAGATACACAGGCGGTCACGCTAATGATACAGGACAAAGAGGCGGAGGAGCTACTCAGCAAACATAAGGAACTGCGAATAGGGCTTGTAAGGTGCAGACTAGAACCACGTTTAAATATAGAGAGGTGTTTCAAGTGTTGGTCATACGAGCATCGCGCATATGAGTGCACGGGACCTGATAGGAGGGAACTTTGCTATAAATGTGGGACAACGGGTCACAACAGCCAAAACTGTAGCCTAGAAGAGGCGTGCCCTCTATGTCAGGAGAAAGGACACAGGGCCGGTGCGGGTAGCTGTAAAGTCTTCCGCAGGGCACTGTCGTCCAAAAGAAGGCGTAATGCGTGGGAATACAGGGACGGAGGACCTAACCTACAGTAAACATAGTGAAGTTTCTACAAATAAACTCTGACAGGTCTGAAGGGTCCCATGATTTGGCGTTCCTAACAGCGAACGAGAAGAACGTAGATATTATAGTTGCAAGTGAACCAAATAAAAGAATTGTGAAAAACAAGAGATGGACGGTTGACAAGAGATCGGATGTGGCGGTATACTTCATGAATAAAGATGTCAAAGTTAGTAGAACCAAAAGAGAGGACGGAATAGTGATGGTGGAAGCAGATAAATTCAATATATATGGCTGCTATGTGTCACCTAATATAGGTTTACAAGAGTACGAGCGGTATGTTGATAATCTTGCTGACCTGATTGCTGCCAGTAACAGAGAGTGTATTGTTCTTGGGGACTTCAACGCGAAGTCTCCGGAATGGGGATCCCCGATTATGGACAGGAGGGGACAGGCACTGTCGGAAGCGTGTGCCAGAGTTGGACTGGTAGCTCACAACAAGGGAGGCATACCAACATTCGAAAGAAGGCAGCAGAAATCCTATATAGATATTACCTTTTCCACACGAAATCTTGCAGCTAGGGTTAGTAACTGGGAGGTCCTCGAAAACGAGTCCCTTTCCCCACATAAGTACATATTTTTCGAAGTGAAAGACAATACCCCAAAAAAGATGGAAATGCGACGTAAACTATATCTGGACCAGGATAGACTACTCACTAACTTAAGAGAAAAACTCACTATCACATGCAAAACGATGCCGCTGGATCCGCTCTCACTTGAGGAAATGCTCAAAGAAGCAGTTAAAAAATCTAAGAAGGGGGGTGCAGCAATGTCAACGGTACCGTACTGGTGGAACGAGGATATTGCAAACAAAAGAAAGGAGTGCATAGCGAAAAGGAGAGTCTACACCAGGGCAGCAAGACATAGGAGCACAAGGGAGGTAAATGGCTTACTCACAGAAATGTGGCAAGTATACAAAGAGGTGAGGAACGGACTGAGGAAAATGATCTCCAAAGAAAAGAAGAAAAGGTGGCGACTACTACTGGAAGAGCTAAACGAAAACATCTGGGGAGAAGGGTATAAGATAATAAAGAAAAACTTCACGGAGGCTGGTCCTCCATTTACACTTCCCGACTCTGGGTTGAAGCAGATAGTGGAAACACTTTTTCCTGACAGGAGCGAGATTCTGCTGACCCCCATATACACAAGCGAGATACCGCTCTTCAGCACTCAAGAAATAGCCACAGCAGCAGCCAAGTTAAAAGTGAGGAAAGCGCCCGGCCCAGACGGTATTCCACCGGAGGTAATCAAGATACTGGCAAAAGACGAGCCGACAATACTGCGGGATCTTTATAATAACTTATTGATAAGACAGGAATTCCCCACTTTATGGAAACTAACAAAGGTGGTATTGAT